>NC_051195.1:32751304-33053971 GCF_015220075.1 Falco rusticolus
CAACAAAAACTCTGCAAGGAAATTGATTGGCCTTGTAATATAATTCCCAGCCACATCACCCACACACTATATTCTTTCCCTTACACTTAAATCTAATGAATATGATGGACTTGCTTTTCTTTATTAATAGTTTTCACTTTATCATGCCAATACTATTGAGCCTGCTCTGTATTAGTGTCTTGGAGACAGTGCTAGCAATGATATATCATACAAAAGGTTGAGAGACAGTTCAATCCATTAAGCTGGAAAGAAAGCTCCGTCTCCATTCCAAGTGCAGCAGCTTCAGGAATACAGAACCTTGACACAGTCCTAAGATTTTAATAATATCACCCGAGGATCCTAACAAAGGTTAAGCATTTGGGGTAACAGACATTATATAAGCAGATCTGGAGAAGTATTTCCTTTCTCAAATGTGTGTAAGTTTATATATGCAAATTCTGGCATTTATATAAACGAGGCAGGAGACAGAAACTGATACACAGCAGGGTACTAACTTGGACACAAAGAGAACTAGAACTTCTCCCATGTCCTCGCCCAATGTCAGATTCATCAGGGCACAGTGCCATGGCTTTAGGGAATCTTAATTGATCAGTGACATGTTAAATAATTGCCATCAAGTCTTTTCATTCTTTAGACAGTACATCAAATCTGAAATTAGTGACTTCAGGAGCTGACTAAGAAAAAGAGATACAATGATGTAAAAAAGCCATGTTTTCAAAATTCCTTTCTATTCTCGACCTAAGTGTAAAGATGTCATATCAGATAGAGAAGTTCCTATTTTCATAACCTAATCTATGTGTAAGAATTATTTTATTTTTTTAAAGAGGAAAATTACAGTAGATGGAAATGTCTTGAAACTTGGGGATTCTTTGTTCTAGGAAATCCAGCATTAATTGTGTCCTCGTGATCTGTAGAAGCTGTTGATTAGGAAAGATTAAATAGCAGAGAGTATTTAACAGGACACTGGGTTTTTCCATTACTCTAGCCACTACCTGCAGAATCCTAGGATGGACCCTAGCCAGCCTGGACACTGAATTGGGTCCAAACGTCCTCCTCTACCCAGCATTTTTTAAGTATTTCAGCCTAATAACATTGAAACCTTCATTAGCACTTGAGTCCTTCTAACATCATTGAAGATGTCCAGAAAATTTAAATATTTACTTTGGGAATAATAACACATTGTAACTATATAGAAATCAAAGTAATATAATTAAATAAATGAATACAGGAATATGTTTACAACAAAAATTTATGACGATCATTTTTTAGACAATCAAATTGCTTGTAATTTATTTGGAATTTGGTCAACTCTACCTCTCTCAAGATTAGCTCAAAGGTTAAGATTTTAGAATATCCAGCAGTCAGTAAGGACATCCAGCTTGAATCACACAGGTATCCACTAACATAAATTTCACTGCTTTTGAAGCATTCACATTTTTTTCCTCCAACTCCCAAATACCTCCAGCTCACACCTTCTGTAGGTGAAAAATTAATGTTGCCTGCTAGGTTTAATGGACGCTTTTAAAATGCGTTCCCCATTGCTGTTCTCCATCGGACCTCTGTATCTTATGACAGGCTATATTTTTCTATACAGATGAAAGTTAAATAGTGGAATGCATGGGGTATTTTGGGGTGTGGGCTTTTTCCCTTGGTGGGTTATTTGGATGCTTTTTTGGCAGAAAATCTTTCAGAAAAGCTCTCAAACAAGAGAGCAAAATGCTCTCTTCACTGAAAGGGCTTGAAATGCAACGTGCAGAAAGTGCATCTGCAGTGAGCGGTTCTCCAGCCGGCAACAATAATGTTTCTGTGATGGGAATTCTGCTTACAAGTTGTTTTGTCTAAATAAAAGACGACAGTCAGGCAGCTATATTTCAAAAATAGTCAACAGATTTTCCATGTACTTTCAATTTCCATTCTTCTCTCATCCTCTCCCAGAATACATGAACTAACCTACTGCAGACACCCTGCATGAGTATCTCATTGATTCACAAGGGCAAAGCTATTTCTTCTTGTTATCAATTAAAAAGGTTTGAGTACCTGTGGTGGCTGGTTAGAGAGGTTATTGCTAGTTAGTGCTATTATGGGATTCCACTTTCTCTATTTTCTATTTTAGTTCATTTTCTATTATTATTCCGAAGGGTTCAATAGCAAAGAATCGCTCAGGATGAGACAGGAAATCTGAGTGATAGACCTTATCCTGTTTTGTGAAAAAGAAAAAGCAGTATGGGTTCTAGAAGCAGCTTAGTGTGCCATTTTTATTAAAAATAATGGAAGGGATGTCTCTGCTGTTCTGTGTCCATCATCTCACCACCTGCAGTCATAAACCATAATTCCTGGAATATTTTAGTTTGGGATTAGCATGTTGTTGGACTTACCTAAACAAATTCACCTCTGGTGTAATTGCATTGACAGCTACAAAATTGTCCCACGAGGGAATTCTATGGATCCTTCATTTGTAGGTATTTTTCCCCAGCTGTTTTTCTTGGAGGATTTCTCAACCAGACACTAGCACAGAAGCAGCACCTTTTATTAATACCACTCCAGATACTTGCAAGGCAAAACTCACATCATAGGTTAGAGAAAGAAAAAAAATCCCCTCTTTGCATTTGGCTTGTTTTCTACTAACTGGGCCTATTCAAGACTGTTGTTCTCTTCCCCAGTCTGCTGTAAGGTAAGAACTGCCTTTATAATGGACAACTCAGTGCAATCAGCTCCTCTAACTGTGTTACAGCAGCAAGCTAATTTTTCTCAAGTCGAGGTGCCTTGCTTAAGAAAAGCTCTGCAAGCATAACACAGTTCTCTGGAGCAATCTGACACTGCCTAACTGCCATTAGATAATACTATTCTTGAGCAAATTTGGGTAAATTTCTCTCACCCTCCAATACGTGGTTTTGGGAATCAGCCGGGTTTATTCCTCACTGATATCTTTCCTTAGCCTCAGTAAAGATTAAAATTCTAATTTCTTGGGTTGTTTGGTTGCTTGGTTGGGTTTTTTTCCCCCTTTTTTTCATAGGTTAGGAATAAATGTTGCATGCTGACAGACAGTTCTGCTTTTGACATCTTTGAAACACTGTCACTATGATTTACTCCAATAGTGGTGGTACGGAGGCATCCATCACTTCCCTGGGTTCCCAGCTAGAGGAATGGTGGACTTGGGCTTTTCCCCCAATGCTCTTGCAGCATAATAAATCCTCATCTTGCCACCTTTATAATCAGTACTGAGCAATCTTGTTATCAAAACCCCTACAAAACAATGGCCATATGCAGCATTATCCCTTCACTAGTGAAATGCATCTATATCCAGAGGCAGGGACATAATGGCTGTTTTAATTGTTCAGAGCAGATGCAGTAACATTTTAGGACAGGAAGAAGAATGTTGTTGTACATAATTGGCCCCAGAGAAAAAACCTGAGAAAACAGCATATCATATTTTGAATCTTGCTCATTGTCAGAGCAAGAACTAATCCGCAGCACTAACTCCTGTACATAGATATTTTGGAGTTTTTAATGTCTGCAACAATTCAGGACTTAATATTTCATGCATCTTCTGAACTGTAGATTCTCTCACTCTAAGACATTGACTGAGACATGAGGAGTTTCACCAGCTGTATAAATCACTCCATCTTGGATACCATCTGAGTGCCACTGGGAAAAGTCCTACTGTCTGGTTAGTTGTAGTTAAGCCCAGCCCCACAAGATGTGGTAGAATGGGCTAAATGTTCTCCCTGCCACCAGCACAGTTTCATAGTGGAAAGCAGTCTGGAGAAAAGTGTGGAGGAGATCACTGGGAGGGCATCTGCACGAAAAGTGTGAAACAACTTTTTCTCCTTAATTAAAGTGCTATCAACAAATCTTTCACACATAGCCAAAGACAAAAAGGGAAGGAAATGTCAGGGACTACAAGGAGTGAGGATATTTCTTCCACAGTGAAAATTAACAGGTTGTGGGTTTTTTTCTTTATTCCAGATATGGAATTAAAAAAAAATAAAAATACAAAACTACCACTGCTGATTTCCAACAATTTTGCTTTCTGTCTGAAAGGGAACCTTTATATTTTGTTGGATTTATTAACGCTATTGGTTGTTTGGTGCTGTGGCTGCAATTCAGATTCTCTCAATGGTATCTGACTATCTATTGTATTAGTCACCACAGCCCAGATTTTTTTTCTCACCAAATTCCCTTTTGTTTCAATATTATTAAGTCTAGATATAGTATTGTTTAGAGGCTGTGACATGGGATTTTCTAAATATATCACTCTTATTGATGAAGAAAGACATCAGCAACTGGATAAATGTTTAGTCACCAACTAAGCAGCCATATTAAATCAAAATTCCCAGGGCTTTTGGAAAACCTTACTCAAGAACCAAATAATGCCATCCCAGAGTATTTCAGCATCCAAAATTCAGACATGTTACAGCAGCCAAATAAATAGACTTATGCAAATTAAGTGAAATGGAGAACAAAGCAATCCCTGGAAGCAAGCATCATTGGGTAGGATTTACAGCAACTGTGGTTGTATCTAAGTCCACATTTATTAGAGAAAGTTGTTGGCAGTCACAATATCCTATATGGGGTCAGTCTAAGCAAGAAAGCCAAGTTCCCAGAAAGGATCACCAAACTTAGTGTTTTTCGGTGATGGACACAGCTGTTAGGCCCACTCTTCCCCATTAGAGTCAACAGGTACAGCTACACTTGTAGCCCATCATGTTATACGCTTCTGTGTAGCCACTCTCCAGCCACCTCATCTAGTCCTCATTTTATCCGTGGACTGGCACATCTATACATGCAAGTGTATCAGTTAGACAACTGTAACACCAGTAACACCAGTCAGACAGACTGCAAGGTGCCCAGGTGCAAATTTGAAAAAAAAAAATGCAAGGACAAGGTGTTAAACAAGGAATTAAACAAGGACCTTGCAAATTCTTTATACCAGGACCTGTCTCAACCCTGTTGGCAACAGCCTAGCAAAGGTCTTTCTAGAGTAAGGTTGATGTACGCTTGTGTGGACCATCCTTATCCACAGAGTCTGTGTAAAAGATCTTTGAGATGGCCATCCACCCCTCCATGCCATCAGTGATGAAGGTTGAATTTATTTATCCTTGCCCAGGGTAAGAAGCAATCTATTTATTGTGTATTTCTTTCACCATAAACAGAACATAATTGAGCAACAAGGAGGGAGTCTGACTTTGGACAGTGAGTGTCTGCAACTTCTTTTAGTAAATATTCATCACAGAGAGCTTTCATACCCATTTTTCCATCATGTAAAAATAATAACTGAGGAAATTTCTCCTTTTCATTGAACTGGGGTTAACCAAACAGCACCCTAAAAAATGTATGCATGCAGCTGCTTTTTGTTGTTGTTAATTTCTTATACACGAGGTTTTAATTTTTACTGTTGTGTTTCTTAGAGGCCTTTGAATCCAAAATTAGAACTCCTGCTGTGTTACCATGCCAATCTGACTTTCAGAGGGGGGTGAATGGCAGCATGTGATGAGCTTTCATTTATAGCCTGATGGCACTCTAGTTCCAGAGACGATATCAGTTGAATTTTACATTCAGACCCAAAAATCCATGCTGTACAAATAAATGAAGCATTTTCAGTGGGTAATACTAGTGAGAAGAAGTGTCTGAATATTGGCCTTTTAGAGCTGAGTGTAGTAAAAGGCAAAGAAAGTGCATGTCAGGTCAGCTTCAAAAATAGTAAGATCAGTCTATCGGTGGCCTAATATGTGTTTTGGCCATTGTGACAGACAAGAGATTTGCAGTAAATTTTGAAGTCCATCCAAATGACTTTGCCACCAGCTCCTCAATAAGCCCCAATGGTCAACCGCAACAGTCCTCCAAAATGGGAGGAGAAACGTGGAGGAACCCAGGAGAAAGTGAGAACTTGGGAGACAGTGAGAATATATGTTTCTGAAAATCTATAAATAAATCAGAGCAGTGGCAGTATCATGCAGAAAAAAGTCAGATGCTAGGCTGTGGAAGGGATTCATGCCTATTGAATAAAAGGCAGAAAGCCAATGATGCCTGGGAATGATGGTACAGTTACAGTGCATGAGTGTTGAACAAAAACATATCTTTTCAAAGTCTTAGAAAAAAAGGCCTCAAAAACTGAGGTGCAAGGTCAGAACAGTTTTAGCCAGAAGAAAGTATTGATAGGCACTTCAAAGTATTTCACTCTGAAAAAGCTAGACAATACCACTGACTTGCATTTCAGGCTTACAAAGAGGAGTAGAAGTTAATTTCAGCCTGCTAACTGGAATGAAGTCCCTCTGTTAGAGTGATGCTAAAATCACCAGTTGGATGGTTGGGCCCGTATAATCATTAGAAATTCTGTGGTGATGGGTGAAAATGCCGTAGTAATATTTCCAAGGGCGCCAGAAGCAGTGGACAGTTCTGTACGTGGCTTTCATTATTTTTAGTGAAGAACCCCGCCCCCTCACCCCCTAATATTCTCCAGTGTCAGGAAGGACAGCATGATCAAAGCTTAGGAAACTTTCTAGGTTCACCTGTGAGTTTATGCATGCTAGAAATTTTCTGAGTCATAATTTTCACTGTTCCTGTACCAGCATCTCCACAGGCACAAACGATAAGGCTTGTCTCTCCCCAGGGAAAATTGTTTTGTTAGCATATCTTGGCTGGAGTCCACTGAAGTCACTGTAGCTGAAAATCCAAGGGAGGTACTACCGACTGCCTCAGCCTGAGCCACACATCCCAATCCACCATAGCAGCAGAAAGGGAGGTGCAGCCCGGATTACTACTGCTGAATTTCTGTGGTTGTCATTACCCAGGGTCCTTTTACAGATGACAGCTTGGCCTCCATTGCAATTAGGTTAAGAATGCTGTTCCAATTACCATGCTGATTTCTCTTTGATGACCTGACCTGCTCACTCAGTGATTCAAACTGTTTCTGCTAACACGAGGGCACTCTACCTTGCACAACATTAATAAATCTTTCATCCGTACATTTCAGATTCATTGCAGTTACAAGCAAAGTTGTTTGAACTCATGTTGTGCTGTTTGATGTGTCTTTTAAGGATGCTCACAGCAGAGAGAGGCCAGAACTGGGACAGGCTCCTGAAAGATGCAGATACACACCCTAGTTTCCTACTACCTATCTGCTGAATCTTTGAGGAGGATGATTAAGGCTGGAAGCAGAATATCAGTTCTAACATTCCTCCAAAGGATTCATATCCAACCTCCAACTTTCCAGCATGGTCTGTCTGATCATCTGGGCTTAGAAAAAAAACAAGAAATATGAGATACGAACATGCTCAGAATTTTATGTTGGCTATATGTCAAAAAAAAAGTAATCTAGAGGTGGTAATTGTCTAGTATTTTATTTGACAGATATCTTCTTGTGATACTGAGAAATGTCTTTTATTAGGTATTAACTATTTTAAATTTTATCTTTAAATGCAAATGTAAAATGATCTAAAATGAGGGATGGATTAGATCTTCATCAATTAGCAGCAGACTGACCACTGTGGAACATCAAATTTGTTAAGCATGATTAGGCACTAACTTCATGTCCAAGTCCCTGATAAAAGCAAGGCAAGCCTTCCCTGTTCAGGCATCCTTAGCCACAAAAATACATCAGGAAACTGCCCTCCCCCAACCCATGCCCAGAAAAAAGCTGCATTGCAAATAATACTGCTGTTTTCACAGGCGTGGAAACAAGTCCACATCCTGAGACAGTTGGAAGTGTTTGTTTTCCTGTATTTAGTTAAAATTTACTGAGGAGACCATCAGAAAGAAAGCACAAATCATAATGTCATTTTGATCTAGATGGAGGCTTTCTGCAACACCGATCTCTCATCACAAGCACCAGTGAGCTACTCCTTTATCCATTTGATTCATATTCAAGGTAATTTTAGCATCTACCAGAACTGAGAGTCTGAAGTTCTGATTAGATGGGTCTTTTAGAGTGTGCTTACATCCCTCTGCTTCGGCATGGGTGTGTGACATATTTATCCTGGATAATTGCCCTGCTTTTCTTCTTTTTACAAAGTCTTTGTTCACCTATCAGTCTCTGATTTCCTTTCTATGCTGTACACCTCTCAGTACCTAGATAAAACCAAAATCCTCTTTTGCCTGTCAGCAAGTGCCCATTGTTGAGAGATGAAGAGCTAGCTCCGTGTTGTGGGAGCAAGTAGAATACAGCTCAGTGGTGACTGGAGTGTCTGAGGGGGGAACAGGGAATCTTGCCACTATTTATTATTGTTATTTTTTATTTTATCTATATACCATATGTATTGTATATATAATTATGGATTTATTATTATTGTCTCTATACAATAAGTATACTTATTATCATTACTTTAAAAAGTACATGTTAAGCTCCTCTTCAGATGCTGACAGAAATTCCCTGACAAAAGGACTGAAATACCCTTGTTTAGTTAAAAAATAATTGCGTCTTGCTGGGTATCTGGGATAAGACTATCCCATAAAACTAGTCTTAGGAGAGTGACCTGGAAGAGCTGGGTACAAACCACCTTGCAAAGCCACCAGAGGCACCGAGATGCTACCTCAGGGGGTGGCGGTGTGAAACATGTGGGAGCCCTGAAGAAGTCGCATGGCTTCTCATCACACACACGTCTCTCATCCTCCATTTCTCAATAGCACAAAGCCATTGGAGGAGCAAGATCAGGTATAAGCAGGAATACTTTTGGCCTTAAACCTTGGATTTTAAGAGCATTTCCCATTTCAAGCAGAAAATGTGCCAGAGGCTTAAAGTATGGATTGCTCTTGGCAGAACTCAAGCCCCTGCTTAACCAACAGTAGGAACATATCCCCAGTCACTGCTGCATGTAACTTTTTGAAAAAATCTGTATTCTCAGGAAAGCTAATAGAAACGAGGGTAGAGAAATACAATCAGATTTGTACAACCAAAACAATTTATCACTTTATGGGGTTTGCATTTTTGTGCAAGTGACAGAGACCAATGAAGGCAGAGGGAAGGTTGACTGAACCCTGCTGGTGAAATTTTACTTTTCCATCTGATGACCAAATATATTCAAGCAGCTGAGAAGATGGACAGATCATCACAACTAATGTAATAGTCTTCCACTGTTTATTAAAACACACACTGAGGTTGCAGCATTTTACCTCCTACCTTCAGAAAGCTGCTAACCCCCTTGGGAAGCATTTTACCATCCTTTGAGTTCGCTCAGGCTACGGAAAGTAAATGAAAAACTGCCATAATACTCCCTTAGTGGAAAAAGTAATTCCCATGGACTACTGGAAAGTGGGGACAACCCTGGTACTGTTACAGGTGTGCACAGGCATCGTTCTGTGAGGACTGGGAATGACAGCGATGGCTGTCAACAGTGTCCGTTTGTCTGGTATTTTGGTCATTGGCCATGGCCTTTCATTTGTTTGTAAAGTATTTATTTTATTTCATTCACAGCCTTTGAGAGAATCTGCACGGGCTGGCCAGACACCCGGTTAAGGATGACAGGCTCTCCGTTTGAGGCCGGCTGTCAATCCTGTCCCCAAACCAAAGGCACCTCTTCCACAGTAGATGTGCTTCTGTCCTGTATTCATTAGCATTTTCCCTCAGCAAAGGCTCCCCTGCGTCAGCCACCACCAGCAGTCTGCTGACCACCTGGGAAGAGGCTGTGAAAAAAACACCACAACCAGCAGCCTGCTCCAGCAATTGTGCAAAGAGAAATGGCTTTGGCTGTGGTAGCTAAGGTGAAGATATCACTTCATGCATTGGCAGCTGTACTGCAGCTGCATGCAGCAGTTCACAGGCCACAACAGGGAGCAGGGTGCTGCAGAACTGCCTTCCACCCTAAACTGGGAACGCTTCTCCGGAAAAGAGCTGGGTATTTTGCTGGATGACTATTTGTACAGCCAGGCACATGCAAGACGTTTTCCCAGACACACAAAATACCTCTGGGGCTTTTCTGCTCCAAGGAACGTGGCATGTCTCTTGGAAGCAATACTTGTTCACGTTGGTTAATCTTGCTCAATAGCTTGTTTATGCCATTACCATATGCTCACTGGCTGCTTGCAGAAGCTCCATGGCTCTCTGTAATCTTCAGCACCCTTTCTCTTTTCCAAAGGCTGTTTATTACCTTATAAATTTTGAAGTTTACTCTCTCTTGCACCTGGGACACTGCTCCCTGCTTCCCCAGGACTGCTCAGAGCCTCACAAGCTCTTGAATATCCTTTCTGTCACCAAACCTTCAGCTTTGCTTACTAAGACTCAGCTGTTTGCCTGTACTTTTTCTCCATCGTCTTAAATCTGCACACCTCCAACCAGCTCTCCCACAGACTGAAATGACACCTGCGTAACATTTATTTTTGTGTTCTACTCCCTTATATTTGTTACCCTTATTGAATCCTCTCCTCCCTTTTTACTCTGATTGCCTATTATTAACCCACTGTATTCCTCCTTTCTTATCCACCAGCTTCCATTCCTCTCATTCACAAAAGTTAGTCTGTTCTCCTTCACTTTGGCTCTCTCTTTTTGGCTGGTGGCTAGCATCCCAGCTGTGCCATAACCTCTCTTTCACTTTTGCTCCAGGTCTCTTGAATATTCACGCATCTTTCAGCAGTGATGTAAAGGTCTTGTCGCCTTAATATCTGCACATCTATGGTAGTATTCACCTTTGCTTTCCCATCTACTTCACATTAGCCCAAACCACTTTTAGGTTTAATGATTATATATAATGTGTTTCCTGAAAATCATTTATCCTGAAAATGTTTAACTTCAATTTTTCCAATTTTTAATTACAAACCTTTCCTCTTGTAGTAATCACAGGTAAGACAAATGTATGCTTTGCATTCCTTCCTGCCAAAAAATGACCGCAGCTGTTTCGTTTTTCTACCAACCACCACAGCAAGCCTTTACTTCATGAAGAGTAGGCTGTACCTTTGCTCTTAGCATTTCCCACCATCATTGCCTTGAATGCCATACACTGATGCAGCCAGCCAGAGCTCCTAGGAAATACTGAGGGAGCTATCAAAGCCCCGTCCTTCTACGCGTACAGCCCTGTGCTGTGAAGGAGGTGACGTGCTTCATCCTTCCGCAGGGAAGCAACAGAGGAGCAGCAGGAGTCTGGTCAGCAGCTGGGGACAAGTTGCTAAGGCAGTGAGTGAATCTTTTAATGAGATTAGCACACAGAAAAGAAAAAAGGCAAGCAAGTGCTAGAATTACAGAAAAATCCCTGTAGCAGGAAAAACATTCACCATGATGTTGCTGAGGACAACAAAAAAGTACAAGGGAGCAGTGTTTTGCAGGTGAACAGGCTAGATTTAGACCAGCACAAAGCACAATCAATCAATTTTTGTGCTAGCAGCAGTGCCGGAAAAGTGCAGAGCGTAACTGAACTTGGTTTGCTTGTTTTATAGACTTTTAACAGGCTTTTCAGAGCATCTGGCAGAAAGGAGTATAGCAAATTTTAACGCTATTCATCATTCTTAAGGAACTGATCAAGCTTATAGCAAGCTGATGGGTGGGCCATGAGAGTGAGGGAGTTACTTTGTGATAACACATTGCACGCAACTGTTTTGCCTCATTATCTTTTAAATATATCCTAGGTGTCTGGAATGTAGATACATTGCAACAGTAAATATACTAAATATCTGAGACCACAAGGAACCTAGTTCCAAGAACAGGACTAGGTCATGATTCTTCTGAATCCACAAAAAACAGTAGAGGCGAGGTGACATCATGAAAGATGAAGATGAGCTCACCCTGAATATTATCAGTATTGAGTGTGGGATGCATAGTCAATCACTTTGGTCTACACCAACAGAGAACGGAAACCATTACGTTGTACAGTTTCTGTAGCGAAGTGTAAGAAGAGGGAAATTCAGCATACCTGGATGATATTAAGAAGAAAGCTAAGACCTTTTTGAAGATGAAATAAAAGCGTAATGGGAGCACCTCTGCCATTTCTATTGCATAAACACACTCATTTATGGTATATAAAGCTAATATAAATAGGCTGCCAGATGCTCCAGCTAATATAAATGAGTGGGAAAACCTGACCTAATGATGGTTTGTAACTGTATTGCACTCTGTTTGCATTGCTGTAAATGACAACAGAAGACACCAAGCAAGTGGAAAACTGAGAACAATATTTCAGGTTGGAGTATAAAGCTGTCGTGTGCTGCCCCAGTGCTGCTCCTCTCACATACATGGGAGTTCTGCTGCTTCCACCAGTGGGGATGGAATTAGCCCATTTCAAAATCCTGCCCCTGCTTTTTGCTAAACAACAGGAGTTCCCACAATGCAAAGCTTTCAACACATGAATCAGTCTGCATCCTTCACCTTGTCTTTACTCCCAGTATGTGCCTACTGAACTGATTTTTATTACCTCTATTCAAACAAAATGCCTGCTTTCATTGAGAAGTCCTATTTTGTAATGTAAATGCCCACTGATATGCACCTAATAAAGTGTAAAATGTGAAAAAATACTTTCAGAGGAGCACGGGGAGTATTTCTGGATAATAAAGAAATACTTTTACCAGCCAGAAGACAGCATAACAAGGGCTAGTGACAAGAAGTTTAAAATCAGATTGCTCGAAGCTAGAAGTTAGATATTAAGTGGAGATCTGCTAGCTTCTAGGAAAAGCAACCAGTTCCTAGCTAGCCTGTATTTCGTGAAGTTTTTCAAAACAAAACCAGGCCTTTACTGGAAATTAATTTGGAATCAAATGTGTGTTACCAGTTTCAGTATAACAGTAAGTAGGCGGAACTCTGAGACAGGAGTCATGCAGAATCCAACTCACAGATTCACAAAAATAAGATCAAAAGACAGCTCTCTGTTTTCTTATTGAAATATCTCAGGCCACCCAATTATCCAGCCCTGAGTCCAATAACTGTATCTGACTAAAGCATTCTTTGTCCTAGATTAAAGCTTGTCTCCTAAAAAAGCTTTCAGACTTTGCTGTAAAATCTGAAGAGACTTTGTCTCTATTCCTTTCCTTGTACTTTTTTTCCAGTGATTAATCACCATTAGCATGTATTCTGAAAAGCTTATTTTGAGTCTTAATTCAGCTTCAGCCTTTACTTCTTGTGGTGTATCTCTCCTCAAGGAAAAAGAGGTTCTTAATACCTCCCATTTTTTCCTCTTTGTGAATGCAGTTTATAAAAAGCACAACCAAATTTCCAACCACCCCACCCCACCTTCCCCCCCATACGAGCAGAGACAGCTTTTAATCAGCTGCATCTTGTATCCATCTTGCCTGAATTCTTGCAGTGCCCAAACCTGGAACTTTTCTGATTTTTTTTTTTTATTTTTTATTTTTTTTTTTAGAAAAAAAAATCACTGCAGATTTAGAAATGGAGCTGCTGGTGCACTCATCACAGCCTTCAGTATTTGTAACCATTAATATCCTTGTCTAAGTAAAATATGCTTTGCCACCTTCACTGATTTTTTCTTCAAACTTCCCAACTTTGGTTGTTGCTTAAATTTTGTCTATGATGAGGAAGGGACCTCTCTCATCAGACTTCTCTTCCTCTTGCAAATACTTCTGTTCACCCCACTTACAAAGGAGAATGTTAGACTCCCCGATTCTTTCACTGCATAATGATTTCCTACCATACAATCATTAACTCCCTAAAACTGAGCAAGTAACTTCTTTAATTGTGGGCAATTATAGTGCTATCTTTTCAGTGGTTATTGCTTGAAAACCTAGTCTAGCCCTTCCACCAGTGTACCTGGGAGCCATATGAGGTTAGCTAAACTAACTGTAGCTGCTATTTCAGCTACTAGTAGATACCAGTTCATCCTATTTGTCTTTCTTTTTTAGTATCTGTCCAACATCAGTGCTGTCTTTGCCTTCTGCAGTTTCCCTAGCTAGCTAAAGTTAATTACACACTAAGATCAGGTGGACAGATGCTCCTCTGTTATCTCTCTCTCTCTTTTTTTTTTTTTTTTTTTAACTCAGACTCTGTTATCAGACAGAAAATATTCTCTACCAGAAATTGCTTAACATCTTCATTTTATTCATGGATTGGAAAGTTCTTCATCTTTTTGTGGTAAGTTCATCACCTGCATCTTTCCAACTACAGGACAAAAGTAGTCTTTGAAAATATTCTGCTTTCTTTGCACTAAAAAGAGTTTCATTATCTCTCTCTACGAATGAGAGGAATATCTTTCTCAGGGATTTTGGTTCCTAATATAACTGACAGGGAAGAAGTCTGTATGACTTAAGAGCATGGATTTTTCTCTAATATTTGTAACTCCTGTTATTTTTTTCTGCACATCACAATTTCCCAGGTTTATTGATTGCCATCTGTTTTCCTTTTTCTGTGGTAACTATAAATTGCTTTGAAAAAAATTAACTGCCTCCCTTGCACATTAAACTAGAATCAGGTTTTAGCCAAAGTCATTGTTTTTCCTGATTTGTCGATTCCTAAAATTCAAAAAAGCTCTCAATTTTCTTTCTCATTCTTCTCTTTCTATTCCTTCTCCTTCAAATGGTTCAGCTAATGATTTTCCTTTTTCTCAGTGTAGCTGTACTTTCTTTTGCAGCACTGTGTATCTGTGTGTCTTTTTGCCAGTGTAATCATTGCTTCTACCTTCTGTTCCTCTTGTGGGTGTAAGGGGTCAAGAGTACCAGTCTCTAGCCAGCCACCAGCTTCCAGCCCAATGAGCAATTCACCTTCATCTAGCGCTGTGAAGCCCAGCATCAAATAATTTTGTTCCTTGCAACAGTTCTGATATTAGAAAATGGTTTTGACTCTTGTCAAATGATGTCGTGGCAGGGGGGGGTGGGGGTTCCCATGTGCAACTCCAAGGTGAAGCCACAGTGTTCCTTTCCACCCAAACACATAACTGTCCATCTGCTGAGTGGCTGCCCTAGACTTGACTTATGCTGGGGCAAACCTGTGATCTCCTAGTGTCAGATTTTGGATACATGGACAAAAAGCAACTAGGAAGCATTAATTTGTGTCTTCAGGCTGTAGAAAGAAGTGATTACCAAAGAATCGGGAAAAAAAAAGTATTAAAAAAATAATGTAGGAATATCAAAAGATACATGCTGGCTCTACTCTCCTTAATGATGCACAGGGCTGTTTGGTATTAATCTTTCACTGTCATTTCCAATCGACAACCTAAACCCAAGCTGCACCTTGTTATCTGCTCAGTTTCCTTATTTAATTTAATTTTATTTTACTACTTTAATTATGATCCATTTTGATAAAATCCCAATAAAATCAAACCCCTGAAGTGAGAATTACACAGGTTTTTGGGTTTGTTTTTTCTTTTTTACTAAAATCTTTAATCATCCTTTTTTTAACATCTTTCCTAAAAGTTGCAAGGAAGACTGTGTCTAATAAATTCAGAAAAACATCAATTGATCTCTACATATCGATGTCACCAATTTCCCCATGAATGCCATGGTTGAAATCTTAGTTCCATTAAGGATCATTAGTTTCTCAAATGCATTCATTATTCAAAACCACTTGCTAGTTATTTTCTGCAAATAATTCCACCTCTGGAGCTTGTGGGGAGTGTGTGTCTTCTTTACTCACTTAACATTAAAATGTCCTTCCTGCCTTTGATAAGAAAAAACTTCCATTGATTTGAGCAGAGATTAATTCTCTCTTCTGAATACCTACTCTCAGACTAGCATCTCTACAGCTTTTCAACACTTAAAATGAGTTGTCAGTTAATCTGAGCTATCCCATTTTAGGACTTACACTGATTAACATGAGATTAATTTTGTTTCATTAATCTCTCAGCTCTTTGGTAAAACCAGAGAATCTCTACCACCATCACTCACACTTTAAGAATTAATTTTTCAAAATACTTTCTTTTTAATCAGAGGTTCTATTCTCAAATAGACAATATTATAGTTTTATTACTTCAGAAGCTTCAGTAGCTTGAAAATTTCAGTAGATGCATTCTGATCTTTATATAAAAATTATCTCTTTCATGTAGTGACATTTTTCAAAATATTTCCCCCAGTTCATAAAGGAAATATGTCAATATGTTTCTATTTAGCTAGTGGGTCATATTCTGTTCTGATTTATAAAAGAGTTAATAAAGTAACTTTATTACTCAGCAGTTACACCCAGCATTGAAGCTGGTATAAGAGAACAGAACTTACTTAGGTGAATTTCTTTGAAAAAGATTTATTGCACTTTATATTACACTTGTGTTCCACACATTATTTTCCTGAAACTGGTTATTTCTGCTTAAAAAAAAACAAAAAACAAACCACAAAACAGTAAGATTTTATAAAATTAAAAATAAAATAAACATAGAATTTCTGTGTGGTGTTGTGTGGATGCAATTTAAACTAACAGATAGATGCTTACATAACATCAAACCTAGCTGCAGTCATTTTCTTCCTAGATTAGACGTACAAAAAGAGTCAGAAGATGAATTTGTTCCTTGATTAATGTTTCTGGAGTTATATCAGTGTAAATGTTGCACTCATATCTCATTTGAAAATAAAAACTTCATAAAATTCTGCTGAATGCACACTGACTAAGCATGAGGTATAAAAGCTAAAATAGTCTAAATTTGTCATTTGAATTTCTTCGGTCTGTGAGAGTGCTGTACAGGGCCAAAGGCACAAATCTGGAGCAGCCTGAGGATGCTCTCACTTCGACAAGCTGCAATTAACCTTTTGCTTTCCATGGAGCAATGAGCAACAGATAAGGAGAAGCAAAGTATCCTTTACAGGTTATGGCATGGTTAACCTTCAAGCTGCACCAACCTGCCTCACCCAGACAGGGCTGTATTTAATGGTAGGTAGTCCTATAAATCTAATGTAAAGGGAAACATACGCATTTCCACACAGCTTGAGCTCAGGTTTTATCGCTTTCATTTAGCAAGGCATTACACATTATCAAGACTGGATCTGAGTGACAAATGCCTTTTCAGACCACTGGTGAAAATAAAACAGACAAAAAATATTTCCTCACACCCAAACTATTTGGATTTTTGTGCTTGTTTAATTTTATCTTGGACAAGGCAGGAGGGTGACTGTTTTGTTTCGTTTTCACTTTCCACAAACTGAAAAAAATTAGGGTGGAGGAAAGCTGGGTCTTACAAACCATTTAGTTTGAAAGCTGCCACAACAAAACATTCTCTTTTTACTTTGAAACTTTGAAATGTTTGGTGGGTTTTTTTTTCCCCAAGTAAAAGCTAAAGCAACAGTTAATCAGTGATCCTGAAGGTTAGAAAAGAAAAAAAGAACTTTTGTTTATTTTCCTTTAAGAACATAAAAATGAATCATTCTGGAAGGTGGGAAGATGCTTTGAACCAAACCACTCATGAAAATCAGTGTAGAACAGCATACGAAAAAGGGAGCCGTGCTGCTGAACTGGTGTTTTCCTCCAAAAGTGAGGGGAAAGGGTTGCTTGGCAAGACTTGCTCAGCTGTAGTCAGAGGTTCTCAAGAGCACACACAGACCTCTAGCAGATAAATACTGCACAGCCAAGAGGTCTAGAGCTCCAAAATGGTGACACCTCATGCGCCCTGTCCCCATGGTGCTGCCCAAGGTGGTTCCCCACCAGCCGTCACCCTCACTGCCATCGGGCTGAGCCAGCCCAAGCCACATCAAGAGGTCTGTCCACACAGGGAAAGCGAGCGCCATGCCTGGAGACTGCTGTGTCTCCCCTTCCCCAGGGCTCGTTTATTCCCATCCTTCCAATCCATGGACACATCATGAGACCCCACATGAAATCCCTTAATAAACCTCCCATAATTCAGAGGCTTATCATGGCCTTTCAGAAGCTTTTGAAGTTCCCCCGTTACTGATTTTCATATCAAGAGCCCAAATGAAGCTGCTCTTGTACAGATTTGATGAAAATCAGGTTGTTTAAAGGGAAGAGAAGCTTATAAGGAAATAATCAGGCAAGAAGCAAAGCCAAATTCAGCTCAAGACTGCAGACATTAAGACCTGCCACAGTGTTTGGGAACCGTTTAGACAAATGCAACAAGTTTGGAATAAATGTGAGCTAGGACTCTCCAAAAAAACCTGTAGCAATGTTGTTTTTCATACTGCCCCATCTTAGCTTCTGAAATACGAATTCAAAGCCAAATTGAGAAGGAAGAAGAGTTTTTTTCACAAAAGATTTATTAAACAAAACTGAGTTGGAAGACCTTCCTCTGCTTTATTCTCCTCTGTCTCAGAGCCTTGTGAACATTTAGTCCTAGCAAAACTTTTCATAACCTTGAACTTATTCCATAAGAGATAGAAACCTAGTAAAATGTCCCAAACAAGTGCAACCAATTCTTTGACATGCAAAATGGATTTCAGTTTTGCCCTACTGTGGTCTTATGTTTCATTATTATTAAAAATGTAAGTAGTATTTTACCTGCTGGAAGCATATTTTTACCTCTTTTTCAATCTTACTCAGTCTGTTGCTGCATATTTTGTTGTTCATATCAGCAGGGGCTGGCAGAGAGGTGGGAGATGAGGTCTTTTCAACAAACTGGTGCCTGTTGCTGAATGTTTCTGCATGGGTGGGAGTCACAGGGAGCTTTGAAGTGAGATAAGCATCTGCCACTTCCAATGAACTGCTTTGAATGAGATCTTCCAGTATAATAAAATATATAAACACAAATCAGTCTAAGTAGTTAGAATGCAGCATAGTTCCTTCTAAACCCATATCCTGATCATCTGCAACAGCCCAAATCCTAATTCCTTTGAAGCCCATGGGAGCTTCTCCATTGACATCAGCAACAGGCAAATGAAGAGAAACTTTTGCCTGATGCTGGGGATCCAGACAGAGGTGACCATGGTACAGAAATAGTGGGTGACTTGTTTCTGGAATGAAAGTTCATTTAATATTTACCTGGAAGTCAAAGAGATTTTCTTTGCTTTCAAAGGGGCCTATTTTTCCCGATTTTGTTTTTCCTAAATTAAAGACTCAAGAGGAAAGTAATGCCATAACACAAATGGGAGGTTGTCTTTATGCAATCTGTGACTGGAAGGAAGAAATATTTACTTTTGTTTCTTAACATTAACAAACTGCATCATTTGACACACACAGACTTGCTTTGTATGCTTTGTAACAAATGGCAGGGAATTATCATTGTTCCCTGGGTTTCAATTTCTTATATTCCAAAATTAAGAAGTTAAGGGACATATTTGATCTTTACTTAAAGTTCTTTGAATTTATACATATTCTCACCTCACAGTCATTTACTAGAAAGCAAACACAAAAAAGCATGAACAAAACAAAACACTGGGTTTTATATTCTAGCAAATATTTACTGTGGAAACAGTTGGACTGTTTACACTTCTTTAGAGTCAAACATCATCAGCTATTCCACAACCCAAGCAATATCTATCCTACGCAAAAATGACCTTCAGTGCAGTCACACAGCTAAGCCTCCCGATAAGCCACCCGCCATGTCAGTTACAATCCTAAACTACGAAATGCAAATTCTTGTACCAGTAGTATGTTTCCTCTTATCTCTGTGAGTTACTCTACTGTAGGCAATGTTCATTCTAACATAATAAATCTCCACTGAGTTGGAATTTAATGTACTCCACTACCTCAACGTGCTGTAGGTATAAATATCCTGGAGTCCTTGTGCTACAGCCCGCAGAAAACAGCGTTAGTGTTACACAGCTATGATATTGAATAAGGTTTTAATATAGAAATAATATCTCAGATTAACTGTGGTGTCAACATTATAAAACATGAAGGACTGAATTCACCAGTAACACCTTTTCATTAACTGAATATATTTAACTTTTTGATTTCTGTACAAGTTGTCTCATTCGGCAGCTGTTGTGATTTTTATGAGTCTTACGATTTGCAGAGGAAAGGAGTGTTTTGGGCTATGATTCAGAAGATCTTGGACCTGTTCCCAGCTGCTCCAGTATCCTGGAAGTCCCACCAGGTCAATAAGAGCTGTCTCCTTGGCAGCCTCAGAGCCCATGACTTAAGGTTTACATGACTTTTGTTCTTCCATGGTGGTTGAGAAAGAACCTTTTCCGTACCCAGTGACTGAAGCACCCCAGCCGGCCACCTTCTGTCTCATCAGCCCAAAAGATTATATCCCTTCTTAGAACCTGCCAACTGGACTGGGGTTTGGTCCAAGTCTAGGTCAAGGCATGAACTCCACTTTGGCCCCAGAAGTGGATCTACTTCAGCCATCCTGCCACCACTCACCTGTGTATGCTACATTGGCAGGATTAATAGAGGGAAACCTTAATCAGGTGGAATTTGTTTTCATTTCTGTATGGCTGGAAAAATTCTGAGGCCAGAATTCTTGGAATCTTCTGTGTTTCTATGAAAACGGAATCAAGCATGTCAATGGAGATAGTGAACTGTATCAGTGCAATCCACACAACAGTATGGTTCCGTAATTCCTTCAAATTCAGGAGCAGACTTCCCTTTTTACACTCATGAGGAAACTTGCACAGGCAGCAGAGAGACCAGAAGTAACCAGTAAGTGATGTCAGCCTTGGACCAACGTACGCTGCCACCAGTGTGAGATCTACTGGTTCAAATAAAAAGAAGCAAAATATTGAGATAATGAAACTCATTTAACACTGGTCACAAACATACCCTAAGGGGATGGTTTTATATGCATATATATACATATATATATATACACACATATACATACATACATACATACATATATATATATATATAAAATAAATATAAAATATTCTTTCTGGAGCTGAAAGTGGGTGTCATTACATTTCCACTCCAATAAAGGAGAATTTTAAAAATACATTTTAACTTCACGGTTGAATTTTCCTGCATAACAAGTACCGCTGGGATTCCCCTGCACTGACATTGAAAGATGCCCCATTCATTCACAGTCAAAACAGGATGATTCAACTTTGTACGGTTTGAATGTCAGAACTCCCTGTGCAGATGCAACTCATTTTTAGCAAAAGAGCCCTTTTGTCAGTAGAGCTTATGTCACTTAGGGAAGTGGTTTTACTACCGGGGAAAGAATTATTTTGGCTACACAAGTTGTATCTCCACTACCAGAACTTTGCCACTATAAATATACTATCCAGACCTTTGTAGTGGTCCTCAGTGAGCCATTCACTGAGAGAGAGACACTTTGGAGACAAATGAGGTTACAAAACTGATTAGTGACCACCAGCACAATGAGTCTGTAGATCTGTCTGTTTTCCATATCCATCCATTACCTACATTAATTGCATTATGCCTGATCTTGCAGACGAATATCAAAGACAGAAAACACTCCAGAACAAGTAAGTTTTATTTTCCCCTTTATTTGCCTGCCTATAAAGAGGATAAATTCCTTTGTGTCATAAGGAAGTAGAGGCTGTGCTTAGAATAGGATGTGAGTTTATGTAGTCGTGGGTTGAATGAGGCATGGTTTGGGGAGAAATCTGTCTTGTGAAGGACTGTTGTGAGTCAGTCTCTGGAATTTCCCGCATCTAAGAAATGTCTTTGGATGAGATACAGTTTGGTCACACATGCTTGGCATAATAGAGCTGGTTGTTCTGCCTCATACAGACTTGTGTACAAACCCACACTTACACACATTCCACCTCTCAGTTTACCGAAATTTAAATGTGAGACACAACATTATCTATTTAAAAACTGAGAAACAAGGGGGATAAAAACTCCATTCAGGACATGAACTTAAATTGCCATGGGGTCCTTTCTGCTAAGGAAAACAGCTTTTCTGGTAAGCTGGAGCTGATGATTCAGCAATTGCAGGGGAAATGGCTTTTCAGCAGTGAAAACTGTGTGATGCAGAGGCTGTTTTGAGCAGGGCTGCCCGTGGGCAGCACTGACTGGTGATGGTCCCATTTTCTGTGGGTCTGTGAAACCGTCCAACAAGCACACTCAGCTTTTTTAACCAAGGGAATGGTTTCTGGTCTACAGGCTACCCCTAAGCCCTGGGGTCAGAGGGGAACCCTTTTCTGCCCCACCTCTGAAGCCAAAGTCTCTTTTTGGCAAGCTGCCTCCACCTGAAGATGAACTCTTCTCCAGGCATCTCCCATGAGGAATTCACAGTTCCCTGCAGCTCATTTTCCTCACAGCTGTATCCTGATTTGTCTGCAAACCAGACAAATCGGAGCTGTGTAAACCCCATCACATATCTGTTTTCTATTAGATTAGTGGTAGGCAGCCTTTGGCAAATTAAGGGAAACCTCAGACTCCTTCCTTTTGAACTCCAGAAATTTGGCAATGTGCCTCACACCTTAAAATGACATGAGTAAGATGCATTACAAGGGAGATAGAAATGGAAGAAGAAACAAACTCCCTCCACTTTGCTGTTAATCAAGAGCAGATAATATTTCCAGGTCTGGCACTGACAGTTTTTAGATATCTCCATGACAGAGACATTTCCAGTTCTCCAGTTCTCATGAAAATCCCTAAACCTAATCAGTTCAGGAAAACAAAGTCCTGAAAAACCATGCTTTAAAGCGCCACATGTCTCATCTTTGACAGAAATGTAGGTGGATATGTCTTGGAAGGGAAATGCAGGAATCTGTGTAAGATTAGACTGACTACTAAAGACGAACATGATCCTTGGCAAAAGGAGGGAGGGATACCTCAAGAACTGGTTCATCAAGCGCACAAACTTTTGTTTGCCTGTGAGACTTTCAGCCGAGTTGCTCATGCTGCTATTCAGACGCTTTGCAGCCAGTGAAATAAAAAACGGAGAGACCTCGTCCATCCGGATAACAACACTGCTGGCCAGCATGATGTCTGGGTACTGTTGGGGTCTGGCTACTGTTGAGGTCTGGGTCATTGCAGCCATGAATTGGAAATAGAGCCAGAAACCACACACACACATTTATAAGATAGAGTCTGGTTGTCTGCTTGGATTCAGAGCAGTTGCGCTGTCTGTTTATATTCCCTATTCATTTCAGCAGGAAGCATTTCTTCTTAGTGCCTTAATCTGTTACAGACTGCTGCTATGGGCTGCTGATCACTGACTGCTTTCCATTCCCACAGTCAGTTCAGAGAGAGGCTAGATATGCTAGGCATCTGCTTCGAAAAACATTCACTTTTCTCTTGAAGATCCTTCAGAAAGAGGTGACAGTGGCCGATCCCTTAAGCAATGGGAAAATTTACCACTTTTTACCCTGAAAGCGCTTCCTTTAATTTCATCCGGTGCAGTCATTTTCACATTCTTAAGCAGTTCATAAACCATCCGTGTTTGCAAACCCTCAGGAAGCCAGGGCAGTGGTACCCCTCTCACTGAAGCCCATACCTACCCTGCAGAGCATCTGCTGGGGGCAGCGTAGCACTGGGTGACAACAGCACTTGTCCCTGAATCCAAGCTCACTTGTCAGTTGTGTCCCACGTTTGGAGTCAAAGGAAGCATCTTTTTCTCTTGTCATCATGGCAGTCCATTGGCAGGTTGTAAAAGTTGATCCTCTTTGTGACCTTCATTACCAAACATTATTTTCCAGAAGCTTCAGCAAAGACTATCCAGCTGCTTTGCAGCCTGGCAGGCTGCACTATTGCGTTTCACAGCACACTCTGCATGGCCCTTTGGGCCTGCAGGCAGCCTGTGTCTCCACACTTGAAGACTGTGAAGACAAGTTGAGTGCAAGCCTGATTCTACCGTCTCATGGCTGAACTCACCCAGTGCAATGCACAGCACCTCAGCAGTTTAATAGTTGCTGCCTCAATGCATACAGATTGCGGTCCCTGCCAGATGTTCGTTATACTGGCTTGATAGATAATATATCAGGTAAGGTCCCTTTATGACAGGTTTACTGTGAACTTCATCAGCCCCAAATGCTATAGCTCTAACAAGGGAAATTAAGGTCCTGCTGCAATTTCATTCTCCCAGATCATTGTTAAAATGAGAGGGTGGACTGCTGCAGTTCAGCGGTGATTTTTGTCTGAACTTAAACATTGGTACTTGTCAGCATGGTAATGTTGGGGAAAAAAGGATGGGCATCGCTGTAAGAAAAATATGGACAGAAGCAGAGAAAAATAGCAGATATACAGGAGTAATTTATCAGATGCAAAAATCAAATGAATTTTTGAGGAATTTATGCCTGCTCAAATAAGAAGCTAGTAACAGACTGGAACGTAGCCCAGTATATAAATTCAATAACCAAATCAGACTCCATAGGGACCTCACAGAGTGCGTGTTAACCTCTGTTGCACCAGACTTTGCACTGTCTTCATTCTACATGCAAGAATTGCCCCTTTCTGGCTTTCTCCCACAGAGCTTAGGCTCAGTGCATTCATATCTGAATGACTTTGAACCTAGTCCTGTGGCAGGCAGTGTCTCCAGGAAAGTACTGGGAGCCCCTGAACTCCTCTTAAAACCTTGGAACAAGGTCCAAGCCAGAGTAAAAATCATCGTCCCTTTCATCTTTTTCATACTAGAACCTGTATCTAGCAGGAAAAATATTATTACCCAAAATGAGCAGAGCCTAGGGCACAGAGGTGACTCTTCACTACCTGAGCTGGTGGTCTCTAACCATCAGCTGTGCTTAGTGACTTTAGCATGTTCAAAGACACCATAGTGCACTTTATCCCCTTGAAATGGTGGTGAAACTCTAAGGGCACAAATCATATTCCTCAATATCTCCCACCAGCAGCTCCTTTTACTGAAAATCAGTGTCGGGTCAAACTCTGAAAATCTGCAGGAGGGTAAGTTTGGTATGGTGGAGGTTAACAGGCAGCTGACCTCCAGATAAACCTATTATGCACATAAGTGTCCAATCTTCTGAATCTTACTAAGCTCTTGGCCTTAAGAGTTTCCTGTGCGATTTGGGTTGATTCTGTTATTATCAGGATCAATTTGCTCATTACCAAATGATCATCTCGTTGAACTAAGTACATTAAGGGCCAGATTCTTGGCTGCTATGAATTAATCTTCCTTCAAGCCAGCGGGACTGCAATTTTACACCCCTACAAAGTGAATATAAACTGCTACTAAATCAGAGTGTTTGCAATTTGCAGACTAATGGAAAACCAGGCCCAGTAGCTATGCAATTTCTTTCACATTATCTCCCCATAATTGATGATCTAGCCTGAGCAAAACCAGAACCGATCCGATGATTTGTGGATTTGCAGGACTGAAGGAGTTGCTTTGTTACTGTTTGCAATGGCATCAAAATTTGTTTTCCCAAACAGTTTACAATATTCAGTCATTTTTTACATTTATTTTGGGGGAGAAGGAGGAAAGAAGATGAGTTCAGAACTGTAAAAACTTTTAATAACTCACAAGGGGCAAATAAAATATATTTTTTTTCTTTGCTCAAGATTGTATGGAAGTAAGCAGGAACAACAAAATTGTGCAGTCTGTTTTGCTGTTGGCGACTTCAATTGAAGTTGCTTACCATGCTAAGCCTGGATGCTGAAACCATAGGGAGGGCAGTGACTCTTATCATGTTACTTGGGTCAAATCTCAATTACCCTGCACATTACTCTGCATACTGTAAAACTCCTGAGCCTGAAAACACAGCATGGCAGGATTTCAGGAGCATACATTGTCTCAAGGATTTTGGAACTGTAAGGAAATTTCTTAGGGAAAGGTTAGTTAAAAATTATTCGTGTTAACAAAAATGAAAGGATTCCAGAGGACTATCAAATCAAAAAAAAGCTGGAGATGATCAAAATTATGAATTCTCCCATTTCTATTTCTCAATTTGAAGATAGCATATGATTCTTGAATGTTTCTCATAAAGAGCATAGTTCATTGGAATATATTCTTGTTCCTTAAAGTAGTTCAGGGTTGTGTCCCCTCTCCCCATAGCTGGATGGGGCTTGGATCAGAGTCCTTGATTCGCTCATCTTTGCAGCCGGAGAGACAGCTGAAACAACTGAGCACATTTCCACTGCACACAAAGAATATCAAGGAGCCTGACACTTTCTTTTTATTTGTTTTGGTGCCTGAAAACACTGAGTAAATGTGTGCATCTATGAGCGCATGTGTGTGTGCAAGGACCAGGTCAGGGTGTAAAAATGTGGACAGAAGAATGTGTAGCAATTATTCAGCATTAATTAGCACATTTTTCTCACCATGGGGCTTTCTCAACAGTGAAGCTAGAAATATGCCTTGATATGAAGTCGGTAGCTGTCCCATTGAACAACCCAAACAATTGACATGATGTAAAATTCTGAATAAAGGACAGAAAAAAGGCTGAGAACAACAGATGTCCTGCCTACAATGATGTTGGAGGCTGGATATGCACCATGTAGTCAATGTAATAGCTAAAAATAATCAGCAGAAAAGGTCCTACTACTTGAAAGAAGTTCAAAAGAGATTAAACAAAGGTTTTAACCCTTTCAAATGGCATTATCCCTCAGCCAAACGAAGGCTGAGAAAGGTCCACAAATGTCAACTGTATTAAGGAGACAGTTATTTCAGATTTGCAGCATTGAAATCAGTGGATTTCTTGCTGAGTTGCAAATAAAGATGTCATAATTTGTAAATAGATTTTACTCTTAACTGGAAAGTATTCACAGTATTTTCAGAGCTGGTATAGATCTCTGAGGTGAGCTCCATGTATAGTGGAAGTCCTCATGTTTTTAAAATTGTATAATTTTTTTAGTTAAAATTTACAATTGCTGGCTCTTCGATTAAATTCAGATAATGCAGCTTAACTTATCTTTTATTTAGTCACTACAGATTATGGCTACTTCTCACCATGTAGATGAACTTAGGGCTTAGCCACGCAGCATGAGTCCATCTGATGGAAGAGTCAAATAAACCTCCTGAATTGTTCTATTTCTTTATGATGCCATATATAAAGACAAAATATCAAAATGCATCAGTATCAGTCTTAAATTAATGGGATTTCTGACAGGGACTTAGCTTTGGCTAGCTGTAAACTTTGTCTTTGAGGTGAGTTGTTCTGTAAGGAGAATAAATCAGTTTATTCAAACTAAGTGTGCATGTCTGTGTGTCTGTCCATGTCCATGTGTATCTGTGTTTATTCACACATGCATACCTGTTAAAACTTACTTAGCTGTTATCAGAAGTTAGCTACTGGTTTTGTTCTTTGTTTTTAGAGATTTTGTTGATGCTTTCGTTGTTCCTGAGGCTTGAACTGTGGTTGTCTGTGGTTTTGCATCACACTGTAGTTCCATATATATCAAAAGAAATGTCCTTTACCCAACAGGTACTCTGAGACTGATTGACTTTCTGCCTCATGGGTCCCCTCCACTGTGCAAGGGCAAAACATTAAACATATCCAAAAATTTCAGTGTAGGATAGATGAGAAAGATGATTTTCAGGCCTCAGTATCTCACATAGATATCCAAAACCAGCAATTAGAAATCGAATGTCACAAATCCCACGTCAGTTAATGGGAAGTGAAAGTACAGCACCCACACCACTAACTGCCTTAAATACATATTCCAAACTCTTGCACTACAGCTTCACTTGACAATAAAGTAAAAATTATTCTTTGTCTCCAGGCAAAAAGTCCTTTTGTGTTTTCCTGCATGCAGGGCTATCCTCTCTGCCTCATCTCCTAGTCCAACAGTTAAGGGAGAAGGAAGGCATTTTGGTTTGAGTGTAAAACATCCCCTTTGGCCAGCAGAGATGGGGAGGACAATGCCTTGTGGGGGATGGAGGAAGCAAACATCGTAGTGTTTCAGGATAACAGCTGCTAGTACTATGTATGTATGGAGGATTTGGAGAACGAGGGTGGAATGACTCCGTAGGTTACTGAGGACTAGACTTTCCCAGCTCTCTTCATTCCAACATTTAGGAGCCTAAACAAAGCCCTGGCAGAAGGTCATCTCTCTGCCCATATTCTTACAGGCTAGGTTAAGCCACAGCTGTGCGATGGGGCAGGAGAGGCAGGGAAAATTCCTCCAGACTTTTCCTTCTCTCCACCCAAAGTAAAGGGGACAGATTGCTGTGCTTTGGGCAATTATTGTCTCTTTGGGCAGTAACAAAGAAAAGCCCAAATTAGAGGAAGAAAAATGAGTCACAAAAAAGAAAAGGTCTGGTTCTTTGAAGGAAACACATCCCCCCCAACCCAAGGACATCGTGCCCATATATACAAAAGTACACGTAGTCATTCCTTTTGCCTTATGTACATCTTCATAAGCAAACCATATGGCTCTTTTTCCAATGTAATTTGCATTTGTCCTCTTTGTGTGTATATCTAACTGTCTTATTCACTGGGGTTTCCATAAATTTTCATCAGAGAGTTGCCTTTTTCCACACTTAACTTCTTTTGTCGGTTCTCTCTTTTTCCTTTTGTCTCTCCCCACCCCCTACCCCACCCCACCCCCCCCGCCTTTTGTATGCAGAGGCTTTCTTTGAAGTCTCAGCATTAAAAGGCCCTATGCTTTCTTTGTACTTATGGAGGCAAAGCTCTGATCCCTCTCCTTTGTATTGGCATTGTCTGCACATCCTCAGAGAGTGGGATGTTTTTATCTGCTTTTGTTATCGAATCTCAGTAGCAAACGCACTGAGTGACACTGGAGAGGAATTAAATCTTCTTGTACACGCACGTGCCCACACGCACGCGCACATCTAGACCTGCAGCAGTGTCACCCTCAGTGGCCCACTGGTAGTATGGCCAAGGAATCATCGATTACAACAGCCCTCATATTGTAATATCCATATGATGCTCATCACATGTAGCTAGAATATATGCACTCAGGTATGAAGCATGGAATTTTTGCACATACAGAGCTAATATCTGCAGAGAGCTCAGACCTGACTGTGAAATGCCTTCCCTTGCCCAGCAGAGTCCATTGCAGGAAAGTTCAATTCCTAGCTGTTGCCACATTGCCACTCATTGTCTCATTCCCAGAAGAGTTCCCAGCCAGGTGTGAACGTCTGATTTCCTTTTCTAATGTCTAAACTCTCTCCTCATACTCGCAGTTTTGCGTATGTCTAGCCCTCATCTAATACTAGCCAGGGCTGTACTTTTGAACAGTCTGACCAAAGGAAATGCTCCCTGGGACCAAGAGGGGAGAGGAACCTCCAGGGGTGGATCAGTGAGATGTGCCCTGTGCCAAACACACAAATCCATTTTCCAGCATCTGAACTTCATGAATGCAAATCATCTTAAAAAATCCGGGAAGGAAAGAGCATGTAAAACTGCCCTTGTTCTTTCTCCTTCTTTCCTTTCCGTTTATCCTGTCAGCACTGCATATATCAAACTGGAGCTCTGGGTTTTAACTAGGCTTTACTGTTTCATTCTGCTTCATGAATTTTTCAGTGTTTACATTTATGCTTAATATGATAAGATTGATAATGTAGCTGCCTGATAGATTCTCATCCAGGCTTCTCAGCTAAAGAGATGTTTATTCTTTCTCCCTAATTTCTGTAATATCCAAAAGTTCATTTTCACCTTTTGCATCTTGATGCTGTTTTTCATCTTTCAGATATCCATCTCCTGAAATAATGTGTTCAAGGTAACATTTACCCAGTGGATTTATATGACTGGGACTCATCATGCTGTCTATGCCGCTGCAGCCGGGTGGCTTCTTCTTCCCACCCGTACATACGTTGGTGGAGCAGGCGAAGGACCTCGCCATGAAGAGCTCTGTGAGCTGCAGTGCTGCTGCAGTGTGCCGACTGCGTTGTTCCAACAGAGGGGGATGGCATCATCCACATACTCAAAGTCCCACTAACTTTCACTAGTGAGCAGAAGAAAAAATCTAACAGAAAAAAAATAAGGAGAGACAGAAAAGGGGTGGATTAGTAAATAAACATGTGATTTACAACCCAGAAGATTGCATGCTTTGCCTCTTTCAGCCTTGCAATCCACAAGCAATGGTCAATGAAAATGACTGGCAGCAAAATTAAAACAATATATAAAAAGGAATAGGTCTCCTATGCAGCATGTGTTGACTTTGCTGCCATGGGAAATCAGTGAGATGCACACTTAGTGGGATTAGAGAGAGAAATAGGATGTTCACATAATCAAAGTGCAGAACAAGTGGTAGGAGGACATTAGATGTAGTATTTTAGGGCTCAGCATCCTTTCAGACCCCTTCCCACCAACACTATACATCCCCTCCTTCCTTCCTTCCTTCCTTCCTTCCTTCCTTCCTTCCTTCCTTCCTTCATCTCTTTCTCTTTTTCCTTCTTTCCTTCTTTCTTTCCAGGTGGACTGAAGTGAGCAAGACATTGTTTAGGTTGCAATTAAAGACTTAGTGTAATGAGACAGTGCAAAGGGACGTTCTGCCTGAACAGGAAACTGTCCCCAGATACATTTGGTGAAACATGTAATTCTTTTTCTGGAAGCATTAGAGGTTTTGCACCTTGGACTTATAATCAGTGGGGGAAGGACACCAACCAACCAACCAACCAAAACACCATAAAAAAATTTGCATTATGCTCAAAGAGAATATTCCAGATGGTATAATTAGATTTAATTTCTTGTAATTTCTTACTGATTTGTGATCAGAGAAGTCCTACCTCATTCTCAAAAAAAAAAAACAACAGTAAAATAAATTCAAAGCATAGACTATTACTGAGATATTCTTAATGACCCAGCTCTGGAGCTGGCAAAAGGATCTGCACACTTGCCAAGCCATCAGTATCTTGGGAATCTCCTATATGTCAGCATGACTAGTCATTCACCAAATGTTAAATCCGAGCTCAAGTGACGTGCTGCCCAAGGGTCCTTTAAGTAAGGAGATTTCAGCTGTCTTTTTTCAAGGAAGCTCATGACTTTTGCATGGTCACTATTCCTGTGAGCCAGCCCAATTAAAAATAACACAGATGGAGCACTTGGATCTGAGGCCCTTTCAATCATTCATGGATCAAACACAGCACTTCTTCTTGCCAGCAGCACACCTGTCACAGCAATACTCCGGAGTCTCAAAACCAATTGTTTTAACTTTGCTGGGCCCAAAAACTGTGGGGTTTTTTTCCCCTGACTTAGTCACTATCACTTCAAAAATTGTGTTGTTCCTTGGTTTAAATGATCTGATGGATGTCAATGTTCTGAAGAAGTTAAACAATATGAAACTTGCTTTACTAATGGCCATAAAGCTTTAAAAATTTTCAAGGGAAGACAGGCAGTGATATGGATTCACTGACTGTAAAGACCCAGTAAAAAATCCTGGATAAAGATGAGGAATTGTTTTTTGTTCACTAGAGCTGATATGACACTGGATGCACTCTTCCCATGTCTTGTTATCTTGGTCAGGGCTTCTGACCCCACAGTGTAAAGCTGGAGGCACTGAAAAGGATGTTGTGGCCCTTGATACCTGCACTACGTGTCCTGTGTTGCACAGTGCTATAACGTTTTTCAGTGGTAAGACAAAATGTCTCCTGAATCTTTTTCTAAGCAAATCCCACAGCCACTGAATTCACGTGCCTCTTCCTGGGGCTGTGAGCAACTGTTCTTCCTTTGGAGGAGACTGTCCACAGACTGATTGCACACAACAAACAGAAAAAAAGATAAATGCATCGCCAGGCACTACACAAGCGAAAGATGGAAGGAAGTTAAACATATGGAGACACAAAGCTTGCTTTTTATTTGGTTGCAAAGTAAAGCCTGTGGTTCAGATGTGTAAAATATTTCATGTTTTTACTCTGTTTTATTTAGGGGTTGGAAGGTGTTATTTTTAGTCTTCAAAAATTCTGATGGACTGTATATCATTAACACAGCATCAGATGACTTTGCTTCTCAATGTCATGCTTGTGTTGGGGATTGAATTAAAGGACTCGGGAAAACTGCAGGCAAAATGTTTGGTGATCCTTAGATAAGTATTTATGTGTACATAAACATTTTGTCTTCATGCTGCTTAAAGAAAAAAAAACAAACCCTGATTAAAATAAACAAGTGTTTTAATTTCACATTTTATCTCTGTATTTATTCTTGTCACAGTAAGCTTGTAAAAGCAGCTTAAGATGTGCTTTTAAAGATTTTATCCGAGTGCTGATATTTTCTAATATGTTTGAGGATAATTGAAGATGTCGCCTATTACTATTATTAATCACACCCTTGGGTAAATGTTTTGACAAAACAATTGCAGGGCCAACTAAAAAACATGAAAAAGTTGCAACTGTGACACTTTCCTGTCACCGCTGTTAATGATGGCATCACTGCTAATCTAGTCATTTGAGTCACCAAATATTTACAGTGTTTGCTTAAGACTTTCTGCAACAAGAAAGCTTACTCTCCTGCTGAGATGAGAAATGTTGAAAGAAAGAGAACTTTTTAAAGCCATCTTAATATATAAAGTTTTGTTATAGAGAAGTTTTTTGAATGTTTCCCATGTTGGTAGGGTATTTTTTTAGTGGGGTTTTGCGGGAGAAAAGTAAACCTTTCCCTAAGTTTCAGAGTTTTTCTTAGACCCTGACTTTATATCTTCTTTATTTTCACAATGTAGCTTTATTTCTAAAGAAAGACCAGTTGCATGAGCCAGTTGATGCTCAGAAGACTGCTTAGATTAACATTACTCCAGGTAGGAACAGAAGTTAACTGTACACTGAGTATGGCAATAAGTAATGAGTCTTCTTAAATTAAAGAATTTAAGGTTGTAAATATCATTCCTGTACCAGATCAGGATAAAAAACCAAAATCTTGGGAGGCTGGAGGGGATTTTTTTGGTTGGTACTTGTTGGGTTTTTTTTCAGTGTTCTAGACATTCAAGGGAAACAAACAATTCTAAGAAATAAGAATTTTGTAGCATTTATAATATTTTTCATAGTCTTTTTACTTACAAAAATGCTGGAGTTTGTGATAAATGAGCTAGAACATCAAACAGAAGTTCACTCTAAGAACAACATTGTTTGCAAGATTGGAACAGGACATGTTGGCAAGTAAATAAATAAATGAATGAATAAATATATAAATAAAAAAAATATTCCGAAAAATCCTCTGTGAGGATTTCACCTGAACTGGTGCTTCTTAAGGACTGTTTCATCTAAGCAACCACAAGTTCGAGCATGTCAGTGCTTCCTAGCAAAAAGCAAATCCTCCAAACCCTCCTCACCATCCCTGTCTGCACATTTATACCTCAAGCAACTCAAGGGAATCCAGCAGTCTCACGTGCTGCCACCACTGTTGGCTTCTCCAGTGCAAGACCTGGCCCAGCCCATGGTGGACCATACCAATCCGGCAACACTTTTCTTCAATTAGTAGCTCACAGGTGTTGGCTCAACTTCAGCTGTCAGAGGCAGAGGTGATGCCATGACCTTCTCAGCCGTGGCTTTCCCCACCTAGCACTCTCCCAAGCACTCTGCAGTAATTCCCCCACTGTCAACACCCAGGTACAAACTGCAGAATTCAGACCAGGCAGATCTAGCATTCTCACTGGAAAGGTTTTGTTGTCCCTGTGCCTCTGTTCACTGAAATCAATCAATTGAAAACAATCCCTTTCCAATATTAAAGAAGACCACAGCACTTTCTTTTGTAGGAAGCTGTAGTTAAAAGTTATGGTTGCCTTCTCAGTGTGTGTTTCTGCTAGAAAGACTTAACTGCTCTCCGGGGTCAGTTTTTGTACTGGTGCATATGTATTACTTGTATCACGAGCAGACCTGGCCAAGCATAGCCTTCCCTGCTGTTAGCTTTCTGTTTGCATTATGACTTCATTTACTGCTGAAATTAAACCTGTGTGTGTATGTATGTGTGTGAGTTGTGATTTCCCTGGGAATATTAGCAGGGGCTGAAATTCAAGTTTAACTGTGGAAAGCATTAATGATTCAGTCCTGCCTCAGAACTCCTTTTTCCTTTTCCTTCCCATCCCCTTATCAAGTTCAAATAGTAATCACAGGCAGCATCTCTTCCTTCCCCCGCACTGTGTTAGTCCCAATTCACTGCAGCCCTGCTCCAAAGTCAGTTGAAAGACACCTAAGGACGTGCACATCCTCTTGTTTGGGACTGCCTACAGAAGATGGAAACTGCAACGAGTATATGCTGCTGCTGCTTTATCACAGTCAAAGAAGAGACGGTTGCAGCCAGCTTGGGCAGGGGGCGGGGAGGGGGGGGCGGTGGCAGGCAGGGAATGCGATATGACAGAAGTGCAGAGCACAGAAAGCATCAGATATGGTCCACATCCTGCAACAATTCCAATCTGCAAGAGGTAAAGTTTAATGAGCAGGTGTAACAGAGACACTACACAGAGCTGGTGTGATGTAAAGAAACAGTTATGATTCCTACAGCTTAAAAGCAGCAGAAAGAAAATGCAAAGCATCAGCTGAATAATAATGGAGAATCCTGAGGACTTAAGCCAACATTTTTAAGCTAGTACATAGCTATGTGGAGGCTGCTCCTCACATCCACAATGTCAGATTTTCATACTTTCCCCTGGAGCTGCTGAGCCTTGCTGACCATCAGGTCTTCACTTGCTGGATGGAGTAGCTGGGCTTCAGGTCAGATCTACACTTTCTAAGACTATCCCCTCTTGTGATGGCAAAAAGGCAGTGTCGTAGAATCATAGAATCATAGACTGGTTTGGGTTGGAAGGGACCTTTAAAGACCATGTAGTCCAACCCCCCTGCAATGAGCAAGGACATCTTCAACTAGATCAGGTTACTTATTACTCTAGGTATGGATACATGGCCTGACTGTCAGTCTTCCACATCAGACTCCAGGAGACGTGTTCTTGAAAAGCTTTTAAGTTAACAGTGGAAATGGCTTTGGCTGCTAGATGGCACGATACAAATTACAAAACCTCTATGGCAAAAGACCCTGCTGAAATCAATGTTAGAGTGATGATGATCAGTCTACCTGTCTCCCTCCAGGTGACATGAGTCCTTGCAGCACCCAGGAACTTGCACTGGTGCAGGTTCCCTCACTCCATATATTGCAAAGAAAACGGCTGACTGACCCAAGGGCTGCGAAGCCCAGTCTGGATCTGGGGCACCTAAAAGCTCAATCACTTCTGCTCTGCAGTCTCTTCAAGTGAGAATGAAATTACTTCCCTCCCCCATCTCTGTTAAAAGGAATTAATGATATTTTCTGTCCTGCCTATCTAGAGAGAGGAAATAATTGGAAGAGAATTGATCTTTTGAAGTAACAACGTCAGCACAGCCTTCTTTCTACCCTACTCCTTCTACCCAATTCCTACTTCTACACAAGGAAGTTTTATGAAGGAAATTAGTTTCACCATTTGCATACACCAATATATTTAGCTGGTGGCTGTGCAGGTCCAATTAACTCAACTAACAATATGGGTGAAATGAGGTTATTGGATTATACTTGTAGCCAATTAGAGTTGCCACGGTTGAATTATTCCCTTTCTTAACCTTATTTAAAGTTAAGAAAACATGTTGATGGTGAGACTAGATGGTTCCCTCTGGCTCCAAGAATAAAATATTTCCATTCCCCCAGAGATGCCTCAGAATCAAAGACACTCTGCATATGTGGATGGGTATATTTTATGGTCAAGCATGGCTAAATTTGTGCATTTGGTCAGATCAGGACTGATGTCAGAAGCCAAACTGATCCCATTTGTTGTGCTTCTCTGGACTTCTTCCAGGAAAAACAAAACTGGAGTATGCACCTATGCACCCCAGTCCCAAACAGGCTCTCCCTGCATGGGACCTGAAGCAGGGCTGGTATGAATTTCATCACCTTACTATCAAAGGCTCAGTGGATCCCCTCCTAGTGCAATGTAAACATGGCTTAATATTTTCTTAACAGAGTGTATTTTTTTTCTCTTGTAAATGGTAAAGGCCATTCGGGCTCACAAGTCCATTTTCCTCTTGCAAGAAGATTTTCCTGATAAAATTGAACTCCATCCCACTTTCAAGTGCTTGCAAACAAGAATTAAAGACAAGTTCTGTGTATCAAGTCCTGGGTAGATCTGTTACGTATTTCTGACAAGGACTTTGTATTGCTCCATGAAACCTCCCCAACATCACAGCAGTACTTCATGGGTTCAGCTTAGAAAAGGCCACAGAAGATGAGAGCCACAAAAGAAAGCTCTCTCCTGAGGGAAGCCAAAAGCTTTTGGTCCTGTGCAATAGTGGTGGTGATTTCACAAAATACACTGGCAACTCACAAAGGAGAAACAAATCTTTGGATCAGAGGAACTGGTTTACTCTCTGAAAAAACAAATTTTATGTTGAATTTTTATGTAGAGTTTTGAGAAATGTATGAATGATTTTAGAATAAAGTTAATTAAAGTTGTTTCAGAAAACTCCAGTGTGCCTTGAAACAGACCAAACATCTACCTTGTTGAAAACATAACCAAGATTTTCAGTGTCTTTCAGAATGAGCAAATTAGTTGAAACTGTCATAAAAGGAGGAAAATATTCAGTGCTTTAAAACTGTATTTCACTCCTGTTCAGGAAATACTGGGAGTTGTTTTTTCCCCAAAAAAATATATTTCCACTTAGTTCTGTTTTGAAGACAGTGGATAAAGTCGTGACAGGAGAGAGAGGATTGTTCACCCTCACCAGTAGCTCCCCATGAAAATGATCTGATCTTCCAGTGTTGTGCCTATCCTGAGCAGCCGAAACCTGAGGACAGGAACAGCTGGGCTTGAGCTTCCAAAGGGAATTTGCACCCTTTACCACCGGGTTTCCCTTAGACAAGCCTTTCCTCATCTGCCTGCCAGCAGAAAGGACAGACTTTGGGCTGGGCTGCTGCAGAGCCAGAGGTCAGAAAGGTACTCAATATCCCAGATCAGCCCAGTGGTGACAACTCCACATGGCCTGTCCTTGCCAGGGGGACGCCAGGGCTTCTTGCGCATGAATCAGCCCATTCAGGCCCCATCCCACGGTAGCAGTTCTGTTCTGCCAGTGATGGACAGGGGCCACTGGCAAGGCCACGTTCTCCTCCTCTCCACCACACACAGCCATTGTCTTCCACAGATGCTAATGGACTGGGAAGCTTCCTGAGCTATAAGCCCTCTCATTGTCCCGGGGAAGTGCTTTTGCTTGTCTTGCTCTTTCAGCTGGAACTGGCTACACACCATTCATTTCCAGACATAATGCTGCCCTTTGTGGCTGTCTCCAGCATGGCTTGGGGAATGCTGTAATGGGACAGGACCAGAGCATGAAAGGAAGGGATTGTGTTAGCCAAAGTGCCTGACTTTCTGGAGAAGGCCAGGGGGCCAAGAAGGCACTAGTCCTTAATGAGATTCGCTGGTTGCCTCCTCTCACCTCCCTCCAAAGCCTTACCCTTTTCTTCCAACCACCAGTTTAAATATAAAGGAAGCTTTAATCCTGGGCCTAATATATCTCCTGCATGCTTCTGAACTTCAGAGTAAGTGGATCTTGTATGTCCAAACTATGTCCAAACTACGAGCTGTATTGTAAAATGAGTGGCCTGCTAAACCACCAATGTTCTGAGCAAAAATGGTCTTCAGTAGGGAGCTTCTACATTGATGAGGGGACAAAAAGCTCTCTCTTCCTACTGTTTGGAGATCTCACTGCTCCTGGGGCTGCCAGAGCGACTCCTATGAGGGGCCTGCCCTGTCTATCAAGTTGATGAAGTCCCTGGTATGTCCTACAAGCAAGGACATGGCACCACAATACATGCTGACCTCCCAGTGGGTCCAGACCTGCACCTTGTTGGAAAAAAAAAAAGCCTCTGTACACAAATAATGAATAAGCCTGTTCCGTGGGAGTAATTCTGCTCTCTTGATAAGTATGAATCAAGACAAGGAAGGGCACAATCAACCATCCATCTGCCATACCGACACACAGCAAATTAACTGGTTAATTTCTCACTATTTTCCGAGACTTTATCTAAAGAGAACAGCAAGGACACCAGAAAACCCCTTTATTAACCGCTGTTAATAAACAACAGTTTATTAATCACTCACAGTAATGGCTCATGCAGGAGAATAAACACAGTGGAAAATAACATGGCTTTTCTTAAAACCTGACTTGATTCAACACAGCTTCATGGGCACATGGCATGGTCATGTGTCTAAATTCAGGTATACTTTATGAAAGTGTTCTGGTTTTGTGAAACCCAGCAATAACAATCCTTGTGCTTTAGGTGTTAAGCTGATCGTCATCTGGGAGGTGAAAGGAATGCGACCCTGCAGTGCAGCAGGAAGAACTGTGCTGGTGTCTTCTTCTGCACTGTACTGCATTGGCAACCAGCATGGAGAGGGCACGGCACTCACCTCTGAATTGTGGTGGGACAGCAAAACCAGCAGGCTCTGGCAGGACTGGGAGTTAATACCTGGGCATTCTGTCTAGAATCATGTTCTCCTCGGCCTAAGGCAGAAATAGATCATATCACCTTCTGCGCCTGGTTTTCCTCTGGTCTCTTCTCTAACTTCCTGAAGTGAGAGAGCTGACCTCCTCTGATGAGTCCCACTTTATACCGCACTCCCAGTATTTTCCAGTGGAGGGTTTGGAATTTGCACCAAAACATCCAAACTGGAGTTCTGAATCGCTGCCTTCTCCTCGATTCCACGTGGTATGAGCTGGTATTTGTTTTTTCTGCTACACCAGCGTATTAATGAAGTGCAGCTCACAGATATCTTTGTGCTGGAGAAAACAAAGAACATCCCAGACCATGTTCATAACAGCTTAGGACATCCCCAAAGCATCTTAGTAAGCTGCTGGTCTATTTGTATTTGTTTGGTTGTCTGTTTTTTAAAAGGTCACTTCTTAAATCTGAATGTTTTCCCTCTTCTCTGTGTAAGCGCAGACAATGATTCGTGAATGATTGTGCTGGGAGTCCCTTCCCAGGCAGGTTCTGCGAAGCTGCGCCTTAAAGAGCTTTGCTTGTTCTTTCTTCCCACTGCGAGCCACGTCATCAGCATTAACATGTCTCTGGTAGGCTTGATCAGCTCCTGCCCTTCAGGAGAAGGCCAAGGGAGCATTCCTCACCCTGGAGAGGCCGTTTTGAATACTGAAGTGCTTGCTGAATGACAGTTTAGCCCAGCACTCCTCTGCTTATTTGCTGCCACCACCTTGTTTTTTATTTCAAGTAGCTTAGTTTAATGATCCAAGTGACCTAAGCCTCTTGCTAAAGGAGATTAAGATGATGTCTGGGGACACCAAGATATGAATGTGAGGAAAATACAGGCCTGATAATTTGGGCATCCTTTATTTTTCCCTCCACTTAAATAGAAAAAGGCTATCTGGGGCACCAGATCCTCATTGCGCAAGTGATAAATCTGAACCCATCTGAACAATTCTTTCACCCTGAGGAAGGGGCATGAACAACAAGAGTTGGAGTCGTGCACTACTCCCCACCCGTGGCTTCTGATCCACTGCTGTAGAGGCTGTGGCCCTGAAGGCCCTTCTTTTAGACACTACAGCTAAGGAAAGGAAGGTAAAAGGAATTTCAGTCCTCTGTTTTCCTCACTTCCCTAGCCTGACTTAAGAGGAAGTCTGAAGGAGGCAGCGTGCTCTTCCAGCTAACCTGGGGAGGAGATCTGCTCAAAAAGTGTGTGGTGGTGTCTCCTGCTTTTAGACTATCCCAAAACAATTCTTGCTTTGATCATCTTGAAACCATGGAGACTGACTCCAGTTTTAATCTGTGCCTAGAGGGAAATACAGTATGTAAGCAGGAGAGTTGGAAGGATCTGAGAGTAGGGAGTAGAAGGTGCTTTTGAAGTCTCCTGTGATTGCTCTTGCTCAGCACACAGTACAGGCTGCTGGGTGCAGTCTCCAATCTCACCTGATGGGCCTGAAGGTCCTTTTAATTACAATAGCACATATGTTCTTTTATCAGATGATCCCAGAAGTGAAACATATCACACTTGAACTGCCGTCTGGTTTTTGAGTAGTGTCAGAAAGACCTGGTAAAAATCAGATAGGGAAGTGACTGGAAGTGTGCACACACAAAATATGCACCTGGGTCTGCTTTTCTAAGCACAGTCTTCTGTGAGTTGGGTCCCAGTTTTAGTCCTGTACAGCATCAAGCCACTGAAGTATTCAATGGGTCGATGATAGGATAATAGGAAGTCAGGGGTTGTGAAAATTTAATATCCCCCTGCAAGATTAAATGGGACTATTTATTTCTTACTGTGATTTATAACGCTCCTTTATGTTGGCACTCACACATCATAGGCAAAAAAAAATGAGATTAATAACAAGAGAAGACTAAGAAATAAAACATTTCAGTGGACTTTCAAATGCCTCCTTTATACGAAGTTGCACTATCCAAGAAGTGACTTACTGAACATGGAAATTTCTTAGCCTTGCATACCCTTTGTTTCTGGATGTGTGATGTTGTACTCTTCAAGTGTGTCATCCAAAATCCTTTTCATGCAACAATGACAAGGATAGTGAAGGGCTGGAATCTGATATCTCTGGCTCCTCAGACCCTGCATGATGATAACTTTTATCAGCATTTTACCGGTCTTCCAAGAATCTGAACTGATTTTGCACATGGGAAACAGAGTACACCAAGGTGCAGGTCAGGATCTTTCTCAGCCACCACATTCCAACAAGCTGCTGCAGGTAAACATTTGTATTCTGAGATAAGCCTGGTCTTGAGTGTTGTAGCTCCACTCACATCTGTGAAGCTGTCACAGTTTTTGTTCCAGGGACATAGAGATGGCATTCACAGCCAAAATATATGGCTCTTAACCTTTGTGTGGGAAAATTACATATGGACAAATGTATTCAAAATCATAAACAACATCCATGTAAACTGAAGGAAAATTGAAGTTGTGATGTCAGGCCTGTAAAAGAAGATCAGAAGTGAGCTTTCTTCTTTCTTTAGTATATATAGAGAGTACATGTCCCTCCCTACGTTTCAAAGCATTTTACCATGAAATTAGTAACATTATCCTCAGGAGTTAAGCGTTGTAAAACTGTAATTCTTTACACTGAATTCTGAGGCTCTACATGACCTGCCTGAGGTTACTTGTGAGCCAATTCCATCAACAGGAATGAGTCTCTGCAGTTCCAAACCACCTTCTTTGTCAAAATGAACACGGACTAATTTAGGTGTTTTTTGAAGCATTCAGCCCACTTCAGCTTCAGGTCTTTCATTTTTTCTTGTTGGGTTGTTCAAAATTATGGGAATTTGCAAACCATAATGTAGTGGAAAATAGAGGGGAAGACAGTACTTTTTATGCCAACCATCAATTCAGTAGGATTGTCACTTTATCCAGTACCAGGTGTTTTTTATTTAAATTGCTGAGTATGTGGCTGCTTGGTGGGCAGATGGGCAATCCATGTGTTTGTGTCAGGGTAAGCAGTGTATGTCTGTCTGCTCTTCTAATATTTCCTTCTCTGGAAAAGAAGGTGACAATTTAAAGGAAATTGTGACTTTCTGAAAAGAGCCACAGGACAAATTTAACTCCCACAGGACTCAAAGAGATCAGCTTGGAGAAGGGAAATGGTGCTTCTGGCATTTCACATAGCAGATCTCCATTTTGAGGCTTCTTATTCCCACACAGGTGTTCAAGAGCCAGGTTGCTATTTGCACGGCACTGCCATTGACATAACAAACTGCCAGACCCAGTCACACAAAAATGTAACGTGCGGTTTGTCAGCCTCCTACCAGCTAGCCTTCTCAGCAGTCAGATAACACTGCTGCATTGCACATATCCAGCCCTTCATCCCCCTGCTGTAAAGAAAGGACTGGAAATGTTTAAAGTATTTTAGGTGGAAGTAGGTAAGGAGAAAAGTGGATAAAATTCGGGGCATGGTTATGTTGCAGCCATGGCGAGAATCATTGTAATAGTGACATACCTGAGGTAGGTTTAAATTACTAGGCATCTGTAGCTGTGACAGTCCAGAGCTCTGCAAGAGCTGTGAAGCCTTTCATAAAATCACAGCAGTATCTATGTAGATGCTTCTAGCACCTTGAAAAATAAGGGTGGTAGGCCTAGAGTTAGGGCAGAAAAAGATCAAGTCTGAAAGAGGAAAAGGTCTGAGTCTGAAAAATGAAGATGCAATATGTTGAAGTGCAGGTAATATATTTCAGGCAGGCAGAAGTTAAGGTGATGCTCATTCCAGAAGGAGATATTTGGGAACAGAGAGCAATGCAATGGCTGTAATGGGTGAAGTACTGAAGTGACTTAGGAGAGCCTCCACATCAAGCTGGAGATTATGTCTATCCAGTTTCTATTGAACCATCCCCTGGGTTACTCAATTCCTCCATGATGCACCACAATTATTTCAAAGGGATCATTTACAGCATCAAATGCTGAGTGGAAAAAAGGACATCAGAATCTGACTCTGGTATTCATATCATAATTAGGAAAATATTGTCCAATCCATGAAGGAAGTTGAAAGTGTCAAATTTTCTTTGGGAAAGGGAGCATGCACTCATGTGCACATACTTTGAAGTTTGCAATGCCAGTGCCAGGGCATGGAAAGTAAATGCCCCGAAGTTTGCTGTTGATAAATGATTGTGTTTCTGAAATGGTAATACAAATGCACTGAGTCGTGAAATGCAGCTCATATAATTAAACTTGCAATATTGTAAATCTGCTGCAGACAGATAACATGAGAATTTTGCTCTACTGTTTCACACTACAGCAAAAACCAATAAAGTGGTGTTTAGAAGGAAGCCTGGAGCCTAAATATTTCCAGGTGACTTTGGTGGTTTAAAAAAAAAAAAAAAAAACCAACACGTTTACATAACCTTCCACAAAAATTATACATTATGCATAACACCAGTTTGCTCCACCCCAGAACTGCTACAAGAACTACCTGAAGAATGAAGTTTTACTCTATATTATGTTCATTTTTTTAAGAAAAGTTGAGCTATTGTTTGAACATCTGAGGCCTTGGGAGATTTGGGGGTTGGTTTATTTATATGTTCGTTTGGGTTTTGAGCCATTGTTGTTAGGACATTCATAACAGCAAATATTCTTCAGTTATGGCTCTCAGAATCAATGACCACTCTTTATATGAACTGGATTTAGAGAAATTTCAGTCTATTCCACAGTCGGTAAGTTCCTTTATTTCCTTCATTGCAAATTACCTTTCTGCAACTCCTCTTGCTGATAGCCAAGAGGAATATCCAGCTAGCAGCACAAAGGTTGGACAACTTTCACCTTCCCAGCCTTTGACAAAACTGCTTACATCAGAGACAAACCAATATGACGGAAACTTGATGCTGGCATCACAAAGGAAAGATGCTAGAGAAGCCTGTTGCAAAGTGATCTTAATGCTCAAATCAGCTACAATACAGAAATAAATTAACTATGAATCATGCACAGAGATGCTTCATAAGGCATTTTGAAAGACACATGTGCCCTGCCTATGAGGGGACAAGACAGGTCCACACCAGACAGGCAGAGCTCTGAGTAACCAAGAAGGAAACCAACCTGTGGCACCAGCTGGGAGATGCCCTACAATGACAGGTCTGGGGTTCTGAGCAAGGGGATCTTCTCTGAACTAAGGTCTTGCTTTTCCCAGTCACGAAAACTCTCAGACCCTTTGTGCCACTCCTGATTCCCAGTCCCACCCTCTTTGCATTACAGAGCAGGTGAAGGCTCATTGCTTGGCATGTCTGGATTTCGCATCTGAAATACATTTTGTCTTGGGGCATGGGGTGACAAAGTGGTAATTGTTGTTCAAGCTCCAGGAGCCTGGACATGACAGACTAATTAACATGTCTAACATCAAGTTTGAAATTTCTAACATCAGGTTGGCCGCAATAATATTATATAAAGAAGGTGGCTGAAATTAAATTCTTATTTACAAATATGTTTCCTTGATAAGCTTTCAGTTAATTGGAGCCAGTCAATTATTCCAAGATCCATTCAAATATCATGGTGCAAAGTAAAGGATTATCACTAATTGGATTGCACTGACACAATGATGTTACTGATGAGCTACCACATCTTATCAGGCCCAGACACAAAGCAACTAAGAATCTTTCCCATGAAACAGCACTTTGCTGTACTCTGCAAAAGGAGAGGATCGCCTCTATAATGGTCCATATATTCATATACACTCCCAGCTCAGGCTTGCAAATGCATTGTGTAGGCAGCAGAACACACTGTGACAGGGGAACATCATGGCTATCGGCATAACTTCCACATGACCAAGTCATGATCAAGAGACAGTCCTGCTCAAAGCCTTGTTCCAGACTATTTCTAGCTTTTACCTGAAAACTCAGGACTGATTTTCAGCACAAGTCTGTTATGTCCACAGACATTGAGCTGGTGTGTTGGGCATAAGCTTTAAACAGGCTTGAGATCTGCATGTGTTGATGAAATTGTTCTTGTGCACTCCCTGTAGCTCAAGAGAAGATTTAGCTATATGCATAAACACAGACCTCACAGTCAGGGAGGCTGAACTGACTAGTTGTGACTTTTTGCCTTATATATTAGGTCTAAAATCTGTTTCTAAGATGTCAAGAACTGTGTTGCAGCCTCTGATGCAACAGGGGTTGTCTGTTTTCTTGAATCCCATCACACTGGATTGACTGTCCTGAGTTGTACTCCTCGGTTGCACCTTGACTTCTGAAATTGAAGTTTCCAGGTCTTGTAAGAGAAAGCAGACAGCTTGTGCTCCAGTTGGTTTTGTTCTTCAAAGAGGGTGTCTTGGGTATCCAGGCTGGGTAACATCTTCCAATAATGATACAACCCTTGCCTAGAAATCTCTCCCATCACATCTACTCCTTTTTAGTCTCATGAGGTCTTGGGTCTCAGCTCTACAAATAATACAGATGTGAACCAGGTTATTTCTAAAACCTAGCGACCCACATTCTTCAAGAAACAACTTTCTTACGTCCACTACCACTGCCAAATAAAACCTTCTCTAGTTTAATCCAGGACATGTCTTCTCAGCATAAAGATGTTCCTGAAGTAGTGTGAAACTGGCTGGACATTGCTCTTCCAGCCCTGATTATCTATACGCATAGAAACAGGATTGTGAGCAGAAAAGAAAAAGGGAACAGGACTTTGGGTTGGATCCATGCCACTTCAGTTCTTGGCTCTTGTTTTCAGTCTCTTTGTGGCTGGTAAAAGCTGAGCAGCCTCATTTTGGGATGGACAACAGAATTCAGAGTACTGCCAAAATCAGCTGCATTTCCAATCCCAACCTGCACTATGTTCATACCTGCTGGAATGAATACAGCCTTTTCTTAGCACCATCATTGGTACTCAGCAGGAGAGTGAAGGGCAGGTAAGTCATTTGGAAAATTCACCATGAAAACATTCTGTGAGATCAGCAGTTTGTAGTTTCCCCATTTCTCCCTCCATTTCTCCCTTTTTTTTTTTTTTTTTTCCTGAGACTCTGAAAGAGTGCCAGGATGGACATGTCTGGATCTATAGAGGCAAAAGGGGTGTCAGTGATTACAAATTTCAGGAATAAAAACATCTACTAGCTTAAGGTGAAAAAAGCACTGCTTTAACATTTCATCGAATATATGACTCCAAGCATTCAATGAGAAATGTGATGCTAATAATAGCTGTAATTAACATCTCTCAACACTGACTGGCGTCTTCACTCTGAAGGATAGCAGCGCTGCTCCCAGAACCAAGCACACCCATGGGACATTACCACAGTAAGCAATTAGCCTGGGAGCCTTTCAGAGCTCCCAAGGAAAGGCAGTAGTGCTGATCTTCTGCCACTGCAAACCTGCCTCGGTTCCCTCCACTTATGCTCTCTCTTACTGTCTCCTCTCTGATAAACTGGTGGTGGAATCTAGCTCTGCAACTGGCTTTTCTGATATTTCCCCTTTGATTTTTGATTATGTTTTTCTGCCTGGGGGTAAAGTGAGGAAGTTAAGAAAATTTGGTCCATGGAAGACTTCAGACCCAACTTTGCTTCATCTGCCATTTTCTGACCACATTACCTTTTCATGGACCTGGAATCCAGTTTGCACACCCCTTTTCTCCGTAACTGGACTCTAGCAGCTACTGCCTCTCCTATCACTTCACCCTGCTCTCTGACCTATACAACTACTCAGTAATACAGTTTTCTTCCCAAGAGTCTCTTCAAGGGGTAGCTCCATGCCTACAAGGTTTCTCGATCCCCAAAGAAATGATCTCCGTGACCTCCTTTCTAGCTACTGCCGTATTGCCAAGCTGCCTTCCTCACAGGTGCTGAACTTCTCTTGTAAAGCAGGGCACCACTAGCAGAGCAGAGTATTTCATCTCCATTGCCCTTGAAGGAGCAGCCCACACCTGAGAGAAGGCTTTGTAGCTAAACCAGATTAGAGTTCATACAGGAAATAAAAGTGTCAAGTCTCTTTCTCCTATGATCACCAATGTCATCTTTTATTCTGGCCACATCCTGAGTTTCTGGAGCATGAACAGCCACCAGCAGAAATGTTATCAGTGTTATTAGTCCCAGCAAAAACAGAAGTATCTCAGCATGTTCTGTTGTTGATCTTGCTTGTATCACACACCAAGCACACTTCCCATTGTCATTTTGGTTTCCTGGCAATTTGATATCTTCAAGGAAGAAAAATCAAGTCTGAGCAGTGAAAATTCCAGGACAAACATTTTGTTGAGCAGTTGCCTTTTGATCTAAGCTGCTGTTCCTTACAGAAGTAGCATTAATCAGAATTGTTTAGGGAAATAAAACCTGAACTCCTCGTTCAAGGCCTAGTTCTGCTTGTCTTTATTCATGCAGAGCTGCATTGTGCTCTATAATCAGTCCCACAACACCACATTACGCTTTTCTGTTTCCTGCAGTGCTCAATAACATGGTACTATCACAGGACATGGTTGGCATTCAGCACAACCAGGGGGGTACAACTCACCATCCAGCTTTTGATGCGGTCCAGTGTCAGCCAAACTTGAGAAAGGCTAATGCAAAGCAATGTTGGTTTGGGTCATCCCCTCCCCCTCAACAGCCCTGCCTCCTCTGGGGTGGATTCTCAACGTTTCACCCGTGTTGCCCTCTGAAAGCTGCATCCTAATTCAATTCAGTATGAGGATCTAACCTGCAGGAAGCTTTTACTAACAACTCTTTCAAAGTATATGAGAAGCTCTCCATTTTCAACTTGCCTGAATTGCTGTAAAATGGTGACAGAGCTTCCTAGCTGACGCTGGGGTATTTCGAGCCTTTCTCAAGCAGCAGCTGAAACGCAGCTCACCACAGAAACAGCCGAATACCCAGCAGCTCACCTTTGCTTTTCATCTCAGCAGTCTCCAAAGGCCTGCTTGCCATGTCAGTGCTTTCTGTGATGCACAGATTTTGGATGGTGGCTGTGACAAGTAGCAAGCATTTGCTCTTTAACTTCCTTTCTCTAACTACTGCTAATTCATGGTACAAAGGTGCTTCTGCAGATACAGAAACTGAGGAACTGGGATCCCTAAAAGAAAGACTATGCCTGCCTGCTTTTTGTATTCACCTTGCATTTGGAATGCAGATTAAACAAGGGAAGCTAACAAAAAACCTTGACTTCAGGTCACTCCCTTTCTTTTAAGAAACCAACCTGAAGGGCCTCAGTATGAGCTGCAATTTAGCAAAACAGTTCTCTAGAAAAAGGGCTTGTTCATTTCGCTAAGAATTGTTGGAACAATTTCTTCTTCTGTTATGAAGGCTGACAGGGAACTTCTTTTAACCTGTCACTCAGTCAAAAACTGTAGCTGCAAGATGTGGTTATTTATCTTCACTGGAAAGTTGAGAACTTTGGGGGAAAAAGTTCCCCAAAAGCATCCCCAGAAGCAAGCTCTATAGATGAATTTTCAGTTCATGACAGCAGGAATATTTTCTCCGCCAGCTTATTGAAATAAAAATAAAAGAAAGCAAAAAAAAAAGCATCCCTCATTATGAATCTGGTCCAGAGAGAGAGCAATCATGTTGAAAGCAGAAGCTGCAATTTAATATATGCAGAAGATGGGACTTCATTCCACACTCAGAAAAGGGAATGTGCTGCTAATGAAAGTATATTTTAAAAAGTGCTAAAAAGGGTACAAAGGGACCCTTTTTACATATGTGTAGAATGTGCCTCCTCTCTATTGAAATTCCCTGTTAAGAGAAGCAGCAGTCCTTCGTTTTCTGCTCTGACCTGCAAGTGCTTCAGAGGAGTCCATTCTTTTGGTATTTTAACGCTAGAGAAAAAGTTAGCAGTGAAGAGCCAGCCTGGTTAATGAAGGCAAAAGGTTCCCCTTTTTGGCACAGCTGCTTGTCAGGGGATGCCCAGGAAGCAAAGCACAGAGGATGCCTCTCAACTATTTCAATTCAACCCGAATCCTGTATTTACATCTGGAACTTCTCAGGAAAACTGATGGATTAGCAATGGGGTCATTTAGACTGTGGGGTACAGTCCTGGAGTGTGGGGCACCATGTGTGCCTTTCCCCTGCAGGGGTCTGGGGCACTTCATTGCAATCTCAGGGCCAACAACTGGGCCCGCGGCACAGAGTCCATTGGTCCTGTAGCTTCAGCACAGAGAAAAAAGCAAGATGTACTATTAGCTGCTTTGCCAGAAAGCTGCAAACATGGTTTGACACTCCAGGACAGCCCTCTTAAATACACCAATATACTCTACCCAGGACGTGGAAGACATGTGGCAAGGCCAGAAAGTTACACATGCCTACAGGATACGCAGACTGTTTTAGGGCTAAGCAAAACACCCAAGGGCATCTCAAATGACACTGGATGCCTGAAATACATCTTTTTGATGGAAAGTGGTACAGATTAAATTGTAACAATCAACACTTTCAATTGCAATGATCAACACACTTCCCCAGCATGAGGTGTTCAGATGGTTCGGTAAGAGATTCACACATTTCTAAAATAATTAGGTTTATTACTTATTAGCTGAAAAGAAGGTGAGAACTGAGGAGTTGCTAAGATACATAAGTCTGGCTGCCTCAATCACCACAATAAATGCATCCCTGGTCACTCCAGCTGCAGAATTAAGTGTATCCCGGTCACATCACTTCATGGATACCAGAAGATATATCATAGGCAATCAGTGCTACCATGCCACTTCTATGAACCATCTGGGCTGGCTGATGTGATCCTCTAAAAAAAGATGTTATCCATGTTCATAGCAAAAGCCAGCACCAGCCTCGAAAATATTATGGTCTAGATTGAAAATGCCAATGTTTTAGAAAAAAAAAAGTAGATAACTTCTAGGAGAGTGATGAACAGAAAGTAAGTAGAACACACAGAACACTAGGGTCACAGGGTCATAGAAAAAACTGTGTTAGGGTGGGAAATGGATTTTGACATTCTGTTTAGAAATGGACCAAGAATTAATATTTAAATCCATGAAAATTTTTGAAAGTTGTAGCATCATTTCGAGGATTAATTAAACCATTCATCCTAAGCCAATAAATATTTCATTTCAGTCTTGATAATTTGAAGGAAAATATGAAAATAAACAATATTTGTACCAAAAATTTGGAATATTTCATGTAAAATTGTTGGAGAGAAACTACTGATTTAAATGGATTTCAAGGTTCTTATTTATTTATCCAATCACAAAAGCTGTTGGAAAGCAACATGAATTTATTCCCTGAGTCTGTGCCATGAAGTCTGCATCCTCTGCTTTGTTCTGAAACCCTAACTGTGAAAAACAGGTTTCATTTTATAGGACCACCTTAGATAATAAAGACTGCTGCCTTGTAAAGGCCGAAATTATGTTTTAAGATACATACACAAACAGCTTCAGCTGCTTGTTTTGCTATGTGTTTGCTGGCAATGCTTTTGTTGCTATTGACTAATTTTTTTAAAAAAATCTTCCAACTGAAGATTAGTTAGATTCAAACTATGTCAGAAGATGAGGTATTTCAGCTGGTAGAGCACACAAGGCAGAAAATGATTATAATTTTACACAGAAGAAAGAATGGAACAGCAAGGCTTTCAACTTAAGAGAAAAGTCTGCCTGCTGCAAGCAAATCTTTTTAGAAATAATTGCCTGTGATTAGTGTTTTAAAATCTGCAAAATCGCTGTCTTGCTATTGAGCAGAGACAATGCTGAGTTGAAACAGAAATGTGTAAAGGAAAGAAAAGCATTTGGATCATTTTATTTCTATACCTACACCTGGACACATTGAAGCTGTGTCTCAGGCGGTGCTGCCAGCCAGAGACTTTGCCCGCCGCAAAGGCATCGACTGCTCTAGCAGAGCACCAGCCAGAGCCTGGAGCTGCTGGCCTGCTGCTTTGGCAGGGAATCTGTTGGTGACTGCAGGAACCTCCTCTTCACCTGCCGCAGTGAGCCAGAAGTGCTAATCACAGTGGCAGGATTCAGAGATCCCAACCAAATTATAATCACTGCCTCATTTGCAGGGCATGTGCACAGTGGGCACTGGGGCTTACTGGTGGGTTACCAGACCCCTAACAGAAAAACAGGGGTTGTACTGAGGGTATCCCAGCCCAGTAACCTGCCTTTCATATGGACTAGTAGCGGACATTTAGGGAACTGGTGTGTCAAAAAAGTTAAAAGGTATCATCATTTCCTAAGAACCTTTTTCAGCCTGTGGCAATCCACAGTGTCAAGTTTTTCTGAGCAGGAATTTGCCTCAAGACTATGATGAATTAATGATGAGCTGATCTCCAGGAGTATTTATCACACTCTGGAAGTATTCCTTCCATGGATCTTCCCACTGCTAAAACAAACCCCACACTTCTGCTCCATCTTTGGCACATTTTCCTCCACCATTTCATCACTGCCTTCACCTGGCATCCACCACACACCAACACCATGGACTTCTCCAGGTGAGTTTGCAGATGTACCCCCATCGCATAAACTGGTGGGGTAAGGCTGTCCCACTCATTTCCATTCAATAATATCCCACATTATTCATTCTCTATCAAATTAGCATGTCTGAAACAATGACAGACTATCGGAATCTTGCAGAGTTCTTTAGTGGCATTTGGGTTACTCCATGAATTTTGGTAGTACAAATTGAGGTTGGAGCTAGCCAGGCTACGTCATGAAGAAAAGGCAGCCTGATTCCATATGTCCACATGCATACGCCACACTGGGCAGTGCTAACAAACATCCACAGTCCCCTCAACTCAACTCAACGGATGCATGCCTTACTTTGCAAAGAGCCTGAGCAGTTATTCTTTGTTATTATCCTGACTCAGAGAAGAAGCTGTGTATAATGTAGCAAGGGATCAAGAAGGAAAATGAGCCACAGCCAGCCTGTTGAGTCCATAAATGCATCCAAACAGCAAGGCAGTGGAAGAGGCAAAGTAACAGCTACAACAGCTACAGCTTGGCGGTGCCTGTGTAATCCATTTCCATCAAACTAGTTATTGAACAAACACATACCAGGAAACATAAAAATATTTTGACAAGTTAGCTGGTACTCCTGCTTTTGACAGTTAATAAATAATTGATACTGTCCCAAACACATAAGAAAGCTGTAGTTAACAGTGGAAACTGTATTTCCTGTATCTCTGACAAGAATGAAAGAGTGTAAAATTGCATGATTTATGAATGTTTATATTATATAGTAACTATAAGACTGTTTAGTAATCCCCTCTTTCCCCACTCTGTATGGAGTGCTGTCCAGTTCATTAGCTGAGATTTGCTCACTTCACTCGTGTTTTATTGTTATTTTTAGTTCAGAATCAAAGCTGGAATTGTTAATTCCACCAAAGGAGTGCCAGAATTCATCTTACCATGACAACACTCACTTTTATCCAAACAGCTCCTGAAAGGGACAACTATTTTCTCCACAAAGGCAAAACCTGCACAGCACATGTTTATTCAGGAGTCACACAGTAAGTAATGGAGTGCTATTTCCACGGTTTTCACAACAAATAAGGAAAATGGACAGTATATCTGTTTTGGGTTTGCATGGCAAAGTTTTGGTAGCGGGGGGGTGGGAAGCTGCTAGAAGCTCCCCCCATGTCTGACAGAGACAAGGCCAGCCAACTTCCAGGATGGACCCGCCACTGGCCAAGGCTGAGCCCATCAGCAACGGCAGTAGTGCCTCAGGGATCATGTATTTAACAAGAGGCAGGTGTGGGGAGGGAACCTGCACAATTGCAGCGAAGGAGACAAGGGAAGACTATGTGAGAGAACAGCTGTGCAGCCCCCCCGGCCAGTGCAGGAGGAGGCCAGAGGGGCTCCAGGCGCCAGAGCAGGGATTCCCCAGCAGCCCATGGTGGAGCCCACGGCAGGGCAGGCTGTGCCCTCAGCCCATGGAGGCCCACGGTGGCGCAGATCCCCCCCTCAGCCCGTGGAGGCCCACCGTGGAGCAGATCCCCACCCCGCAGCCCGGGCAGGGCCCACCCCCGGAGCACAGGGTGCCCGCAGGGGGCTGTGACCCGCGGGCAGCCCGCAGCGAGCAGCTCCTGGCCGGGCCTGTGGCCCCGCGGGGGGGCCGGGCTGGAGCCGGCTGGGCCTGAGGGGCTGCGCCGCGGGGGGACCCACACCGGGGCAGGGCAGAGTGTGAGGAGCCCCCTGAGGGGGCAGGAGCGGCAGGGACAGCGTGTGAGGGACTGACCCAGCCCCAGCCCCTGCACCGCTCAGGGAAGACAGGAGACACGGGGAGTGAAGTTGGGCCGGGGAAGAAAGGAGGATTGGGGGGAAGGTGTTTATAATCTTATTATCCTGAGAATGCTAACAAATTAAACCAATTTCCCCCAGCGGTGTCTGTTTTGCCCAGACGGTAACAGCTGCGTGCTCTCCCTGCCCTTATCTCCACCCAGGAGCCTTTTTCCCGCCCCTGCCCCGCTGAGGAGGGCAGTGACAGCGCAGTTTTGGCGGGAACCTGGAGTCCAGTCAGGGCCAACCCACCACGATATCCCTGCCTAGCTGCAGATCTGCTCCGCAAAACTGAGCTGAGAAGCTGTGTTCCCAAGTCCTGAACTGTTGAATTGACGTCCTAATTTAAGTAAACAGTCAAATGGGTGTCAGCAGGGCTCAGAGACGACTTTGTATCCCCCCCAGCCCACAGGCAGGGCTGCAGGCAGGTAGCAAAAGCATGCAAAGTGAGAAACAGTTTTCCCAGCATCTTTCATAACAGCAACTTAAGGGATTGCAAGCTCCTTTCCTGAGATAAACACCTCTTTTTATAGCCTGAGCTTCAAATACGAAGTATTTTGAAGTAATCAACAGCAATCAGGCTGGAGGACACTGTTTCAGGGAGCTTTAAGTCTAAAAGAGAAGATAGGCCTCAGCTTAGTACAGTAAGCAGGGGTCCAGCCTAGCCCAAACACCAGGATGGGATGGGATGGGGTATACTGACCTACACCACTTCATCCCCACATCACCAGTACTCACATTGCACCTCTCTGAGCCAAAGGAAGAGTTCTTACATCCTTAAAAAAAAAAAATAAAATTCTTCAGTTTGGTCCCTACTGCTTTCTTGGAGCTCATGATACTGGAGAGAAATGTATAAGCCACAATAAAAATAACACAAGAAATGGTGTTATCTTTGCATTAAGAGGCATGAAGATCATTAAAAGCAGGCGTGGGTGGTAAGACTTCTTTTTTTTCCCCACAGCCATATCATGATTTTTTTACAGGTAACACTGAAAGTTGCTAAAAAAATGCCAGAATATGACAGGAATATCTTTTTAGTCTTCTCAGAGACGAGGCTTTCCTGGCAAACCAGGTGGATGTTGGTTCTGCCTTTCAGCAATTTGCAAAACCCATTTTAGGATCATTGTATGGTATCTCCACACACAATTTGAGAGGCTGGGATTTTTAAGAGTGTGCAGTGTCATCTGCTTTCCCAGAATTGCTCTTGTAGCAGAGACAATCTGAGGGAAGACCATTTATTAAAAAGAAATTGAAATGGCTGCCTAAAAGGTTTACTTGAAAAAGGAAGAGTTTTGGAAGATTAGGTGGGATTTGTAGCTGGGCAAAAAACCTCACCATGAGCAGAAAGGCCCCTGCAGGTTTCACCAAAGCAAAGCAATGGGAAGAAATGAGACTTTGCACGCTCTCATCGGCACTGTCTTCTCCCTTGTCTGGGTAGTTTCACTGTGTTTTGTGTGGGAATCAAATAAGGCATAATTGGTCAACAAGCCCAGATGAGGTACCACATACTTCAAGCTTTCCACCCCCCTGTCTCCTTCTTCAGTATCATATTAAATAAGGTGAACTTGCCATTTTAACGTCACCTGTCCTTCAAAGCTTGGCCATCAACAGCGTGGGTCCAAGGGAGACCAGAGAAGTGGGAGGTTTGCTGTGGGCCAGGGAGGCTGTGTCCTATTTTGAGTTCATAATCAAGCAAACCCAAAAGTGAGGGGAAGGCAGAACCTGCTATTTTGGACCATCCTGGCTCTGGCAGTGCCACTCTACAGTCCTGAGGCTCTTGGGCAGCTCCTGCCCTGGGCAAGGTCCATCAGTTTGCCAGCACCAAGAGAGGCATGACTTCAGTTTGGTATGCTGTCGGGTGTCATTGATGTTTGGCCACAGCTGCACTAATAAATCTGGAGTTTTTCCCAGGTCTCACTTGCCAAAGCTTGTCCTTGAATTGTGCTTCATTCTTGGGGACACCACTCTCTGTCTGCTTAATCAGGGAGGAAAAAAAGAAAAGAAAAGAAAAAGGGAAGGGGAGGGGAGGGGAGGGGAGGGGAGGGGAGGAGAGGAGAGGAGAGGGGAGGAGAGGAGAGGAGAGGAAAAGGAGGAAAGGGAAAAGCAAAGAGAAAAGGAAAGGGGAAAAAAGGAAAGGAAAAAGGAAAGGAAAAAGAAGGAAAAAAGGAAAGGAAAAAAGGGAAAAGAAAAAAAGGAAGAAAAAGGAAAGGAAAGGGCTGGGGAGGACAGAAGCAAAGGCAAAGGCAAAAGCAAAGGCAAGATAAAGAAAGAAAATAAAAAAGAAAAGAGAAAAAAATAGTGCTGTGCAAAAACAGTTTCCTCAAACGTAATTCTTAAATATCTAAATACAGAAAGCATCAGAAAAACAGTCAGAATTTATTATATTTAAAACTCATGTGCTTAAGTTATAGCTGCTGATTTTGATGGGACCTGACTCATAATTTTTTGAATATTTTGCATGAATGGTGTCATAAAACTCATTGTCATGAAAAGAACATAAAAACTATCAGAAGCACAAAGACAAGCCGCATTTGAAATTTAACCAAGAAATCTATCCATCTTCATCAGGCCTGCATTACTTTAGATCCGCAATGTTTCTGAATGGCTGAAAAGAACTGAATGGCTGTAGATAAATTACCCTGAAAGCACTCTAAAATGTCAACACCCACCAGTGAAGAAGCTAAATTCAGTCTAATAACATAATCTGAACTAGCAATGCAGGTTAATGACCTTCTACTTCACTGTCTAATGGGGCACACATCTTACAAGAATAAATGGATTGTGGAACATAACTACATATGCTGGAATTTTATAAATAAATTATTATAACGCTAATTGGGACTAAATTACCATGTTTTAAAGTCATCTAGTAATTAAACTTTCTGGTGGCACAGCGCCTAGTTCTTTTATGCTGTGGAAAAATATTTTCTCCGATTACAGTACTGACAAAACATTACTGACATAATTCCTGCCTAACTGTTTTGATCCCCAAAACAAATTCTCTCCAAATCCATTATCTTATATTGAAAATATCTAGAGGATTAAAGGAAGAGATTGAATGCTAACCCTTTAAGTCTTCATAGGGAGAGATGAATTACCCTGCTTTAATACAGCATTAAAATGTCGATTATAACATCATTCTTTCAAACGTTTATCCTGTGTGGAATTTAAAATATGAAATTTGGTCCTATTTCCCAGGTAGCACTACCACAGCGCTGCTGATGGCATGGCAGGGTCAGGGATGGTGAGGGCATGTGCAGCATAGAGTGCTTGGGCTCTAATGTCCTGCTCCACTCTTCCTTCATACAGTCAGGTCCTGGCTGGCTCCATTTTCTCCCAGTATTCAGAAGAGCTTATGTCCAGCAACTGCACTTTGCACAGGAGCAGCTGTGAGGCCCAGCTTTACAGTCTGGATATTATCACAATTTGGTCACTTTGGTTACTTAGGTGAGATCTGCTTGCTGTTTTACTCTTTAGAGACCGAACAAAAAAAGGCCACTATGCAAAGCAAGACATGCATCTCAGCCTGAGATCTGATGCTTTCTACCAGTATAGCTTTTAGTCTGTTTAATCAATAGGAAAGGAATCGAGTTTTATAAAATGAAGCATTAGAAAAACTTCAGCCACATCAAAATATCACTACCTGTGATACCTAGATGACCCCCAAATATCCTAAGCAGGGGCACAGAGGAGCACTGTCCTCGCAAGGGCAGACCTGAGGTCCCTCGCACTTCGAGTTTTCCACAGGGTTGTCTTTTCAGTGCTGGAGCCTCTGCTGAGGCTGCACTGCACGCACAGCCACATGCTCCGGAGACAGTCTCCTCTGTTTTGTAAAGGCAAACGTGACAAGCTCAAAGAAAGCACGAGAGTAATTTAAAATCTTTTACTCATAAATTTAGCATTGGGAGGTAAAGGAAGCACTTGTCTCTCTGAGCCAGCCTTTGTGTACAAAGGGAAGGAGTCAGGAGGAGAGTATCCTTCACTCCTAAAGGGTCTAGGTGGGACCACAGCTTCATCTGGGGACATGCAAAGAGGCAAAGTGATGGCTATGTGACTATTGACATTTTGCAGGTGCAGATGCGAGCCTGGAGGAGTGATTAATCCAGTCGCACAACAAAGCTACCATCAAACTATTTTCCTCCAATTAACACAGGCTACCTCAAAGTGCAAACTTCATTAGTTTTTCTTAAAGTCCCTTCTGAATCTAGGGCAATATATCAGTTACTCTTTGTTTGAATCCTGAGTTTCTTCCAGGGCTGCAGTTCTCTTTGTGGCAGCCCCCTTGCCTCCCGCAGCAGTGCAGTGTGCCGGGGTAGGCTCCTGTGCTGGCTCTTCTTCCCTTGCACCTACCTTCGGGAAAGCAGAGGGGACAGCAGGCTGACCAGTAACAGCAATGAGATGTAATCCTTAAAACCCACAATGAGGACACTACAGCTTTTTAGTTCTGTAGGTCAGTTGATGAGTTGCCCACTAACACACCTTAAACAAGCCTTTTTTTTTCTATTTCATTGCCATATTTTCTCTCATCTCAACTCATAAGTCTTTAGTCAACCAGGAATAGACCAGAAAAGCATAAAACACCGCAAAGATTTATTTTATCGTTTTCCTCGTCAGTGTTTAGTACCTTGTGAAGGTGCAAGCTTGATAAATGTCAGAGGGTTTATTTGGTAAAAGCGTTCAGAAGCTTGGAGTCTTATCTGGATTTCTGGAATATGCAAAACTGGATTGCCAGTCTCAGGAGAGTAATGTCATACGGGATTTTCTAATCCTTCTCTTGGCAGCTCCACCCTGCAAATGAATAGGAGTGGAAAGCTGTTCACCCAAAGCTATTTAAATCTTGAAAGCTCCAGCCTCTACCAGTGTGGCTAGCTCTCAGAACAAAGTCCTGCTGGAACCACAAAGCGTTCACAGCACTTCATGCACAAGTACAACTGTTTCAAAAACACAATTACAGATGGTTTGTTGTCCACCTCCACACAGGTGTATCTGCTTTTCTGTTGTTGTATAAGGGGTTTCTGGGAACAGGGCACTGGGAAGCATCCTTTGCTTTGTACAGAAAGCTTTTCCAGGAGCAAGGTGCTTTCATGGTTACTGACTGGATTCTAATTCTAGCCCCACATTTATTCACACCCATTTGTTCTGAAAATAAGACATCATCCTTGAGCTACAATAACACCTTTCCTTTGGCAGTGAATAAGTAGAAGTTTTGCAAAGATCCTTTAAGGCAGAAGGTAGCATTAGGCATCCATTTATTAGTCATTAGTTATTTGGTATTAAGTGGTTAAAAAACTCCTCTTCCCTTGCCAGGATATAATTCAGCTCTTCTGAAATAATTAGCAAATTGTTATCTCCAAAAATGTGCAATTCTGATTAAGTGAGGCTATTTTTCTCCTACACTGCGCTAATCATTGCCATTCACACACAAAGAGATATAGCCATTTAAGCTGTACTGCAGCATCAGGCCCCAAATAGTGCAAGCAGGAAAAGCGTTCACTTGCTCATCTTAATTTTTCCTGCATAGCTCCCTGCTCAGTGGAAACTGTCAAGCCCGTCCTTTCCTCCTCCCACCCAGGGACAAATAGCTTGCAAATCAATAGTCATTCCAGGCACTGTAGTTTTAGTTAACAACCTATTTTATTACATTCAGGAACTCAGCATTGGAACTGCTCCTTTTTTCTTTTTTTTTTTTAATATAAAACATGAAAGAGTTTTCTTTTTGGCTTGGGTTTTCAGAGTAAAATGGGGATGCATATGTTTTTTTTTTTCTCAGAGGTAAAACACAAGCCTTCATATTATAGCTTCTGCTTGCGTCAAGCTTCACGGGTGAGTCAGCAAAGGAATAGAGAGGAGAGCTCTCCCAAGCCTACCAGAGAGGGACTGGAGTCTAAGGGAGCAGGGGGAGCTTTCTTTAAAGCCCTACAGTTCTGGGTTTTGAATTTTAATCTGAAACCATTCAGGGCTGAATTTCAATAACTTGTAGGAAATTACTAATTCTAAAAGAAAAATCCATAGAAAACTGGAGACGAATAAATGAGAGTTTGGGAAGGTAATGAATGAGGACACCCCACACAGCACTGCATGGCAGGGTACAGGGGGTTTACTGTGTGTGTTCACAAGGTCTTCAGCATGATGAAGACCTGCTATAAACCACAGTTGAGATGATCAGAGATGTTGAAGAGATCTCTCCCTTTCAGCCTCTTTCTTCTCCTGCTCTTCCTACCATAAGCAGCCATCAGGTAGCTGGATAGTTCAGCTACCTGAATTTTCTCAAACAAGCAGCATTAAAACTTCTGTCAGCACTCACTGAAATAAGCTCCCTTAAGCTGTGTTCACCCATAACCATTGCATGGCATCTTCTGTGTAATCATAGTAGTATTTTTCTCTGAAGAAGGAAGCAAAATTCTAACACTATCAGAGGTAGCTCCTGAAAATGAAATAAGGCAGCTTTCATACAACTGAATTTATGCTTCATGCCTGTGTTGGTATATTGGATTAATGGGGCTTCAACAGAATGTCAGTATTTTACCTGACTGGAGGTTCATAACTTCGTATGCTGAGTTTCAGGGTCTGTTCTTCAACTCACTGTAATTATAATTGGCAGGGGGAAACGCTTTACGGATGACCCTCCTCCCCAGGTGACATTCCCACAAATAGACCTGAGCTCGGTGTAGTTTGCAGCACTTAGGCAGAGCTCTGGACTGTATCACAAAGTCTCCTTTAATAGGTTCGGCTCAGCAGATGTAAAGTCCTATTGAATCTTAAAGGAAAGATCGTTTGAAAGGCCTATAGACATTTCACTGATTGCCTGTCATGGAAAGGCAGCAAGTAAAAGATTTGAGCGAAAAGGTCCCTAGGAGTCTCAAATCTGTAAATCTGCCAGGCTACATAGTCCCTGTATATTTAAAATTAGGGTAGTTTAAAGAATTCATCTCTCTTAGAAGGACGCTGTGCATATTATACATATAGCATCCTTTGCTGTGCTGCTGGTACCCTGTACTTTTTTCATGACAGAATCTATTCATTTAATCCGCTCCTCTCTGATTTAGAGCTTGATAACATATGGCAAGTCATCAAACAGAAATTATCGCTAATGGATAACTGCCAATCAATTTCCATTATGCCCAACAAGATGTGACTGAACCTTTTTTTTTACAAGACATATCGATTTGCAGAGCTGATTTCCCTGTCATTTCAAACATCTCCACGGGATATTTCTATTGAGCTTTCTGTATGCATTTGCTGCAATGAACCAGATGCTTATTTTCTCTCTGGCCTAAAGATTATTTACTTTGCTTTTTGAGTTAATCTGAAGGCCATATATGAAAAGACCCTATCTGTTATATAAGAGAAAAGTCAAGTCACAAAGGATAAACAGAGGAGGATGACACAGATTTAGTACTGAAATGGTTTAAGGCAACATAATTTCATAGCTTTCCATCCAAGGTGCAAGATTAGGCCATGAGATTATTTGCTTGATGGAGCACGGTCAGGGCACAATGTGGCCACAGCTACATGGGTTTTGAATGCTTTCCCAACTGGTGCAAAAGAGTTCCAGAGGGGCTGGGGAGATGCTGTCAACTACCTGTCCCCTGCTATGGGACTGAGTCTCCATAAAATGCTCCTTGGAGTTGTGAGTTGGCATGAAGATGATCATGTGCAAGGTATCTAAATAGCTTCCTGACTAGCAATAGCTCTTGCCCTGCTTCTTGGGTGCACAGCTGACGGTGAAATAGAGGGAACAGTCATAATATCCCAAAGTAGTCACAGGAAGAAGGAAATAAAGGATTACCCTGTCCATAGGGAGCATTTGGGACAGAAAAATGTGTAGGGTGTCCAAGTTCCCTCACCAGGTTTCAGACAATGCTTCAGTATCTTGAGGGTGAACATGAAAGAAGGGAGCAAGAGCTGCCATTATTGCCAGTGCTACCAGGACACTAATATATTTGGTGATGGGGAGTTGTCTAGGAAAATACCCCAGCCCTTAGACGTTTAAACAAGCCAGAGCAGTGCTGCTATGGTATGATGGCTGCATCTCTACTCTATGTGAGGTGGCTGGATCAGGGCATGAGTGAAGGTTATGTTAGTGAGACCTTGGACTGTGCACAGTCACTTTGTCAAAAATGTAAGATTTGCCCACCAAATCCAACACCAAATGACACTGAGGCTGAGGAAGAGGGGGAAAAGAACACCTCTGAGCCCCCAGCAGTAGAGAATTTCACCTTTTGAAAACAAAATTGATCTGATCATCCTCTCCAAGTAAACCTTATCTGTGTGCTTTTAACATGAGTAGCACTATCTCTAACCCTTCTAAAATCTACTAACAGCATTTGACTCAGTGACTCTCCTAGGGAAGTGGATTTCACAGCCTGACTATGTTTTAATTCTTTGAAACCTGCAAGCCATTAATTTAATCAAATGAACCATTATTCTTCAGTTTGGGGACTTGAAAGAGAGGACTGATCAGTTTTTCACCCTGTCCATCAATCTTGCAAAGGAAATTGCTGTAGAATTTCAATTAGAGGCAGCCACACCACATGGGACTTTTCAGAGTGAGATTAGGGAAAATCATGGCAAATATGTAACATGGGGATATACTGGCTGGGTTGGGGAGGATCCTCCATCACTGAAATTAGTGGAAGCAAAACTCTGTGTGTGCATGGTGTTTCTTTTCTGATTTTTACCATATTCTTTATTTCTGTCTGTCCAAGATTCTTCAGGAAATCTCCCACACCAATAAAATTACTTCCAAAATGCACACATCAACCCAAAGACTGGAAATACCTGAGAAACCAGACCCAAAAGTACAGTAGGAGACTATATAAGAAGCCAATTAAAAAGGGAACAGAAAGAGTCAGTAGTAGATGAAAGTATGTTGGATGAGCATGATGCAGTCTCTGCTCAGAGATCATAAACTTCCAGATTATATGTCCAACAGGCTATTTATCACGCAGTTTATTTCTTAGGTTAATTTGGAAAACATCTTTAGTCTGGAACAAGAAAATCTTAAGATGTGTATGCCCAGCAAAGACTGGAACAGCTTTCAGGACTAAACAGTCCCAGATACAAAAGGCACCCCTGATAAAAGTTCAAGGCCCAGAAATGCCAAGAATATATCTTCAGTGTTAGTTCTCAGGGAGCTGGAAAAGATGATGTGAAATGATTTGAAGAAAGAAATTAAATGCTTTGCTCCAATTCTGTAACTGGGCTGAGTTTATATACGTGTATGTATGTATGTACATATACATATATTTCAGCATTGGAAAACCTAGGGATGTTACAGGAAGACAGATTGTGGTGGAAAAAAAATTGGAAATGAAGTTACTAGGAAGGACAGTAAAAGAGTTGAAGTATTAAATGGAAACTTCATAAATGTCCTTGCACAGGGATGCACTGAAAATATTGCATCTAAAATAATGTTAGCTCTGTCTCTGCTAATGTAAATAAATCTAGGATGAGTAAGGCAGGTGCTTAGTTTAAAAAGTGATGCCAAACAGTAAAGTCACTAGGAAGAGAATGGGAATTAACTTGAAGTAATAAATGTGTTGTTAGGAAAAAAATCCTTGCAGTCTAGAGTACTCCTTAATAAGGATGACAAGAAAGCAAAAGAAGAGGATGGGTTCATAATAGCACAGGCAGAGACTGCGGGCTTGGTGGGTCCCTCTTTCAGTCCTTGTTCCCCACACACGATTTGAAGTCGTTACATTACATGAAAAGCAAATCCTGGGGTCCAACACTTTTGTCTTTTCCAAAGCCCCAACATGAGATACAAGGCATAAGACAGACGTGAAATCAATTACTGCAGGAGGTGTAAAAGCCTGTGAGTAAGAATGGCATTGAGACGGACGATGTTCCCTGAACGGAAGCAATTTCAGCTGTTTTTTCATTAATTTTCTCTCATACACTTTGAATGGTTAACAATAACACTTAGGATATTCCATAACTGAGTGGCTTTGAGGGAACTGAGGTAAGGATTTATTCCTGGGAATACACAAAGACACCTTAGTATTTCTGTGGTAATTGCCAAGGACTGGGTAAAGGACTGGATGTTTCTTTTCATAGGAAAAGACTCTGCCCTAAAAATCTGATTGGTTTGCACATTCAGAAGAAATACAGCTTTGAGTGTGAACCCAGACAGTTGCAAGCGGTTTCCTCTGGTTCAAACAGAATGTTTATTTCAATTATCTCTTCTTACCTCTACCAAATAAAACACATTAAAAACAGTGCAGTCATAATCTCTTTTTTCATATGCATATATACACGAAGGTGCTGCTCATGGTGCTCTTCAGTGCTCAAGTGAACAATTTTGGTTGGGGGAACGATATTTTCTTTTTGCTTTGTAATGATTTGGGAACTAACAGTAGTTAGGACAAAAGAGTGGGGGCCTACAAAAAACTGTGGAGGTGCCCTTGAGCTGACAGCATCTGTCTCACTCTATAGTTCACCTGCCCAGGTGACAGTGTTTGCTGGCACATTGGTAGCAGCTGATGAAAAGCTGGACACCTGGCTGTCTCACAAACCGGCCCAGGAGCAAGCAAGAAATTAGATCTGGTTTTGAGTTATGATTTGCTAGATCTGACTTAAAATTATATGTGGTTTCCCAGATACAAACTGGTGGCGTCAGCTGCTGTGATTTGTGCATTAAAATAGGACCAGACGTACTTTGTTTTATAATATTTAACCAGAGATTGAATGCAGCCCTTTGAGGACAAGACTGTATTGATTCTGGTAAGCTTCTTATTGTCTTGTTTTGAAATTTTTCCAAGAATCAGACTTCTGGGAAAAGAGACAGATCCAAAATCCCAGCAAGCATCTCCTCCACAGATCTCAAACCACATACACAGCTACTTTCTTTTGTTCCATTTCACACTAAAGCAACCGATGGGTTATTCTTGTCACTGTGATCACGTTATGAGAAGGAAAGGCAGCAGGTACCTCCCTTGTTCATTACAACTGTTCTCATGGGTAGGTACTGGACACTAGCTATGTCTTAATCTAAACACACACACACCTCATTGTTCACTTGATTTGGACAACATCATCTATTTGTTTGATGATTCTCTTCATTGCACTGATTTTATTTTATAGGTAATTACTTGGAGTGCCCATGTATATAAGATATTTAAAAACCACAACTGCAGTGAATCACATCTTGCATCTTTCACTTTCTGAGGCTAAACACACCAGAATCTTCTTTTTTCTCTTGTAAAACAGATTTTGCGTTCCTGTGGTCACCTGTGCAGACCCCATCTAAGTTCTCCTCTCCTCCTTGGCATCTGGGATGCTCCAGATAAGGGTCCTTATAGGGTTCTCTGTTAATCCATTCCAAAAGGTTCTGGGAAAACCTTGCCTAAGAGGTTTGCATTTGCATTTTTATAGGCACATCTCACTGCTGGCTTATAGAGATCCTGCAATTAAGACAGCCAGGTCTTTCTCTTTCCCTCTCATTTCCAGCTAGTAACTTCCCCAACAGATCCATCGAAGGAAGAAATACCTTTCCTTAGTCCCCATATGTATGACCTTGCAATTTGGGCAATTACATTTCATGCCATTATATTATTTTAGCCTGGTTGTTCCAAAAGACAAATTCAGGCTTCCTGAATACTGGCAAAGCTTTCCATCTGTATTTCACCAACACGGACTCACTCTTCATACTAAGGCCGTTACTGAAAATATCAAATGTGACTGATCCCCAGAATGATCCTTGAAAAAATTTCACTCCAACCCAGTTAGCTCCCCTTCCAACACATTTTGCCTCATCAGTTTCTTTATCCACATGCAATTCACCTATTCATCCTCCTCTTCTCTGGCTTGCCTACTCATGCCCCATGCAGCCTTGAACCAGCATTTTGCTGCAGTCTGGGCATACTAGTTCCACTGCATTTCTCTGGCTTAAAAAAAACTAGGTCCCACTACTCTGTAGCACTCACCTTTGGTAAACCCAAGTTACCTTTTTGTATTATTTTCCCATTTATCTCCAGATTTCAAATTATTCTTTCCTTGAGATTTGCCCTAATGCTCTCCATACCTTCAAGGTCAGAGTAACACCCTGCTGCCTGCTCCCTTCCTCTCCCTGCCCACCCTCCTTTGGACACCATGTGTGTCAGTAGCTGCCTGCTTGGCACTGAAACACTCTCTTCCTTTAAAAGTCCATGAGTGCATTTTCTGTACCAGTCTGTCTTTTCTCCAAGTGAGTGCCAGATATCCCAAAGCTCAGACATACTGAGTTCTTCTGAATTCTTGCCTCCACCTCAAACATAATGATTTCCATTTCATTTACACCCATTCTCTGCAGAAGCCCTAACCTTGTCTCCATATTTTGCGTCTCGCAAAGAATTAAGTCAAAATAGCCACTATACTCAAGGCCATATCCCAGTTACCTCTAACCTTGTCCCCATTATGTCATAACATACATCCTCCTTTCTTGTTATCTTTTGATTTACAGGAATATTTTTATTTGCAAGAATCTATTTTACTCTAATGTGAGAAAAAAGATTGTCCGATTTGGAAGAAAATAATGTAGATTCTACAGTTTTTAAACAATCTGTGAATATGAGCTAAACCAGTCCAAATTCATCTAAATTCATAACACTTACTTTCCTGGCACTTTAGAATTTCGATGCTTAAGAATAGTTTGAGATATTAAATATCCTTCTTTTAATTTCTTTAAAGATACGAAATCCCTCCTCTAGGGCAGGTAGAAGATCTTATTAGGCAGTATTTATAGAAAATCTAGATAGGAAAGTTACCTCTTGGAACTGCCCTAATCCTGAGAGGGATTTAGGGGCTGCAAAAGCTGTGAGATGCATCTTGCATGTACCATCAGTCAGACTCGACTCTGCAGACTCTGCTTGGCCTATTAATTACCTCAGTCTCAATAACCCGAACCTCTTATGAAATCATAATGCGCTGCTCAAGCAAGCTAATATGTTTTAACCATGTGTATGCCAGCCCTCTAGCGTATTATCATTTCTCAATAGAGCCGTAACTACTGCAGCCTATCCAGCACTGACTTATCAGTGATCCTTTCCTTTTAAATCCAGTCTTGAGTCATTTCGTAGCTGACAGAAAAAAACAAGAGGCATCTAAAACTGAAAGGCCCACACCATGCTTTATTCATAACCCACACACAGAAAAAGGCCAATTCCTCAAACACAATTTCAGTCGAATTCGATTTATAAATAAAGACTGGCCAAACGGGAAAATTGAGTTGGGGAGAGGGTTTAGAGGGAGGTGAGGGAGCAACATCTCCCCCGAGAGCTGAGATTTCATCTGCTCCTTTTGGCAGATATCTGACAACTGATAAACCCTGGGAAAATAGAACTGACAGTAAGAAAGGGTGAACACAGCTTGTTAAGCAGAAGACCAAATGACACTGCTGTAATTTGCCAGCATCTATTTAAAGAAGGAGTTACAAGGACTTTGCACAGTCCTTGACAGGGGACTCTGGGAGACTATCGTCCCTGGGTTTCCCTTCTGTTCTTTCTAGGAATACAGTTTCCAAATGTTGAGATTGCATTAATTTAAGGGTGTTGAAAGGAGGCAGGGATCAGCACTGTGAGATGAAACTAGAGATGGGGGAAGAGTGTCTTGAGTAGTGCTGTTGGAGAAAGAACATGGGGGAAAAGCATGGGAGCATGTTAGGAAATTAAGACCGAATGTTCCACAGAAAACCTTCCCTTTTCCCAGGACAGGTGGATAATCTGTCCTCATCTGTGCTTGGGCCTGTTTTCCATGAAATGAGGAAGAGCAGAACGTAGTGCATCTCAGCCTAGACAAGTTCCTTTCTTCACTTAATCAAGCTGGTGTCAGGAACGAGGGCCCCAGGCACCAGGGTTTAACACTCAGCACCTGTGCAGGCAGTGCACGGCACTCACTGCTCCATGTGTGCAGAGCAATAGGTTCCTCTGTTTTACACTTCTGTGTTGTTGAACTCAATTTGGCCTTAAAAATAAAAGAGAATACCAGGGGGCAAAGGGGAAGATCAGACACGGAATGGCATAGGTCAGAGAATCCCTGAGAGAACACTCCTAAATGAGTTGATTCTGTTAATGCCTTGGTCACATTGTAATCTATGCTAATACTAAAGCTGTAGTGGGAACTACTACATCATATGCCCGTGATTTGAAAGAAATGGTTTTAATTTTCTGTATCAACAAGTAATCTTCCGCCCCCATACCCCCACCCACCCCACCCCGCCCCGCAGGTGTTTGTTTTACAGTCAAAGGGCTTAGAAAATATAAGAACCAAATTCTTTTCCCTTTCTTTTCCTTCCTTCCCACCTACTACCAAGCTACTCAAAACACCACATTCACTTGCAGCAAATCCAGCCCTTGGTTTGGGGAAATTTTTCTCCTCCTGTTCCTCTGCACTGTTGACAGCAAGGACAGCATTTTGCTGAAATTTTTAACCTGTGTCCACAATGAAGCAAAAGGTGAAGCGCCCCAAAACAGCTGAAGGGACTCCGGGTGTGGGAGCTGGCTGGGGGCCATGCAATCATGGACTTGACCATCCAGACACATAACTGTGAGACAAGAGGTTACCACGCATCAGCTGCATCAGTAAAGGTCAGCTGAAAGTTTGTATTACCCTCCAAGTTTCACATTATGTGCAAGGTTTTGAAGTGTTTCTACCCTCACCCCCTGAAAAAGACTCAAACTTTTTTGCATAACAGCAAAAATTATGCTGTGATTATACAAATGCTGGGAAGCTAAGCCCATGGTTGTTTCACTGAATATGATGGCATTGAAAGTATTTAAACTAGCACTTATCTCTGTACTTCTAAAATTGCTGGGAGTGGGATCAAAGTTCAAAATTATAAACCCTAGCAAGAAGAGGTCCTTGTCATATGTTTGTAGAACACCTAGCAAAATCAAGGCCTAATCCTGCTTAATCCCCTAAAATTTACCACAAGAAGATATACTTCATTTTTAAGCAAATATAAATCTACAAATGCAGAATATGAAGTGTCCGGTCCTACTGGTGTGAAATGCTACAATTTCCATATAAAATTGCTTAAAATGTGAGACTATTGTAGGACAAAGCCCTCATTCATTTTGTATTCCTATTTATTGAAAATAAATCATACATAGACTCTCCATAGCGTTTTTAAGGTGCTAATTATTAATTTTGGCTGTGTGCTTCTAAACAAGATAAGCATTGCCTCCCATTTTACAGATTGAAAAGCTGAGAAAGGGATATGAGATGAGTTTCCCTGAGCTACAGAAGGAGACATTGCTGAACAGCAATGTGAATGCAAGGGTTAGGGGATTGCTGTGAATGACAGACCAGGGACAAATTTTTAAACTCACTATAGTAAGTGTAATGACTAACAATTTTATGTATGTGAATTCTTTCTCTCTGGCTCATTATTCCTACAGCTGACGAGATACTTCACTGTGCCCATGGTGGGCTGTGTTCAGACCCTGATAACACCCAGGTTTCTTCAGTCTTAATGGCAAAATGTGATACTTGTCTTCAAAGCCCAGCCTTAGGGTAAAACAGTTTGCATTTATTATGTGCAGGCAGCAAATGACAAATTGAAGCTATGCAGTATGTTGGGAGAAAGAAGGAACAGATTTGATTTTTCCACACAACTTTACATGCCATCTCCCGTTGTGTCTTACTTTATTCCCAGTCGTCTTAATTTTGCCAGGTCTCCCTTAACAAGAGATCCCCTTCATCCTCTCCTGCCTCCAGGGCTCACTGGTAAGTAAGCATGGTTCCCCATGGCATGTAGTTTGTTCACACCATCTATTTTCTCCTGCTCCCCACCTTTTTGCATGTTGTTTTACTTCGTAGATAGTTGCTCATTCATCGATTCAAGGCCATTAATAGAGCAATGATCAAATAAAAAGACCCCAGGCATAAACATGACAAGAGAAAAAGGAGAAAAAGGAGAAAAAAAAAAGAATAAAGGCTGTACAGAAATTTTCTAAAACCGTATTATTCCAGTGGTACTGTACAGTTTTTGACCTGAAGCAAGGGAAAGTTGATGACTTTAATAGAGTTTTCCCATAAAACTTTGTCTTTCTCTTTCCTCCTGAAAAAAAAATACCCAGTCCTGCTAATATCTTTTTACATCCTTTCTTTTTAAGCAAGACATTCTGTGCTGCCCTATCAGGGCAATCAAACCTGTGATTCACAGGGCTGGCTTCAAGCTACTAGCCTGGACACTAAACAGCACTTAAAGGAATTTAATCTGAATTTTGCCTCATAGAAAGGGCATATTTTCACTTTATTTTTAAATTAAAGAGGAAAAGTAGAAAGAAGGGGAAGCAGAGGGAGATGAAGAAGGGTGGGGCTCATTATGAAACCACAGGGCAAAACTGGTTCACATTAGAAATGCTTCAGAGCTCAGCATTAACTTTGTTCCTTCACAGTAAATAAGCTAGTGAGCAATAAGAAATGTGTAAGTACTGCCAGGGGGGTTGTAGATTGGTAGACACAGGGGTTTGTTTAATGTCTCCCTCTACGTGCATATTGTAGTTGATATTAAAAATTGGATATTAGAGTTTGCCTTGGACTATTCTATTTATTATTTGTGCTGTGATGGAGAATGAAATTCTGCATCCTGTGTTTTATGGGTGGTTAAGCTAGATAATCTAATCATCCCTCCTGGCCCTACACTCTACACAGCTGGAGGTTGCAATAAGGATTGGAAGGCTCCATCTTATTAAACACCAGAGCAAAGTCACCATTATTATTTCATGTTTTGTAAGAATACATCGAGAGGAGGACCCTGTTGAGTTAGATGGTCTACAAACGTAAAGTCATCTTATGATCTCTGCTGAGAAGTGTTTACAGCTTAAGGTGGGAAAAACAGGCCAGAGGGGAGGGAAGGGACAAATTACTATCCTGTCTGATGCCAGTCAGTATGATAAGCCTGGATTCTGGCTTTATAAATGTCCTTTCCCTGAAGCTGTAGCCATTCACCAGGCACTTAACTCTTCAAAACACCCAGGATGGCTGTCCTGTGCCCCAAGGGCTACACTTGGACTTTGGGAGAAAGGGAGCACACCAATGACAAGGTTGCATGGACATGAGTTTGGTCTCTGCAGAGCCACCCAGCAGTTTCTGTCACTTGGGGATCTACCGGCCAAAACGCACACCTGTTTTTCCTTCAGTGTCCAAGGGTGGGAGATATAGCCATTCCACTGCCTTGTCCTGCCTCTGTAGGGCTGCCTGGAGAAGATGGATCATAGTGCAGGGGGGATGATCCCTGGCCAGGAGCAGAGACATAAATGAGACACATCTCAAGGGTTGGTTGCTGAACTGTGTTTGATAACAGGTCTGCCGATTTTTTTTTTTTAGCTCAGGTTGTCCAAGCTCAGAGAAAATGGACAGGATTAAACTTGCTTAAATGGCAGCTACAAGGACTGAAAATATCAAATGGCCGCAAGATCTTTGGAGATGGGTAAAGTACCCCCCAAAAGTGAGTGAACGCTGCTGAGAAAGCATAGTAGCCTTTACTGGGGCTTTGATGTGTACTGTCTAGTTCTTCCTAATGAATTTATGATGCTGCCAGGTGATTGGAGTGCTTTTTCTGTGCCTCCGTTTCAACCTGCTTAGGACTGTGAAGGACTGAAAAATGAGATACAAACACTGCCAGACTGTTAATTTTGGGATTTCAGATGCTTATTCACAGGTTGTGTCCCTTATCCTATTTGGGACCTGTGATGGACAACTGAAAGCCATGATATCTGTCTCCTGTCCTGCAGCCTTGCCTGCAGCCCTTCCCAGCCTTTATTTCAGTTCTGCTACCTGGGAAAAGCACATTATGTTGTTCGCTGTGCTATTCACATCTAAGTGGTGACCTTTTAGAGGAGTTAACAATGTTACTGAAGGCAGAGGAGTTAACAATTTTATGGAAGGAGGAAAAAAAAAAGGGAAAAAATTATCTGATTCTACCATTTTTTAAAGTTTCACAAATGGATATCATTCATATGTGCCATGTTATTAACACTTGGGAAGATAGGGAAGGGCTGATATTTGAACAGTCTTTTGCCATTCTCTCTACAATGGCAATGAACCCAAATTCCAGATTCTCATGCTGCTAAAGGTCAACCAACTTTTGCAAAAAAAACATGGGAATGGCCATACTGTCTGACACCATCCAGAACACAAGCCCTTAGGGAAAAGTAAAACTGTACATTATACGTGATATTTCCGCTAAGCCTCCTGTGGCCTGCCTATTTAATAAGCCCCAAAAGCTCTCTTTTCCAAGTATTTCTCCAGACTTCCTTTGAACACATGCAAGTTTGCCTCCAGAATATCCCCAGGAAATGAATTACACAGGTCTACCACAAATTTTGTGAAGAACCAGCTCTTCTCGCTTTTTTTAAATCTGACTCCCACTACTTCAGGGAGCTTGAGCTCCCAGTCTTTGGCTCCTTGCTCTTATTTCAAAGCAGGTGGTGAACACTAGATCCCTCTCTGCCTTCTCCAGATATTTATACCCACTTCTGCTACTATTTTTTTCTTAATATATTTCTTAGTATTTCAGTTTTTGAAACTTCTGCTCTGGCCTCTCTTCCCTAACTACTTGCTAAGCTGTGCCTGAAAAGATTTCAGGCAGCTTCAATTCTATCATTTCTCTCAGATATTGTCTCCCTTCCTCAAGGGTTGATTGTATACTCATAACTTATTTTCTTTCCTTTTTTTTTTAATTGTAATTATACTTCCCATAGGACAGCTGTTGTGTTTTATATATGCAAAAACATCCTGAAAATTTAATGTCATCATAGCAATGGGGAATTCAGAATCTAAATGCAACCATGCATTCATTTCCCTTCCACTGTTCATAAATTCTTACAACAACAAAAGCTTCCAAGTAAGTTGACTACCTTTAATTTACCTCCTCTCAATTTAGAAAGCCAACTGTATCCTGGGCTGCACCAAAAGAAGTGTGGCCAGCAGGTCAAGGGAGGTGATTTGTCCCCTTTACTCCACTCTTATGAGATCCCACCTGGGACACTGTGTTCAGCTCTGGAGCCCCCAGCATAAGAACGTGGACCTGTTGGATTGAGTCCAGAGGAGGGACATGAAGAATATGAGAGGGCTGGAGCACCTCTCCTGTGATGACAGGCTGAGAGAGTTGGGGTTGTTCAGCCTGGAGAAGAGAAGGCTCCAAGGAGACCTTATAGTGGTCTCCTAGTACCTAAAGGGGCCAACAAGAAAGCTGGAGGGGGACTTTTTAGTAGGGCCTGTAGGAGTAGGACAAGAGGTAATGGTTTCAAACTGAAAGAGGGTAGATTTAGATTAGATATTAGGAAGAAATTCTTTACTGTGAGGGTGGTGAGACACTGGAACAGGCTGCCCAGAGAAGCTGTGGGTGCCCCATCCCTGGCAGTGTTCAAGGCCAGGCTGGATGGGGCTCTGAGCAACCTGTCTGGTGGAAGGTGTCCCTGCCCGTGGCAGGGGGATTGGAAGCAGGTGATCTGTAAGGTCCCTTCCAACCCAAACCCTTCGTGATTCTATGATTCCATGAACTCTTGCTTTATTTTGTCATCAGTCAGGAATCATGTCCTGGTTTTCAGGGAAGGGTGAAGTCTTTCATAAGAGAGGGTAGGAAGGGGTATTCTGGCTAGGTTTCTCTTCTGATTTGTGTTAAATATTCCTTATATTTGTGTGGTAGAAAGCAGGCCTGCTTTATACAACAGGCCAGGACAAAATACACAGTACTATTCCTTTCACTTCTCTCATTTGTGCAAAACCAGAAGGGTACATTATCCAAAAAGAATAGGTTTATCTGTCACTTGCAGACCTTGCAACTGCTAATCTATGTTGCAGTTGTCTCAGGAATAGTGCCTCAGTGATATAAATGTAATAAAGGCAGTACAAATGCATGGCATTCAATCAAACGTCAACTCTGACCTTCAGAGGTCAAGGATCAAAAGCAGGGAGTCGCAGATGCTCTTTTTGAAGCTCCCTGGAGATACTCTATACCATGTCCAAGAAAAGCTCATAATACTTTGAGTGTATTTGCAGACTGCAGGGTGCTGACATCTTATCCTTTCTGGCTCTCAAGGGAGCTGCATGATCCCTCTCAACCCGGGGCAACAGCACCCCTCTCCCAAGAGACCCCCCTTGCTGCCCCCTTGAGCAGTGAGAGAGGCGTCCTTGCTGTAGAAGGAAGGAAGGAGGCGCCAGTTGCTGTATTGTAGCTGTGAAAGTCACACAGCTCCTTTTGCTGGACGTTATTTTATCAGAGTCTTGTGGCATTTTGCAATAAGAAATAATGGTGCCTTGAACGAACCCTAAGAGGCAAGCTGATGTTTTAAGAGCACATGCTGGAAAAGAGACTAACTTAGAAACAGGGCAGGGCAGGGGGGAATTATCTTGAGCTAAGGCAAATCCATGGCAGAGACAAGGGTTGAAAGCCCTGGACTTGCTTTAACCACAGTATCAGTCTTCTGAAACAACAGGTGGTCCATGGACAGCAGCAAATTTTGAAGTACACAAATAGTGCCTCAGCACATCTGAAACAATGGAGACATGGAAGAATGTCATCCAGGGAAGACTCCCCAGACCAGGGAAGATCTTAGAACTAAGCTGAAGCTTGACCAAGAAAAGATCAGTCATCCCACTGGCACATCAACACGCAACCCTGCTCTGTCCCATAGTGCTACCAAACATCAGTCTCAGGGACCAAATAATGGATGCCATCTGCTGCCTGGTGGGTGGTCCAGGGATCAGCAGAGGTGGGCCCAGGGGTGATGTGGCAGGGGACAAACCCTGTCACTGCAAAGTCACCCCTGTGAGGGCACTGTCATATCCAGTGTTGTATTTATTTTTTAGTTTCTCCACTGCCAGTTTTCTGTCAGATCAAGAAGCTGAACTGGTGACACCCAGCACTGCTGCAAGGAAAAAGTAGAAAGGTGTCACTGGAGCCCGCTGATCCCTGTTGACATTGGCCAACGTCATTATAGCTGGTCATGAAACAGGCATCCCAGAAGTATCAGAACAAATGGAAATGTGGGATTTCCCATGAAGTTTTCTTATCCAAGAATTAATTAAGTTAATTAAGCCTGACCTTGTTTATCTTGTTTAAATAAGAGGTTTTGTTCCTGGGGGTGTCAGATCTTTAGGCTAAACAGATTAACAGGCAGGTAAGATATAAAATATTGCATGGCCCAGAAGGACTAATACTCAGTTTGATGTTGACAGTGCTTTTCCAAAGCAGGTTAATTAAAGCACTAGTTTAGTTTTCTCCTTTTCATATACATTTGTTCAAAGAAAATTATTACTTTGAATATTTCCCCGTGTTTTTGTTAATTATGCAACCTATTACAACAAGGATCTAATTAGGAAATATATCTGGGCTTGGAAACAAACCTCATCAACGTATTTTCACAAAGAGTTTTCATCTTCTTGAGACAAAGATCGCTTTCAGCTATAATTAAGGCTGATAAACCTGGTAAAGAGGAAATTAAAAAAATTGCAGCATGCTGAGCAGCTCAAAGAGCTTATGAAAATATATTTCCAAAAACTAAAAAAAAAAACCAACCACACAAATGAATACTCCTCATGACATTCTTAATTATACCAAAAAGTCATGGATTTTTTATCGATTTGAGCATTCCCTCTTACTTTCTAAAGTTTGATATTTCATGCCATTTAATTGCTGCTGAGTAAGCGTGGAAGTCACTTTTCCATGTACATTAAAGGAAGCCGCAATCAGCAATAAATTCCTAGAAAATGGCCTGTACAAATCATTTCCTTAATCAAGAAAACTTGGAAGCACTGCCCAATTTACTGCTCCTTTTTTTAATGCATGTTTGTCTTTTGGGAATAGATGTCAGCACTCCAGGGTCTTGTCCCAGGTTCTGCCCTTGATTTATTCTCAAGCCGTGGACAAACCATTTAACCTCTTTCAAACTCACTTTTTCTTCCTATAAAATGGACATACGAATTTCTTCAAGTAAGTTCTGTGTTGACTCTGCCTATAGCAAATGTTTATGATGTTCTCTGAGAATCTAGTACAAAAGGTGGGCTACCATACAAATGACAAGTGTTGAAATATGAGGATGTTTGAAATGCCAGACAGATTCCCATGGGAACCCCCCTATTCAGTACCTTTAAATAGTGAAGGATCTTGTACCATATTTAGCACCACCCGTGAACTGTCCATGAAGAGTTATCACCTAAATTTAGCCTGTAACCCTACAAGGTAGGTTCAGATTGAAAAGTCTCTTAAATCTAAAAAAACCCCAAAACCCCCTCAAAATACCTTCAAAATACCATCAGACCAGATGTTATAAGTCTTAGACATGACATCTCCAACATACCAGCAAAAGGCATTCTGTTCCAACTGATGACAAGGTGAGACCCCACCAGCTATTTTCATCTCTGAGGTGAGGGCTTTCTAGAAGACCATGAATCTTCCTTACAGTATTGACATCCTCCACTCTCCAAAAACTTATGGACTGAATTTAAAATGTTGCATGTTGTCATTCCTGCCAGAGTGTTGGATGTGACACACTGCGGTAAGCAAAGAGATCCTGTAAAGAAGCAGGACTAGTGGGATGCAGAATTAATGGGATGTTGACAAGGCCCATATGCTTAACCAGCACCTCACCTACTGAGTCATTAGTCGGGGTAACAAATGGCACTCCTACAGGGCCGTGTCCCCTAGCTCCACAAGCCTAGGACAATGTACAGATCTACTTCAAATCTGATAAAAATTATAAATGTGAGGAACCCTTTACTCATGATTGAGTTTGAAACTGGTATTAGCCTGCTCCAGGAGATGTTGCTGTCCATCCAGAAAGACAGGAGCAGATGGCTTCTCCGCTCATGCTATAGAGAAGATGGATTCCCTGCTATTTCCTTAAATAGTAACTGTTGTTGAGAGGGGAGTGTAGTCACACTGCCTTGCGAGCAAGATGTACATTAAAATTCAAAATAACACCGAGCTTCCCAGCTCCCTGGTTTGCTCTGTGGAAGCTGTAGCTTTAGACAAACTGGCCAACCCAAGGGGCCATGAAACATCGTTAACTTCTCAGAGGGAACAAATGGATATGCAAAGTCTGCTCTGCCAGGTCTCCTAGAGACTGCTTCTGCCACTCAATGTTATGGTAGGGGTTAGTTGCTTTGTGCAGCATGGGTCAGAGACTAGAACTACAGCCACTGTTGGTTTTGTCACAGCTTTCCAAGACCACAAGAAATATTGCCTGGAAACATCAGAGGATTTAGGAGACAAAGAAATGACAGTGCTTTCCATCCTGAAAAGAATAGGCCAGAAATTAGTAGGTTTCTTGCTCTCCTAATAATGTGTATGAGTCAACAAGAAGGCTATTAACCACCCCATTGAAAGTCTTTTTCTCTGTCTATATTTAAAGTCTGCACGTGTTGATCAAAGGATGACATAATTAAATGTTCTTCAAATGCTCAAGCCACTTTAGCTGAAAGCCTCATTTTGTTCTTGTTGTTGTTTCTGCATTGTATTTCAAACAAATCATGAGCTGATTAATTATTCAGCAAGTACTAACCTCCCAACCATCCTCTGCACACAAAGTGAATCTGATTCAAACGTCTTTTTGACAAATGGCTTCAGCCTGCCTGATTTATCGATACAATACAAATGGGGTACTTTGACAATGTGGCATTGGCTACAGACTTTTCTTTGTGTCGGTGGTCTTATATTCCCAGCTGTTTGCAAGGACATGGGGAGACAGGGTTTGGTCTGAAAAGAAAAAATGTGATCTATATCAGTTTGGAAATATGTATCTTGACAGCACCCATTCCCCAAAAAAGCAATAAGACATACAATTTTGGCTGTGCTTTCGGTAGTGAAAGTCATCTGCTGACTCTAAGGCAAGAAAACCAAGAATATCATTGCAGTTAAGTGAGACTATTAAATTACCAACTACAACATAACTTCTCAAATCATAAATCTCTTCCAGAGAGGCTCATGTGAAGCAAGATTTTGTACAGGCCATGATAACATGAGAGTAGGTTAAATTCTACAAGCAAAGCCTTTCCTCCTTTTGTGCAAATGGGGTCAGGCAGCCCCACTGTAGGAAGTCACTTCCTACAGCGAGAATCTGTCCTTCTCACTCTTGTTCCTGGGTTTTACAAAAGTGTCGCCTTGGCTGAGATGGAGACCCATGCCCACAGGCCACAGCTGTCACAGCTGTGGGTGGGATGGGGCGTGCCAGCCAGCCAGCCAGCAGACCTGGTCTGACTCAGGCCTCAGGTAGGAGACCATGGTTGTCTCTTCCTCACAAATCTCGAACCGCAGCCAGGGCGTATGGCATTACACCTGCAGCAGATGCCAGGGCTTCCTTCCTGCCCTTCAGCCTCCTCCAGCACCACCAACCCCAGCTAAAACCATTATGCTCAGAGGCTAGGGGCTTCCCAGTAAGAAAGAGCTGCTGGTCTTGTGGGAGTCAAGGTGTCTGGCTGGGGCAGTACAAGTCACTGTCACGCAACCGAGCAGACTAGAAATACTTTACCTCTTGAGGTATCTTACACAAAGCGGTCTTGGAATGGGAGTGATAATACTTAAGGTGCTTTCATCTATCACATCCACGCTGAATGAGGAAAAGTGTACAGCACAGTTGTGACTGTTGTATGAAGACTGCTGTAACAGCACCAGTTTACTTGGCAGGCAGGACATGAACCACCAGAAGCAGCCTGCAGAACACATTGCTCCTTCCTTGCTGCATCCTCTCAGGCTTCCCCACCAGCTAAGGGGTGAACTTAGGTTTATGTTGTCTGAACAAAAACAACAGGGCAAACCTTTGCAAACAGGGCGAAAAAGAACCTTTCCTTTCTGGAGATAGGCAAGCACTCTGGGGCTACCAATCACTTAAGTTGAATAGCTGAGCCATCACATGTTTAGGAACATCCTTCCTATACCTTCAAAATACCCACTGTGTGGACAGGTATATATTTTGCATATATAATGCAGAAAAAAAGGTCAATCCATGGGAAATCAAATAACCTGAATAATATAGCTCGTTCCAGTGGCCCCTGGACATGTTGCAGCGGGAACTTTTTAACTCTTTCTAAAATTAACCTGGTCTTAACTGAGTCCCAGACACAAGTCTAGGGAAATTCCATTTCTTCTTCATCAGCATTAATTTTTCTGCTTTTTCTCTTCCTCCTGCCTCACTGCTATCTTTGCATGGGTCTCCACTGATTTCTCAAAAGAGAAACTTAAAAGAGTGCAACCATCACTCACACAGCCTGCGCCTCAGCCATTCCTTCTCTCCTGTCTGGCTGTTTGTTAGCATGAGTTCAAACACAGGTTAAAGCAGAGCTTGCCTTTCACACCCTCCTTGTCATCCCCTTTCTCATTTACTGCAAATCTCACAGCTGTGCTGCCCGTAACTCCAATCAAGGACTTGAGCATCTTCTTGCAGACCTTAGATCCTGGCAGTGTCTAAATCTTGCAGGCTGCTTCTGCACTCATTCCTCAAAGGTTTTGCCATTCTCAAGCCAGCACTATGAACAAAGTCCATGTCTCTCTGCTTACATCAGCATTTCCCCCAGCAAATGCAACCCTTTCCTACACATTCAGAAGGTTTCTGGAAAGGAATTGCTTTAGCCCTGGCGCGGAAAGCCAAGCACAGACTTTAGGAGGCTAGTTTGGTACCCAGGTTCAAGATGTTTTCAGGAAATTCCTTTCACTGCCTACTGGAGAATGTCTGACCATCTTAGCGCATTGAGAAGCAAGCCGTGCCGTAAGTCCATGCCACATGTACGTCACTGAAACACTCCAGGCTCTGCTCTTCACCGGCTAAACAAGGAGGCAGGCTCAAGCAGCCTTGAGAAGGGGACTTTGGATCACTCCTGACTGCAGGGCCATAGGAGAAGCCAAAATTAAAAGCCTGAACTTGTGCCCATGCTGACCCCAGCTGAGATTTTCTCCCTTGGTTTAAAGTCCTTTCCCTCTTAGGGTCAAGAAAATCTGATCGGGATGCACTGTTTATTTTGGATATTAGGATAGCTGTTTATTTTGTCTTTATTGTAACCCAGTGCAGACCTCTTCCTCCAGCTGAACTAGCAGCTGCAATTACAAAAATAAAATAAAAAGAGTGTATCTGATTTCCTAGAAAAGAAAACATTTTAAAATTCTGTTACTTTGTCTTAAATATACAACCATGGGTCTCCCAACTTCTGTTCTCTCTGTTCCTATCTGAGGCTTCAGATCATAGAATAAATGCACAAGGAAAATAAAAGTCACTCAGCGTCTCAGAACCCTGATTTTTTTCAAAACACAAAAGGCTGGAAAGGGACTAGGATTACTCTGTTGTCAAGGTACCAGTATTTTACGAGAACTATTACCCATATTCATCCTAACAGAACTGTGACTAAAAATACAGAATCTCATTCATACCCATAGGTGAAAAGATTTCAAGGTTTAACAAGAAGCATCTCAGTAGCATGGAAACAAATTTGCTACCCTTTCTCAAAGGATTTTATTCTTTTTATCAGCTACAGTTGCCTCAGGATCTCACCATGCAAGGTACTGTGCAAACATGGAGCAGGTTTCTGCTGGAAAAGATCACGTTAAAGCAGACTCTGAAAGGCAAAGTGTCAAAGGAGGGAAATAAGAGGGAAACCAAGGCACAGGGAAGGGTGGTGAGTCCACAAAGGAATTTTCAGCAAATAGGTTGCACTGTGACTCCAGAGCCCCTAAGAACCACCTGAGGATCAAAAACATGAGGCCACCCTTCCTCTGTCAGTCAGACAAGGCAAGGATGAGAAACCCTGTGCCAAACTTCCCTTGTCCATGAGACCTATTTGGTCATGTTCAGAGCTAAAGACATTCAAGAGTAGACCACCAGGAATAACAATCCAACCCCTGTGCAGAGGCTGGAGGGAGGCCAGGCAAATTCTCCTTGGAGACTGAATGGGGGTAACGATGGAGGCCTTTTCCCAGCGTCAGAAAGATGTCAAACTGTACCTCAGCAAGGCAGTTTACTGGACCAAGACTCTCTCCAGTTAGTGGAGATGTGCTTATTTTCTGCTTCTGGCCTTGGGATCACCTGGGGTTGCCTCCTCCACATAATTTCTCCATCATTTTTCCTACGTTAGTTGTTCAGGTAGTTTGATGACTGCTGGTGAAAATTGTTCTGCAAGATATAGGTAGCACTGCCCTTGAAAACATGCTTTTAGAGTATTGAAAAGGGTTCATAAATGGAGGGTGATCTTATGCAGGTGGAGTCACAAGGGATGAGGATTTCCTCAAGCTCATCCAGTAATACACCGGTAAAATAGGAATAGAACACACGAATTCAGCTGGTAAGGGCAGAAAAAGACACAGAGCTGGCAGGGCATTTGAATCACAGGTTTTCATTCAGGCCTGTCTTTATGGATAGAATGGGTTATTATCTTCCTTAATGGTTTAAACTTAACCAGTGGAGTATCATTTTAGCATACAAACATCTTCTGGAAAGCAATTGCTCCATAAACAACCCCCAATTCTGTACCATTTACATCAGAGAAACATATCCCATTAGGTCAGAACAAAAAAAAAAATAAAAATTAAAAAAATAATTAAAAAAAAAACAACAAAACCCACATCATAGAGAACAAGCTCAAAATGTACTGATAGTTCTGAGATATATGCTGTTGTTCTTCCTAATTACTCTTCTAGTTGCAAACATCTTTAGTTGCAAATGTCTCTTTCCCTGGAGTACAGAAATGAGAAGCAAGTCTATTTTGAACAAAAGCAAAAAAAACCCCAACAGCTACTATATATGAATGATGTTTTTTCTTGAATTCCATCTGCATGTATTGGCAGCATTTCCATAAGCACTTTTTTTTTTTTTATTTCCCTAATTTTCCATTGGGAAAACAAAACAACTGAATGGGCCTGGGTGCATTAATGGGATTGGAGGCAATTCTTCCTATATTCCTGTCAGACAAAGATACCGAGGGGAAGATAAGCAAGTGCAGTTCTGTTCCACAGGTTGAGACAATAATAGCTTGATTGAATTTAAAATGCATTTCTTGTTTCTGTACAGGCTCAGCTCTAAAGATGTCGTGTTAGGGCCAGGGGAACATGTGACCATCTCTGAATATTGTCTCCAGATGTCAGCTTTTAACCTTGTCCTTATATTCTACTGGTCACTGTCTTGCCAGAACGGCAGAAAAGATTTTTTACCAAGAAGGAACCTGCAATTTGAGCTACAAATGACAGTTTTAAAAGCTTCCATTTTAGAAGCAAAAAGGTTAACCTACCACAGAATGCACCTGTTCTACCTGGAGAGAGATCACTAAATGTTTTTAGTACTGCTTCTATTTCAAACAGGTAGGCTGCGTACAGTGGCTTCATAATCTTTTCTTGAAATCAGTTGTTCTATTAAAACTCTGACGTAAAAGACTTGAGGGGTGCTGTCACTGGCTCTCCACTTACAGAAAATGAAGGTGCTGTTCCTTATTCATTAAAGAAAAGCATCATTAACTGTTCTAACATCTTGCAGATCGCACTGCAATTCTTTCACTCCCTGAATTAATGGCAAAATGAACAAGGGCAATTATCAAAAAAAGCCAGCATCACGCAGCATAAGATGCACTTTATTTCTTTGACAAGCATAGTTTATTTTTAATTATTCCTTTTGCTTTACAGTACATTAATAAATGCTCCGGAGTATAGTGTAAGTAATGAAATCTTAGTAATACAAGGCCTCGCTACAAGCTTCTGATGCTTGCTGACAAAGAGGCAGGAACCTTGGGGGAGATTTTGTTCATGAAAGATACTTCCATGGAAATTAGCAGCCCATAAATTAATGAGGTTGTCCCAAATGGGGGGATGCTGCTCAGCTAACATGAGCTCTCCGAATTTGGGAACCCTTTTCAAGCTAATATACAGACTTCTTTGAAATTCAGCAGAGAAAGAGACTGACTCATCCTCATCCCTTCCTGGAAGGGGAAGTCAGACTGCAGAGGCAGCAGAAAATACCTCCAACCTGATTACAGACAGCATGGCACCACGAGCTAAAGCACCAGCCTCTACAGCAATAGCATTTGTGACAGTCAATGCCCATCAAGGCCTGATTGTAACAACAGCAGCAAAATCCCCGTGCCTTTCCAACAGGGATCTCAGCGCAGCAAACACACTGTTGGATGAGAAGAGACCCCAGGGTTGCCCAGCCCCAGGACCTGGGATATCGCTACTTGAAAGTGACCTCTAGGACAGAAACCTCCAGGTTTTCAGCAGGTTGTCACTGCTAGATCCCACACCACCCACTTCAGCCACTACTGGCTGGATAAGCCACTGTGACTCAAAACAACCACCTTTGGTCCTCTGCCACCTTCCTGGCCTCTCCCCAGTGGAGGAGGAGGAAGGGGAGACAGGACTCTCCAAACCAGGGAGAACACACACTTAGGGGAGTGTTGGCAGTAATTTGGAGAGCCCATCCACGCAAGAGCATATCAGTTTGTCTTCCTTCAACAGCAATCATGGGAGGCCCCGGGTGGGATGAAGGGAGGGAGGCCGCAGTGACAGAAGGAAAATGAAAAGGATGTGGAGAACAAGGGTAAGAACAACTGCAGCTGAATTTCTAGTCACCAGGGAGATAAATTACAGCCTTCTGCTTCATGCAGATGGCAAGGCACTGAAGTCAAAATGGAAACTGAAGCTGGATGGAGACAGCAATAGGCATACCCACCTCCTTCTCTTTGAGCTGACATGATTTGATTTCCACCAGTGTGATGGAGGAGTTTGACGCATCTCTGTGGGAGATGAAAGCACCTGCAGCTTAACAGCCATCCCGTTGGAACACACAACCCCCTCGGCATAGGCCTGCTTTCAGCTCCGCTTAGTTCTTGCGCCGAGATGAGTCAGACTTGTATTTCAGGGCGGAAGGGCCCACTTTAAATCTCTTCAGGTTATATTTCACGATCTGTGGGAATGCATTTAATTATAACCTCACCCACTGAAGGCTGGTGTTTGTACAGCACCTAGCATGTTAAGGTTGTCAGCCATGAGTAGACATCCTAGGAATTACCATGTGCCAGCAGCAGCAGTAACAGCACAAGCTAGCAATCCTGGTATGAGTTTCTGAGGAGTTCAAAGGAAAAATGTAGTTGATAGCATAAATCTCTGCTAAAATACCATCTACTAGCCTCCCTGCAAGAAGTGTGGAGGCTTTCTGTTACCCTCCTTCATTCCCCTGTGACAAGTCTGTGAAGGGGATGGTACAGTCAAGATTCTAAATGAAGAGTATCCATCCTCCGTCTCCCTCACCAGCCAATTCAGCCTGATTTCTTGAACTGTATAAGCATGATCCTTTGCTCACTGCAGTTAAAATCAGTCACAAAGAGAAGGCAATCAGTCAAGACAAACTCAGGGCAAAGGCTTTCCTATACTTCATATCTTCCAATGCAGAAAAGGTGTCTCTGAAAAAAAATAGAAAATAAAGTAGCTCTCTCAACCGCAGGATGGTTCACAGCAATCGCATTAGAAAATCATTTCCCATGTCTGGCAGCTGCCAGTTTGCTATACCAGTCAAAAAATGGGAGATGCGGAATTAGTTCCATAATGTCTGCTGTTAAATTATGTCAGTCCAATATTTCTCATACCAGCAAGAAGTCGTCTCCTCTGCTTTCAGTTTATTTCACTGAGGCACCGACCTGACTAATGTCTTTAGCAAGTGTTGTAGCATTGAATAGATTGCCGTTTGGGGAGGGCTTTGAAGTGAGGCAGGGAGAAGAGATACTTTGCTTTCCGCTTTTGAAGAGAATATGTGTGTCTGAAACAGCAAATTATACATAGCACATTGTATTGCAAGATTCCCTATCTAATTCCAACATTTAACATGATTTACATGACCTGCAACACATATATAGAGGACAGCATGCTTTTTCTTAGTTCTGACTTGGAGATAATTATGTTTAAAGTAGAAACGTTTTCACTGTCTTTTACATAACTTCTGGCAATAAACATATCATATAACAAAAGAATCTTAAATAAAGATGAGGAAAAAAAGTCAAACAAGAAGCAGACTAAGGGGCATCTTCTCCATGGAAGGATATAACACCCAAAGGCCAGATTCACACAGTCTGGGGGACCAAAAGGAATGAATTCTGCTCCTCTGTAAATCCTCTTTGTGTCACTGTAGCAGCCCTAAGACGACTGCTAAACACTGCTGAGTAGCAGCTATGGATTTCCCTCACATGGAAGACAACCAGCAAAGCTCCCATCCTCCTCTTCCCTACACACACCTCTCTCCAAAGTGCAGTTGTGGAGGAAGAAGTGGAACTGCAACAGGTGCAAGGCTATGGGACACTGTGCCCTAATTAAAATAGCCCTGAGGGACTGTCTGACAACCACTCATGTCATTAATGTTTGTCTCCTTTCCAAACAGCATCCTTCCTAGTACAGTCTTTTCTGTCACTGACCCAGCATAAACAAACTCCTCCAGCTTTTGTTGTCCCATCCTCAGACCTCAAACCATCTGCAAGGTCTCAGATCATAGACAAATTCATGTTTAGGTGGGAGGAGAATTAAATACATTGTTTCCCACATTAAAGTACATCTAGGCACACCCAGAAACAGACTCAGAGGCACCTGAAGCACTGTGCCAGAGAAATACAGTGACATTTGGTAACTTCCAAACAAAGGATCAGCTGAGCACAGGCTACACGCACAGGTTGCTGACACTGAAATTCAGCAAAAGCAGAACCGCTTTGCTTGAACTGGGCCTTGAATTCTGTGTCACACATATGTAGCCCTGGAGAGATTTGGAAACAGATGATTATGCTGTGATGAGCATCTCCAAGTCCCAGGCGTAGATAACCACACTGCAATCCCATCAAACAGAGCCACTACTCCAAACACCCTACCACTTTAATCATCAGAGTTTGGCTTTCAGAGAGCTTCTGTGAGAGACCTCTCCATGGCGACATGCAATTAGGTCTAAAGTCCTGTCCCAGTTCTCTGTCTTGCTGGAGAAAAGATGAGCCTAGGATGATACTGGTTGAATGATATTCTGTGACTCTCAGACTCAGTGAAATTTAGCAGCAGGGTGAAAAATCTGCTTGGTTCCCTCTGGACTAGTAATGTGTCCAGTATAAACACAGATTTAAACCCTGCTGTGACTCTTTGAATAATCATACATCAAACACTTCTTTTTGTTTTCAAACAGTATTTAATCCATCCTCTATTTGGTTTTAAAAGCAAGCAAGAAATTGACTAAAACGCAAAGGCTTTCAGATTTGTGATTTAAATTCAATAAAGAAATGAAAGAGTAAAGGTCATGTGTAGGCCATACAGTTAAGCTCAAAAGCTTTGCATAAAAGCAACAGCACAGTATCACGTTGTTGTATTATATACTGCTGGATACAGTCCTTCAATCAGGAAAACCAAAGAACTTCCTTTGTCATAGCTTGGCCTATTGCTGATGCCTATATGATAAAAGAAACTGCACACATTGTGTATACATATGATTTGAAGGAAGCAATTAGTTCTCTCCTGGATCTGCTAGGAAAAGGTTGTACTCTCATCTGCATCAGCCATGGTCTTACATTTATATCTTGCAGCTGTTGTTCTTAGTCCTTATCTCAGACAGAAAAGAAAACCAGGTCTGAATAAATCCCCTCCAGTTCATAATTTCGAAATATATTACATGTTCATCACACACTCAGTAAGAGGATTCCAGAGTAGCCTGATTGCTCTCACCGTCATTTGAGCAACAGGTCAAGGATTAAGTATTCCAGATCTCAGACTTTCTACTTTCTCATTCTGATACTGATTTATTTTACATCATAATCTCATTTATGCACCACAAAGAGAAGTCGTCCCTGACTAAATCCATCCTTCTAAAGCCTGTTGCAGTTCTTATCCCAGACTGTAATGCAGACATAAGCAAGTGTATGAGTCTACAAGAAGAGAAGCGTGTCATTCAAAGGTGACTTTCCATGGTAGACCTCTGGTCTTGCTAGCATCCTTGGTTCAGCTCACTGTGCAAAAAATGCCTGTGCTGTCTCTAGAGACGACCTGGATTTACAGTATTTTAACTCCAGCCACTGGATAACACTGAGCATGAAATTCATATCAACCAAAATGTAGCAACAACAAACAGGGTGTCTTATACAACAGTGATTTTTCTGCCTGGCTTTCACAGAGCTGTCTAGTGTTTTTTGGGTTGGTTTTTATTTTCCTTTTTTGCCTATACAACTATATAGGTGCAGGTATCCAGGAGCAATCTGAATTCTTCAAGTTGCTGAGCTCAGTCAGGTCTTAAACATTTGAATGACCTCCAGTGGAGAAGGGACTAAATTTCCCAAAGGAAAATGCACCTTGTTATGCCAGGTAAAGAGACAATATGATTGGAAAGTTGACAGCAAATTCTAGGCTACTTGGTTGCCATGATACCTGACTGATAATGCTGTCATTTTCCCTGTTTAAATCTAAGGCTTGCCGCTCACCTTCATCAGCACTGGTATAATTTTCGTTTTCTTCATTTCACTTGGGAAACAACTTCAGCATTTATCACATCTTTCATTGCACGTGGTTGTAGACCTTGAAAATCCTGCTTACCCAGAGGATCTAAATGTGTTTTGAACAGCAACTCAGCGCCATTCAGCCTGAAAGGCGGGTGGAAATTATAGACACCAGGAATATACGGAACACTAGCGTTTTGCATGTGTCTGGGCATCCACATTCAATCAAAGAATGATCACTGATTACCATAATCTTACTGCCCACCTTGCAACAACCAGGGCTGTAACATGGTCTCTGTTTCAAAGAAAGTGAAACTAAACTGCAGGAACTGATTTATGGCGTATGAAAAGTCTGAATCAATGCTGTTCCTGAAATCTAAATTGCTAGGTTTTAGTCCATAGTTATATTTAAAATAAATCAAACATATCAAAGAAAATTAAATAATATTGAGAAAGTGAGGGCCACTAGCATACAGTTTATAATGTCTTAATATAAAAATTGATGATGTTCAAGTGAAATATTTCCATAAAGACCATTTTCAAAAGACAACATGGGAAAAAAGAAGGAAGGAAATGAGTGGGGCTTGTTCAAACGTGTGTAATTCCCTAGTGTCTTGGCAAGCTAGGGATGCAAGAAGAACATTTCACATCAGAGCTGAAAGAGGGAAGAGGCTTGTTACAGAGCAACGGGGTATTGTGGGTTCCCATAACTAACTGAGTCACTGGGCAATTTGGAGACTGGGATACCATCCACTGGTCAGAAGCAAGGATCTGTGGTCTTTCCTGCAACGGGAATAATCAGATAATGAGATTATCTCTTGCCCAGCTGCCAGTGTGTGAGCCTTTTGACGGCAGAGAAAAGGTGGCAGTGGACAGATTTTCATGTAGACTCAAACCATTTACACCACCTTCCTTTGGGAGCCCCTAGACTTGGCTGTCATTAACAAATGTCAATGTTCAGCAGCCATGGCAGTCAAATTAATAATAGGAAGGTTAAATAATTTGTCCGGGGTGGGACAGAATATTATAGCTTACCTCTGATGCCTTTTAGGCATGTGACCACAGCTCCAAAAGCTTCTGCGCTGACACTCCTGACCCCTGGATCCCTCCTGCCCTTCCCTTCCTACATGTGAGACTTCATCCTTCACTAAAGCCCAAAGTCAGGAGGACACCAGGACCCCTGGAGAGGGCATCTGTAAGCAAGCCAATCATAAGTTAACTTCAAGCACAGGACCAGTGAGGTCTCAGGGGCTCCTGCCAGACACTCACCCCATCAGCTGCTCTGTTCCTCCACACAGGCAGAGCTGGCAGCAGCTAAGCTGCAGCAAGATGAAATGGTACGTGAGCTCCATGTCTACACACCAGCAGAGCGGTCATGCTGGACAATGAGGTTTCCAGCTGAGTCACAGGAAAGATTCATCTCCTTTGCAGGTGAGAAGGAAGGAATACATGCTGAAGCCAAGAATACCCTGTATGACTCCACACTTCAGAGCTTTTCTGAACCAGATACACAAGCCCCTCTACTAATTTCCCTCTTTCTCTTTTTTTCTTACCCAGTTAGCACCTCATTAGCCATCTACCTACAGGGTCTCTAGTCCCAGCTATATTTAGCCCCCTGTTACATGACACACAGGTTGGTAATCGTCACTGTAGGGGGATCTGCAGATGTTCTGCAGAAAAATGCAGCTCCTCCAGCCATGACCCTGAGCTTTCCTGGAGATGATCTCTTTGTTATGATCTTGTACATATGCAAACAGTTACAGGCAACATAATCCATTTTGGGGTTGTATTTCCTTGACAACAGAAGTGCAGCCACCTCTGCTGCATATGACCAGGGATACTAGAACATCTTTCCATTTCTCAGTACTTATGCTTCCCAACTCATCATTTTTCTGCCATATCTACTTAGACTGGTGCTAGCAGCACAGATTTATGGCCCTTCCCTTAGTTTCTGCCAGGGTGTCTAAGTGTTATCTTTTAGAAGCACAAAATCACGCTGTTCTGCAGGTTGAAGACAGTGGTGGTATGGACCTTGTTCTACCATAGTACAGGAGCTCAAGGGAAGAAACAGGACAAGTTCTGGAGAATTTCTTGGCCTAAAGAGGGTCAAAATTGTTCACAATTTTATTTTTTTTTCCCCCCAAAGGAACAAAACGCAGGGTATAGTCCTTGAAATAAGCAACCTGAAATCTGTGCCTGTTGTTTGTTTGGAGATCTGCCACAGTCATCGGTCATCCACTCCAGCAACCACACAGCAAGAGAAGACGAGAAAGCCTAAAGCCCACAGACAAGCAACAACTGTCAACATTTCTCAAGTCCTTACACTCACTTATCACTATAGATATGAATGACACATATATCAATCTGAAAATGAAGCCTGCCTCATGGTCAGGAGATCAGCAGAGAAGTGCTCGGTTTCCCAGGAAGACCCCAGCCTATGCACTCGCTATGAGCTGCTTCTCAGTGAGGGGTTTCCTCCAGAAACATCAGGTATAAAGCTATTGCTCGGTGACACATACGCCTAAACAGACAGTAAAACACAGTATGATGCAAAGGTGGCCCTTCACTCACTTCCAGACCGAATTCGAATACCTCGCCTCCTACACACACAGTAAGAAACTATCGCACCTCCAGAGTCCAGCTCTGACTGCCCAGTTAGTGAACTCTGAACCTCCAGAGGTTTGTCTCATGCAAGCTGGGCCATGTCTAGGAGGAATACAAGATCTGTCTTTTTCTGTTGCTGCTGGCTGTATGTAACAGCTGTTTTCTGAGGTGAGGTATCAAGGGGAAAAAAGAATACAAACTGAAAAAATAAGAAAATAATAGAACTATAAGGGAACAAAGGAAAAATAATAGATCGTTACTTAATCAACAGAAAGCTGTCTAGGTGTTACAGCCACAGAGTTGTTGCATTACACCGTTGGTTCTTGGGGTTCTTAGAATCACAATAAATCAAAATACAATACAATAGCCACCTGAAAAAACATCATTAGGACAGATACTGGTGTAAATACATGTCAAATAGCCAATTTACACTAACTAATCTGCTTTACAATACTTAGAATCACAGGGGTAAGGAAAATCCCTGAGAATGCAAAACAGGGATTACCTGTCAATAGCAAACATTTCTGTCCTGCTCCCACACACAGGGCAGCTAACCCGAGAGTCAATTGCCACAACTCCAGCAACTCATGAATAATGTATAATGGTATGAAATATTCATGAGAATACAGGTTAATAATGCCAGTACAAACCAGGAGAGACAGCCCCGCATTCATCATTTGCTAATGTTCAGCCTTGAGCCAGACCAGAGTGGGAGACACAAGATAAATGACGAAGAGCCAGACAGGTTCATAGTTAAAAACATGATAACTTACCACAGTCTTCCACTGGTGCTGAGCTGAAAAGGAGGAAAGATGATTTATTGACATTATCTTGGTTTATTTTTGTTTAAAAGCTTGGCAATGGAGAGTGAAGTGATACTGAAAAAGACTGTGCAGGGTCCTCGTCGAAGACTTGATATATCCTTCTAAAATAGAGTTAGCAAACGTCTCTGTGCAGTCTTTCAAGGAAAACGGTGAGCAGGGAGGTAAGTGATCTCTAGCTGAGCAGTCTTTTACTGATGCTCTCACCTCTAGGGGATACGTACAAGTGGAGGGAAGAGAAAAGCAGTGAAATGGGTTAGTGTGGGGTCACTCTAAAGTCAAACCTTTCTTCAGTGTACCAAGCTGGAGATGCTGTATTGTGGCACCCATGACTTTTGTGGTCCCTGTCAATTGTTGTGGTGAAATCTGCATGCCCCAGCATCCAGATGAAGATCATAACTGACAGGCTGTTGAGGGAAAACCAAAGGGAAGGGAAGTGAGCTTGGCATCAGGCAGACAAGGCGCTGAGTTAACAGTGGTCAGGTTCCCTTCTCCTTGTCCCCAACAGCTTGCCTTTCCCAGTGAATCACAGGCTCTCCCCGCCTGTCCCAGCTACACCGGGCACTGCCATCACCACCTCACACGGGGCACCAGTTGTTGCCACGCAGGCAAGCTAGCAAGCTGTAACAAGGCTTTTACCATCAGATTCCACTGCCCATACTGTTTCTCCTTCCTCCAGAGGCCAGACCATCCTGCTCCTCCTCCATCCAGACTCCTCAGTGCTATTTAACCACTTAGCAGAACAAGCCACAGCTGCACATCATCCATGTTAATCCACCCACTGCCCACGAAGCAAGGCCACAGCTGCACATTATCAATGTCAATCAACCCCCTGCCTTCATTCCTCTACACCTACATACCTGCTGAAAGATTCACAGTTCATTTTTGCTTCCCTGACAGTAAACTTTTATTTTAAAAATAATCCATATAAACTTCTAGACTCCAAACAACCTGAAAAAGATGACACAGGTCTGAGGGAGTCTCTTGTAAAAGGGGGTGAAAACAAACATTCATGAAGGAAAATGCTGAGAAATGGCTAAATAAAAGGCCTTAGCCTCGGTCACACAGGCAGGGTATGAGGAGACAGTACGAGATAGAAAAACCTCCCTCGACTCAGCGCTTCCTTGGTAAGCCATCTCTCCCAGTGCCTGGTACTGGGGGCAAGCACAGGCTAGGAAGACAAGACAGAATCAGGAGACAAATTAGTGGGGAAGAGGGTATAATACATTCTTTAAATCCCAAGATGACTTGATATGGAGTAACACAAAAAAACATTTTCTGAAGTTGAAGCCTTTTGGGTATTTTATTATTTTCTAGAATAGAAAAAATATCTGAGTTAAACCGCCTCAATTTATCTTGTTCTGTTCAAATACAGCAAAAGGTTTATGTAAATTCTTTATTTTCTCTAGAAGTGTCATCTGGCTTTGCTTTTTATTAAATATTAATACATTTGTCTAGGGAAAAAAATTAAATTCCTTCCTTGGCAAATCCTCTGGAAGTAGAAAGTTAAACTCAAGGAATTAGAGCTGGTATTGTCTTCTGGGGAATCTCATCAGATCAGATCCTTTTCCTGGGCTAACTTTCATTACATAAAAGCTTTTCTCTACTTTCCACAGCCACAGTAGGAAATAGGCGAAGCAATAAAGTGAGTACAGTCACTGACCACGGCATCAGATCTTACAGCTAATCCTCCCTCTGCAGTGCCAGGCAGGCAGGGAGGTCAAGATGCAATTTTGTGATCACTAGCTCTGTCACTTTGAGGGTAACCTGGAACTTTCTACTTTGGAAAATGTGGAAATGTCAGATTACTCCCACTCTTTCTTCCCTCTCCATAACTAAAAAGAAAATTGCCATGGCTGCATGGACTCCCTTCCTTCACCAACCCTTGACACCACATTATTTGCTGGACACTTGGAGGAGTAGATCCCTCCCCATGTGTTGGCCACATGGACCTTTTTTTCTTGTTTTGCCCAGCCTCCCTTGAGAGCATGGGGTTTGGAGACCTCCGTTGACACACGGGGACACTCAACAGCACTCCTACATGCCAGGGCTCCACCCTGCTCCTGGTGGGCACTCCAACATTTCACCAGACTGCATTTCTCAAGCCACACCCACCCTCACATACCATCCTCTGTGCCAACCAGCTCCTCCCCGGCCTTTGGCCAGTGCTATGACAGAGAAGGCCATGGCCAAAGAAACTCAGTAGTCTTATCACAATCCAGAGGCAGGGCATTTGTGGAAAGCCTTTGTTCTACGTCACTTGCAGTTGGTAACTAATATTGAGAAGAAAATCAGGATTTCCTCAACGTGGAATTCAAATTTAAATTATTTTTTAAGTTCAAAACCATGCATTTTCAGTCAGTATCCAAGATTTGCTACTATCCATTTGGGGGAAAAAAATAAATTGATTGCAAGTTGTAGATTGAAGGGAATTTTCATTCTTTCAATGACTCTTTAAGAACAAACCAACCATTTCCCAGCCGCGCTGAGCCTCCAGCCCAGATCCCCCAGACCACAAACATACAGCTATTTGATTCTTTTTAAAGACTTTGTGTGTGTGTAACCCTCAGAAAACCAGCTGTCCCCATCCTATTTGGCTTTGTGACTCCACACTCTCAGCGTCCCTTCACCTTAACCACTTTGCAGGCTTCCCCCATTTCAGCTCTTGTTTCTTCACATGACTGGTTCTCTTCCCATTTTAGGCTAAACTGGATTGCTTTTTTCCCCTGCCCCTCACCCCCGCACCTCTTTCCACAGCCAAGTGGCCATTTTCTGGACCAACAATCTGTTCTGTGATGTTTCCATGTGGATGATCTGCCTGCTTTGTCTGTCATATATCACTACAATAGTGTCTGTATTGCCAAAATAATCTCCACATCTCATGCCTGACCTTCCTCTTTGTTCTGATGAGAGGGGCAGAAAAAAATTAAAGGGCAATAAAAGACGTATCTTCTTGTGCCTTCCTTGCACACTGGATGACTTCTTTTCTATTCTCAAGTCCTTTCTGCATTAGAAATTCTGTATTGTTGTGATCTACAATAGAAGTTCCATTTTCAGCACCTGTGATGTGACTCCATTTCAGTCTCTCTTCCTTTTCAGCTCACACATTTTGTCCCCTTTCTTCTTGCCATTTTTGGAACAAAAGAAACTGTGTTATATCAAAGCAAGATCTTCCCAGGGAACCATTCAATTGACTTCCTTAAAGCCTCATGTTGTGAGTGCTGCATGTAGAGGCTCTTTGACACATACTGACACTAATATTTTAAAATAGTTTTCTCTCCCTTTCTCTCCCACTGGTTCTGGTCAGGAAATCTGGACAGTGTAAGAACTTGGATACTTTCCCTCTTCTCTTTGTGAACAGTTAATAGGGAATAGGGCTCAGGTGTGCAAAACTGCAGTAGGCACTGAACAGAAATGAGACACAAACCTGGATCCAAGTATCAGCAATATCTGGAGAAGGCTGGATCACAACCCAACCACAGGGAGAATTTCCTCCTGCTTTGATTGTCAGGAAATACGTGCATTGCCCCTGTTCGCCAGTAAGGCACTAAAGTATCAGTCTTTGTTCCATTTTGCTTCCCCAATACAATAAAAGTACTCTCACATTTGGTTCTCTTAACACTGGAGTAGAAATCAGACAGTTCACAAGAACTAAAAGAAACAGAACTTCGGGCTACACTTAAATTGCCATTTTTATAAGTCTTGCTGTAACTAATGACTGCCTTCCACTGGCACACAGACGGCAGTGTGAACATACCCTGTCTGTTGAAGGCGTCCTTTTTGTAAGTCAGTCCTTTTGGATGAGTGGATGAATGAAGGCAGTCTCTGGAGCTCTGGCTGACAAGCCAACAGTTGTGGCCTTTGCCCATACAGGAGACCCTGAGGCAGACAAGGTAAGCCCCCTTCTCCTTCTGAGGTTACCACTGTATGGGGTCACCTTCGGCTGTAGTGAGCAAGTAGCAAAATAAGACTCCTCCTTACTCCAAAGAGAGAGAAGGTGTCATATCCAGGAATGTGAGAGTGTGTGTGTTTTAATATCAAAAGAAATTAAAATAATGATGTGAAATAAATATGAAAATTTGCAACAGAACAATTTGATTGTTCTGGGAAAACACATCTCCCATTTTTAATCATGGTAATTAATTTCAAGGATTAAGAAGATTCATAGATTAAAATAAAGCATTAAGATTAGAAGGATAGGCATTTTACTGGGCATTTGGGTATTCATAGGATTTTTTCATGTTAATTTTAAAAGCATCGATGATGAAGATATAAAATACTTAATATTTATATACTGTTGTACTTTTAATCTTCAAACCATTTTGCAAACAGTACCTCAGTTGCAGAAGACTGGAGAAGAAAGGGATTTCACTCTGTACAAGTGAATGATTCAGTTGCCTCCATGTTAAACTGCAGACAAAAGACATGTCTGCCATTCACGTTGAGTTAGTGGTAAGTATTAAACTGGAAACAGATGTACATCAAGGAAAGTTACTATTGAAAAAGAAAAATCTAGCTATTTGAAACTGTAAAAATGAAGTCTTAAGGAAAGGGAGATAAGTAGTCACACATCTTCATGGGTCAGACAAGGTGAAATTCATTCCTGTGCACAAAGGTTTGAGTGGGATATAATTGGTGCATAGATCCTATCTGGCCTTCTGATGAATTTCCCCTGCAGTCTCCAAAGAAATGGATGCACATTAGCTACTGCACAGTTCATTGTAAAACCAGCCCATCTTTCTCTTTGGCTCACCTCAGCCCAGCCATGAAAGTGCACAACCTAAAACCGTTCTTCCCATTGTCCCTGTTAAAATGGGTGTGCAGACCACTTCATGAACATCCAAGTTTCTGCTCAGTGTGTCCTAACTGCCATCATTTGGTAGCCTCCATTCAAGATCTCCCCCAAATATTTTTATTGCTGGCTATGATTTGTTGTAAAGATCAGTGTCAAACTGCCTTTTGTGCTGTTCACAAAGCAGACTGCAGACATGTCCCCACCATATCTCAGCAACACAGGGTGCAACACCTTCCCATTTTGTTGTCATGGTGTAACACCACTGATTTCTGATACTTTGTGAATAACACAATGGAGCCAAGATGTTGCCCTCAAGCACCCCTTTCACTTTTTACGAGTCCCTTGGTATCTGAACTATCTTACAACCCTGGAAAGGAGGTTCTGACTGTGGTATCACTTTACTCATTATCTTTGAGGGCAAAGTATCCCTTTCTCTAACCCAGCCTTAAACTCATCCATGAGCTCCCCCCTTGAGCAGCTTCTGTTGGTATCTCTGGAAAGCCATTGCTCAGGCTGAGAACAGCACTCCAGTACACTGAATATTAATTCACCTACCTGCACCCTTCAAACATAAATTGCATGTCAAACATGTTATAACAACTACAAATCACTTGGGGTACTCTGCCTGGACCTTAGTCAGCCACTGGGGTCCCTCAGAGCAGCAGCACTGCACGACATGCAGCCTTGGACTCTTGCAGTACCACCTGGTTCACAACCACAAATCCTGGAGAACAGCTGTGAAAACAGCAGCTTGCAAAGTGTATGGGCATGCAGCTTAAATAACCAAGAGAAAAAAATGCACCCAAACCCTTTAATTGTTTCTAAAGCACAAGGAAGGGAAAGGGAGAAAGAAATAGCACTCTGAACTGCTTGCTTACAGATATGGATACATTTAGCTTATTGCATACACTAGTCTGTGCTTTCTGAAATCTCTCCTTATTAAGAACTCAAGCAAATTACCACTGAAGAGCTCTTATCTACACTGTATTATAAGAAGTCAGCAAAAGAGTGATTCAGCCCTGATGGAGAAGAAGTGCCTTGCAGCTCTGAGTGTGCAAGCAAAAGGCAGGTTCAAACAGGCTGGAATAATTATAATGAGTTGTTTGCAGTTCTGCTTGGCTGGGAGGTGTTTGTTGTCGTGGGTTTTTAATTGCTAAGTCCTTCTGTAGCACAATTTACTTTCATTTGATCATTACAGTCACCGATGACATTTAGAAAGAGTTTGCATGAGATACGGTGACTGCTGGAACAGTTACTATCTGGTGAGCAGAATAATATGTTGTGCAAAAAGGAAAATTTGAAAGGGGTTGCATCTATGAAACGCAAATATAAAACCTCATTGCAACATCTAAAGACAAACCCCTCAAGCAGCTGGAAGTTAGCTAGTGACACAGTGCAGTAACTCTAATTTGATCACATTTGCCATATGCAGAGAAAATACACAACCCAAACCAGGACTCTATCTACCTGCTGCTTTAAAAAGTAGTATAATAAATCGCTCTGCACTGAAAACTGTTATGTGCCAAATGAGCCAGAAGGGAACATCTGAACTGGGGGACAGTGGAAAATGGAGATTTGGAACAGTTTAAGAACATTTCACAATAAAACCTAAAAGCCACATTCCTACCATCAGAAAGTTTACTGACTAAAAAAATAACTGAAAAGTGAGAGCAGCTAAAAAGGTATGTGAGCATGCATGCGTGTAAATCAAACGTACATATCCATGTGACGCACATGTAGATATATTGCATATATATGTGCACTTACTGGACCAGAAAAAAGGTGATAATACTAAACACATACCAGCGGTTTATGATGTTTCCTGCTCTCTTCTGTGATGCAGAGGACTTTTTGACAGTTGTGGTCTAATGTTTCCAAAAGGTCTTAAGTGTGTCATGAAGTGCTGACAAGCATTTTCTGGACTGTGTTAGGCTTAAGACACAGGGTGTTTGCTCTTGTGGGCGCTTCTGACTTCAGTCTTTGTTCTATGGTTTCCTGAGGTTGAGGGGAGCTGGGATGAATGATTGGATCATCCTCTCTAGTCTTGTCTAGCCCAGCAAAAGGAACCCTAACCACAGTGTTAATATATTATTGCAGGACAATACAGTCACAAATGATCCTGGAAGAGCAGAATTGTTTGATACATGTTTTTTCTGATGTTCAGGACAACAAGTCAGGGACATCTTTCTAATCTAATATTAATATTCCAGCACTTTAAATAACAGCTATTTAAAGTTCAGCCTTTTCAAATCAATAAAAACAGATCACTTGTACTCAGGAGTTTTAACTCCGAATAAGAAACGTACTTTACAGTGTGACAGCAAGCACAGAGCATCAAGACGCAGAAGCAGAGCCAGGAGTGATGATTCAGCCTTGGCCACAGCACAGTGCCCAAATCCTGGCACCCCAAAGAGGGGTCACGAATACCACCAGGCTCAGGGCAAACCCTCTGTTTGGCGAAAGGCACAGGGGAGCAATGTTTCCTTCGTCAGAGAGAAAGCTTGGGCCTGGCTTGATTTTTGTTGAAAGGGCAGGATTCCTCTCTCTGCACATTATCTGTCCAATATTTACATATCTCAGCCTGCTGGTCCCAGAGGGTGTCTGAACAGTGGACGGGGAGAGGCCAGTTCATGCCACCTGCAGCAGCAGTGGAAAGCAGGCACTCCTAAGTGTGAGACTCCCACTGCTCCCAGATGGCCCCAGGGAGGACCCAAGATGCCTGCCAAGGGACAAGCACCTCAAAACACTTGTGCTGCCTTTCTCCTGCATAGATCCTTCAGCATTCAACATGGATGAGCTCTGCAGACCCTCTTCTTATGCTCAGGTCCCTGCCTCCCTGGAAAACGTGAAAGCTTGGTATCCTCATCCCCCTGGAAGTCTGCTGAGACAAGCCTAAGCCATCAGGGCAGATATTTTTTCTGGAAACAAGACAAAAGTGGGGTAGGAACTATAGATAACTGACCCAGAAGATAATCTTGTTTAGAGAGAGATTTTATTTCGTTGATGCCATTTTTATTCTAGGACAACAGAAGGAAATATCCTAAATCTTCCACTTCCATAATGATCTATATCATTATGGAATATATCAAATGCTATACAGCCTGCAATGAGTCAGGATGGCATCTGACATCTTACTAGATGGGCTACAAACCAAGCCCTGCTGTCCTTATGCAGGTTTCTTGCAGAAGGAAAAGAGGGAAAGAAATTATCTTATTAGACCCACTGATTAAGCTGAAAAACAAAACATGCCTTGGTGGGTGAGGGGGCTGAAAGCTTCTCTGCTTCTCTAGTTGTATCAGCTAGCTTACCAGAAGTTAAGGCCTGCCCTTGCAAGCCTTGTCATGATTATAGTAGCTCCAAAAGTCTGTTATGAATGCTGATATCAATATCCACTGTAAATCTGACAGATAGATTAAAAAGGAGGGAAGTCGCAAGACTAAGGTGGGCTTAAAGCAAAAATTATACCCACATCCGTTTCAAAATGTGAAAGATCAGTTCACAGCATCCCAATTAGAAAAAAAAATCTTGGCAGCTTAGTGACTACATTATTTCACTTCTTGTACAAACACAAAATAAATAGATATGTGAAACAGCACTGAAGAAAATGCAGTAACTGCAGAGCAAAGGTATAAGAATTCTCAACATTAGCCACAAAGCCTGTTGAAGGTTTTACCTCAGAAAAATCTGTTCCATCCTAGTCTAAATTTTCTGGAGAAAAAATCTTTATATAAAATAATTTAAAAGTTAAGGCTAATGTTTGATCTGAACAAGTCAACCTAAAACTCTGCATCTGAGTAATCCGAGCAATCCCCATGACTTTTCCGTATTCATTGCAGGTTATTTGCCCTCACTGGACTGTAAGCCCCACGAGGCACTGAGATCCAGCCCTGCATAACTGGAGTATGGACTTACACCACAAAAAGTTATCGTGACAAAACAGGTGCAGGGGTTACCAATAACCTAATCCCTAAGTGTCAATATGCTAAAGTAAATTCTGTGAGAGACAGTCAAAACATCATAGAATAAAACATGCTGAAACAATGCAACTTGACATTTATAGATCAATACGTGTTTGAAGCTTTTGTTTCTGAAAGTTTTGCTCTTTTAATTTTTCATCCCAATTTGTAATGAAAACAAGTGTCTAAATATCAGAATTCCTCCAGGGAAACTCCATTTTTCAGTCTTCTCTATAATAAGACCAGACTTCTTCCTGAACCACAGAAAGCTGTAGATATGCAGATGGGATCAGAATTCACTTCCTATTGCTCAGCTAGAAATCAGATCCCATACCCAGAAGACTTCACAGGTTTACAACCAATCCCAGATTTGTTCTTTCCAACAAAGTTTGAACCCAGTCCAGGTTAAAACTGAGTCTCAGATGCAGGAGGAGCAGAAACACTTGGCTTCTTCCCTTGTGCCAACCCAAATGGTGCTGCAGAGGAGCTGCTGTGGGAAGAGGTGTTGTCCGCAGACACAGCCCAGGTGCCAAGGTCCCCAGCATCATCTGGGTGTTGCACTACCACCAAATCTGTCATGCTCCCTCTGCTTCCAAGCTGGACTAAGGACTGATTTCCTCAGCAAACTCCATGTGTTAGAGGAAAGCCTTCCACTTTAAAACTAGATTAGTTCTGCTTAACTGAACATCCAAAGCTTATATTTAACATGCTGAAATTGTATTGCCTTTAACCATCATATTCTAAGCATGTGAAGGTTCAGCAAAATTAAGGGAAAACTGTTTATTCTAAGAAATGCTTGGGTTGGCAATCCAATAAACTCTCTAATAAGTTGCAAATTTAAGTCATCAATGGACCACAACCAACAGTGTAACTAGCCTGGTGTACACCTCAGCTCTTAATCATTGCACAAAACCCCTGTGATGCACAGCTGAGTAACCATTTGAAGGATAGGACTGCAAGGTGGGTCCTCAAGAAATGAAAGCTTTGAGCCTTCAGTGATGCAGTCCTAAAAGGCTATCATTTTCCATTTCTGCCCTGCATTATTATTATTTTTGTTGTTCACTGAGGTCTATCTGTTGTAACAAAAAAACCCAACAGACACGAGCCCATTAATGCCCCATGCAGACACACAGCCAGGAATAGCTTCTGCTCCCAAAGAGCAAACAAAATAAAAGGATGAGTAGGGAGAGAAAAGCAATGAAACAAGATACAGCTTACCCATCCTGACTTGGTGGACTGCTGGCTTTCACCTTGGCATTGGTGTTTTCTTGGCTGTGCAGGCAGGCTATTCCCTCACAAAGGCAGAGCAGTTTCACTCATTCATTTCACTACACTCCTCACAGTAAGGGAACAAAATGGTTGAATTGCCACGACTTTTGTGGCATACATATTCACCATCATCACTTGTTAAGGGCAAGATGCTGTAGAAGACATTCTATAACTTTTCTCCATCTCATGCTAACAGGTTGAAAAGCTTACGGAGTGGTACAGCACCCTCTTGTTTTCTTCTCAACCATTTGCTTAAAGCAAGAACCTCAGCTTCTTGTTGGGAAAAAAAAAATTCTAGGCCATATGGTGTCAGAAAATGATGTAATTGCACTGCATATACCATGCAGTGTATGGCAAGAAATGAGAACAAAACCCACCACTGACTCTGTTGTAGTTGGAGTCCAACTCAGCTCGCCTCACACAGAGCGCCAATTGTCACAGCACAAGCAGGCTAGTAGGCTGCAACAAGGTTTTTACCCTCAGCTAGATTCTACTGTCCACAGTGTTTCTCCTTCCTCCAGAGGCCAGACCACACTGCTCCTCCCCATCCAAAATCACACCCCCGTCCTCAGGGCTATTTAACTACTTAGCGAACGAGCTACAGCTGCACATCATCCATGTCAATCAACCCACTGCCCTCGAGGCAAGGCCACAGCTGCACATTATCAATGGTAATCAACCCACTGCCTTCATTCCTCTACATGACCCCAAATCTTTCCATACGCACAATGAATTCAAGTGTTGGCTGGAAACAATTATTTGCTGTAGCCTGCACAGGTATCTGGATGAATCGCCTTTTGTGCTTAACACCTTCAAGGCTGTGCTCACTCTTCATACCATGTGTGCAGAGAACATAAAAGACCTCCCATGTCTTCCACCAGCTTTACAGTAGATAAAATCTGTTGGCTGTAATGAAGATGCACTTTTTTTCTATATCTGTGTGAGTAAAAAGAGAACCAGATCCTCTCAGTGAAAATGTCAGTTTGCTAATGGTGTTCTTTCTTAGTGTAGAAATAATGAGGAGGAATATCTGGCACAGAATTTCCATGGCATAAGGAGTAATACGTAAAGATGAAATTCATCTCAGGCATTTCTACCCATCCAAAAGATGTGTCCCAGCACCTTACATAGTAGATGCAGAAAGGGATGTCCAAGAAGGATCCAATCTCTTTTAGGTACTTGTCTTGGGTTGAGATAAATCTTCACTTGGAAATGTTTCTTCCCTCCCTCCACTGACTGTAAAGGAAGTCTGTATTAGTAGCTGAGGCTGGAAAACTAAATTGACATGAATCTAGTTGCTGATCTCTGCACTTGTTAAGGACCTGCAAGGCTGCAAAGGTTTAACTTCACTATGAGGCAGTCTTTCAGCTGTTCAACACCCATGGTGAGTCCAACACAGGCAACTTGTACTGACACACTGGCTAAGGAGATGAGGGAGAGCCCCTGTCCTCCAGAAACATCCTCTAAAGATCCAGCACCCACAGCTTTGTGAGCATTTTTTTTTATGGTAACCATACCAAAAAAATCTAATCAAAATATTCCTTTGCTTGATCCCAGACATTGTTTTTCTTCACAAGCTGTCTGGTGAAGTACAATATTTTGTTTACCCAGAAAATGAATAATTTGTTTCATGTTATTTGCTTTACTTTTATTTGGGTTTAAGTTAAGCACAGTGAGGGTTGTTCCCATCAAACTAAAAATTTGATGCCTTCTGTGCATATAAAAATAAACATTTTTGTTCTTTTTTCAAAAAAAAATCCTCAGCCAAATAGGAATAATTTGGTTAATATGAAGTTTCAATTTTCAACAAGGAAATTATTCATCCAAAGAGACTTGAAACATTAGGACCATTAACTAATTACAGCTTGTGATATTCCCAGTGCAGTGGTACGAGGACATTTTCCCTGATATTTAATTCCGGGCAGGCTGGAATCAATGTATTTGCAAAGACTGATGAAGCATCAGATCTTTTAAACATGGCCCTGTGAGACAGATTCCATATACTGAAAAGAGCGGGTGCTTTCTTTTTACCTTTATTAAGAGTTGTGTGTTGGCTGCTGCATGTATTTAATCATGTTGTACGCTGTGACATTTGGTGACACGAGGGCTCTGAGGTCATGGAGATTGTGTTGCTTCATGTGGCTGAGATCAGCTACCCGTTTATCCACTAAACATCATGTGATGTTCTTAAAGGCATCTGGCATGGTCTTGGCTGTGTTTAACATGCAGCAGCCAACTTCATCTAGCCAACTTAAAGTGTCATTACGTGAACCGTCTCCCAGTATGTTCTGTAGAGATAAATACAACTGCAGGTTAAAACAGAAATCTATCAGGTGAGGGACAAAGTGGTCCAGGAGAGGAGAAAGATACTTTTGGCCTGGAAATCAATGTGAGTGGCCTTCTTCATGTCAGAAACAGCCCATGAGAAGGTTCTTTCACCATAAAGGGGAAAGTGATTATCAGAAGAAAAGGGGTTATGTAGTGCCACCATGCTGCGGGCATTTCGGGCGAGCGGGAGTCAGATTCAAATACTCACAGAGTTCAAGATCTGATCCGTTTATTGTACAAACCAGGTAGACTTTTATAAGGCATTCTATAAGCGTGCAATAATGTGGTTGGCTATTTTACAAGCGTATAATAATATGATTGGTTAACAATTGTTTACTGGGAAGATTTCTGTTTTCTGCTTGTTCTGGCATGTAGGCTCCTTTCTGCGGTTTCCCAGCTCCTCTTATCACGTCCCGTTGGCCTTGGTTTTGAGCAAACATCTGCAATTTGCTCCTTTTTCTTCATCCCACTGTTCTGGCCGTAACCTCGTCTTATTTCTTCAGTATTTTTCCACTTGCTTCAGAGTTCAGTATAATCATTCAATACAGCAAGAGCCCCAACACCACCATACATTACATCAATTTACAGTAATGCAAAGCCTCATGGGGAGCCGTTTTGCTGGTTAGGGTTAGGGCAACACACAAGCACTTTCCCAGGCAGATATAAACCATAAATCACAAACAGGTATCTACCCTGTGGTCCCTTAGGGATCAGTATTGTCTCCTTCACCCTGAGCAGGTTCTCACATGTTTCTAAATTCTGATCAAGTCCTAACAGTCTTTGAGTCTGACGCCCCAACCTCTGCCTGCTCACATGTCTTCTAAAACTGCCAGTTCTTACTGCTCACCAGAGAGTTTTCTCCTAGAATAAGGAAATCAAGACCTTAAATCAAATTTCTCTGAGCTGAGTTTTTGCACGTTCTCTCTGCTACATGCTTGAATAATTCTGAGCAAAACATTTATTGCTGAGGTCTGCACCATATAACTTGACCATTGAAATAGTGATGCAGAAGACAGAGGAAAAGATATGCTGGCTTAATGAACCATGCCCACATCTATGCTTTCTGCAAAAGAGCTTCCAAGTGGAAATTATTGAGGTTTCCTTTGCGTTATTCTATTTATCAGAAGACCTTAATCCTCCCAAATGCTTTGCCAGTGGAGTTTGATGTTATAATGATGTCACAGGAAAAGTTTTGGAGCGCAAGATTTCAAGAGAAAATTCAAAAATCACTTCTGTGCCCAAGAACAGCTCTCCCAACTTCAGTGCTGAACAAGGACTCAACATTTAAAAAAAATTACTCATATAGCCTAAGAAATTTCATATGCAGAGACAGTTCTATCCAACCTTTCATGATCTTCAAATTTTAAATTTATTATAAAACTTTTTGTTCAATTGAGTAATTCATACCTTAACAGTTTATAAGATTGATATGCAAAACCAAATTGTTTTGTATATCACATTAGTCAACTATTTGTATGCCTAATAAAGATTGTTTTCTGTTTGTTTTGCTCTGTGTACATGATCAAAGGCTACCAGACAGATAGCTCAGATGGCAGAAGAGGTGTATGTTCCTTAGTATTTTTAGCTCTAGCAGAAACGTATGACATTGTGTTTAATATTTTCCATTTATTTGATGAGAAATCAGAAGGTGTTGCCAGCTAGCTGCTTCCTATTATAATCTGTGTCGCAAACACTTGAAGTTGCCAGCCTGAGAATTAGGTCCTGCTACTCAAGGAGTCCTACTAAGAAGTACAATAGTTTGCCCTGCCCCAGTGAACTCCTACCAAGAAGCAAAAGTAAAAATACATGTTTTGTTAGAAAGAAGTACACTGCAATAATAAAACTGGAGAAGGACGGAAATACTTTGGTGAAGTGTTATACTGAACACAAGGTGGGCTTGCTTTGGATGGGAGCCTCAAAGGAGGGCTGAAGAGGAGAAAAGCCTGTGTCATTGGTCCTGCAAAATAATTGCTGCATGGGAGGCAGGAAGCAACGCTGGCAGTACCTGCATCTCATTTCACTGCCCAATTGGGACAAGCAGGAAAAAAAACTCAGAAACATTTTTCAATTTCTGGTGTTTCAGACAATTATTTGGGTGCAAACTAGCCTCCACATGAGACTACCCACTCCCTGGCTGCTCCGTTACTCCTGCCAGCGAGAATGCCAAAGGAGTCGGTGGTTTTGCAATACATCCATGCCAGTGCCTGGACGATAATCCCTAACTCACTTCTCTGCCAGCAGCTAATGAGTTTTTCAGTCAGCACCATCCACACAGGCCAGTCAGACACCACTGAACCAGATGCTCAATGCTCTTTGTTGCCTTGCCAATCTCTAAGCCATCTACACTTGACTGTTTGCCAATTTTTCTTTTAATAAAAAATTTCTTGCTTCCTGTTTGTGCAGAAATCCATCACCGAAAACAATATTATTTACAGTGTACTCTGCCTACTGGCTATGCCCAAAAATAGTGCTTAACAACAGGAGGTAAAGATCTGCCACTGGTACCTCTGCGGAAAGTGCTACATCTAATGCCAGCCATATAATTACTGCTCTTTCCACCTCCAGTAAAATTTATAGGCAGTACTCTCATTTAGGGTTTCATGAGGATGCACTTTCATGCTTTATGGTGAGTACATTAATAGCTTCTAACTACTGAAGTTTCTAATCATCCATATTGAAAAAAGAAATTTATTATGACCCTATTAGAGCCATTTTAATGTTCTACAAGCATATTATTTGCACATTTGAGTATAAGTCATCAATAACTCCTTTCTAAGGAGATTACTTCAATGTAACTAAATAACACAGTGACTCTGCAGGCCATGGGTGAATGTCAGCCCCCTGCTAACAACCAGAAAAACTCCTGCAAGAGGGAGACTCAGGTGGTGGTTTTGTGCTGGATGTTGTCTTGGTTAACTCAGCAAGGACTGAGTTGGTGATATCTGGAACAGTCACCAAGGAGCTACAGATTAAGCCAATGGTTTACAGGCACTGAAGGAGGATTGCAACTTCTGTAGAATGAAAACCAGAAGGCTACACGTGGAGCCTATCCTGGCCTCTCCAGGAAAAGTTTATGGAATATCTTCACAAAGGAAATTTGGAGAGGGGAGAAGGCTCTCATTGCCATTCTTGTTTGCTGCAAAACTTCACCTGAATTCTGACAGATTAGGAGCCTAATGCTGTTCTGCATGATGGTGGTGGAGTGTGAGGTCTCCAGTTCAAACTACTGTGGAGGACAGGGCCACCTCAAAGCTGGTTGCTCGGGGCTGTGTCTAGTCAAGGTTTGGATATCTCTGTGGATGGAGACTTCACAACCTCCTAGGGCCCTTGTTCACATGTTTGACCACTCTCATTGGGGGAAAAAAGATCCCAGTATGTCCCTTTCTGCAACTTGTATACACAACCTCTCACCTCATTGCTGTGCTTTGCTGAGAAGGGTCTGGCTCTGCCGTCCCTACACCCTCCGTCAGGCAGCTGAAGCCAGGAGTGAGGTCTCCCCTGAGAGTAAGTTTCTTCCTGAGTCTCTCCCCTGGAAACACTCAATGTCTCTCTGTTTATCAGAGACTCCTGGAGAACCATTTCTTTGGGCTATCACTCCGACTAGACTTCTCAAGCCGGGTGGGAAAAGCAGGTCACAGTTGCCACAGCCTCCTTACTTCAGGTGCATGAACATCAGCAAAGGGAAAAACTTAAAGGATCTTACTGATGTTGTCTCATCATTTCCCTCAAATAAATGCAGCCTCTCTGCAAAGATGTGATAACACACTGAGTCCCAGCCATAATAGATTTCCAGGTAAGACATCTGCGTCAGCTGCTGCGTAGCACCTCACCACCGCTGGCATCTAATTATATATCTGGGCACTCTCATCTGTGTGTGGCACAGTTGGAGGCATCTCTGTCACTTCACATAGCTTTAAGACTTTCTGTAACGCACTCAGAAAATGCTGCCTTAGTCCGTGTGGCAGGAGCGGGACCCCACGATGTGAGCAGAGGAGCAGGGAGAAGGGCAAGCAGCCAGCGTGTGGTGGATCTTCCCACATCCCCTCCTCTCTCCCTCGCTCCACCAGCCTCTGTCATCAGATGCTGTGGCCGGGCAGCAGCAGAGCTGTCGATGGACACTGCTGAAGCTGGCATCCCCCACAAACTGTCACTCGTCCCCACCAGCGCTTTCCAGTCTCGTGTGCCTGCAGCCGCAGCGGGGGCACGTCGTGCTGGGATGCTGCTCAAACCACCAGGTCTCCTTGTAATTGAATATCTCTTTGAGTTCCCTTTTGATTATCTGCCTGAAAACAAAACTCCGTAGCTAAGCATTACTTCTTTTTTATGTCGCTACTGCTGCTGCTGTGTCAGGGCAGTGGTATCAATTTTGGACACTTCATAAAAAAATCTCCTTTTGGGCTTCCTTCTTGCAGACTCAAGTCAAGCAAAGCAAACAACGAAACTGTTGGGACTGAAGAAGGGAACAAGGTATTAGGTTTTTCATTTGTTACAAAATTTATTTCACTGCTGTTTCAGCTTGCTCCCATCCTTGCCACAAGGCAAATATCTGGATATATTTTATGGAAGCAAATGCTAGGGATGATGTGGCCATGTCACAGTGCTGTGCAGCAAGGGGCCTTAAAAGTCTGTAGCACCTTTGCAGAATTTCAAAAGTACAATAAGGAACAGAAAGATTTGTACGTGGTGCTGATTTCATGTGCATCATCGTCACTTCTATAAATATGCTCATCCATGCACATGCAGCTCAGTATACCTGGTGAATTTGTTGAAAGTGCAAAGGGTGCCAGGAAAAGGCAGCTCATCTCCAATTCAGTGATATTTGTGATAATTTCACAGCCCGAATTTTGCTGTGAGGTCTGGGTTTTTTTCACTTGGGAGGTGTTAAACAACTGATCCTTTATAAATTACATTACTTGAGGGGGGTCAGAAATCTAAAAGAAAAAAATGTTGAAAAATGAAATTTTCCAATTGCCTTGCAGCAATAATTGATTTTATCAGTTCACTAAAATGCTGAAGACTTTACCTTTTTATCTGAAATTACTCGGGGAAATTGTTTCAAAAATTAGTCTGGGATGGGAAAGCCAGGTTGTCTGCACTCTCAAGCACATGTCATGCTCCCTTTCAGTGTTATTTGAAGGAAGATCTGAGCCAACGCTTGCTGTCTGCTAATGGAGTTACTCCACGTAGACACTGTTTTATTTGCATAGCTATCTGCACTAACAGGACTGGGGTTTAAATCTGGACCATCTCCCAGTGAGGGAATTGCCATGCAAAAACACACGTGTGCACACACACCCCATTTTTTTTCCACACACTAAATGTATACAGTGGGGTTTAAAAGAAGGAAAAATATTAGGTCCAAAAATCCTACATTGCTCCTGCATGAAGGCAGAGTGGGTTTTTATTATCTAGGAACCTGCAGTATGGGAACCAGAATAACCAGAAAAGAAGTCTTTAAAGGAAAGATATAAATGGAAGCTGCAACAAAAAGTATTAATCTTTATTCAGAAATGCCAAGTGCACCTACCTACTTCCGCAGGGTGAACTTCCATTTAAGCCAGTAACATGCAGGACAATACATACATACTTCTGAAAGTTTGAAGGCACTGCTTCATTGTGCTGGCTCCAGCCAAAGTAGTGTGATTGGGCTTATCTTTAGGAAAGACTCACATTAACATCAAATAGAAACTTTTTTGTCTTGTGCAGAATGCTTAAAGATAATCCATTCCACCTACCCAAACATATCGATTCTTCTTCTCGCCTCATGAACAAACAAGTGCCCTGTGTCTTTACAAAACACACACTGACCTTTCTCTTCTGTGTGTGTATGAACACAAATCATAGAATCGTAGAATCGTTCAGGTTGGAAAAGACCTTTAAGATCATCAGGCCCAACTGTTAACCAGCACTGCCATGCCCATCACTAAACCATGTCCCTACACTAAGCACCGCAGCTACGTGATTTCGCCACCTCCCTGGGCAACCTGTTCCAATGCTATAAACTTAAACACGAATTTTATGTTCAAATATGTGTATATGTGCATATATGTGTGTATGAGACACCTGCTTACATTAGTAAAACTGCATGCCACCGAAATAAGATGGCTGACCCTTTGAGCAACGGTACCTCTGTCGCCCGCAGTACAGACTGTGGTGATACCCAGAGCCAGAGGAGGAAGGAGGAACCTCACGAGCAGAAGTTCACAATCTGCTTTGCCGGCCCACCCCTCGCAAGTAGCTGTCTTCTCTCCAGACCATTTGCCTTCTCCGGAGAGATGGTCAGGAGAGGGGTCAGCCCTTGTCCCTGTATGGCAAAGGGGCACAAGCCAGGGGTGGCTGCCAACTCCCAGAAAAATCTGTCTGGAGGGGAAACTGGCGACAAACCAGCAGCCACAGCCAGAGCCGCTTTTCCCACCAGTGTCTCCAGCAGAGCGATGAAAAATGGGTTTGCATCAGCATTTCACATTGTTGTGGCAGGGTGGCTTGGCAACAGGATCCCAACATTTACACACGGGAGAAGGAAGCTAAACCCACCCCGTGCAAACCACTATGGCTGCTCTCTGTCTGCTGGTTACATCTGAGGTGGCTAATTAACATCTCCTCATTAACAGAGCCAGGCAGGAAGTTCCCAACAAAATGTAATTTGAAGAACTGGGGGACAGGGAGAGGGGATGAAGTTTTATTGCATTGAAAATTGTAGTTTAGAGAATTAAAGGCTGGAAAATGTCAAGAGCTCAAAATGAAGTGCTTGAAATTATCTTTTTATGTATTTATTTACAGCTCATTGGTTTGATGGGAAAACACATCAAGATTTTGATTTTTTCATTCCGTCTTACAACAGAAAAATTCTCCAAGGATGAAAAAACATTTCTTTCTGAGCTTTGGCTGAGCAAGGGTCACTGCTGATTTCCCATGCTACTTTCCATAGATTCTTTCCGTTAATATATCTCACATCCATCCACTGCTATGGATGGCATAGCAAGCTGTATATTTTGAACTATACATTGCCTTAGAGTTCTGTGTGTATGCATGGTGTTAATGCATCCAGTCAGCAGAGTAAGCTTTTGCAAATCAAGATCTGATATTGACACTTTAGTATAGGGAATAAATTATTTTCTTCTACATCAGACTTTCAAGCTTTGATCTCACTTTCAGTGGGTGATCAAAGCTGGACACCTGTTCCGCCTTTGGTACCCAGCCCAAATCAATGTAATAGGATCAGAGTGTGGCAGGTGTCCACCTAAGTCCTGAGGTCCCAAAAAAGAGCCAGATGCTTTTTCACAAGGTAACTAACTACACTGTGTGGTACCAGGTAGCCCTCCCTCCCTCTCCTGAGCTCCCCATCTCCTGCATGCTCTAACAAGCTTAAGTTTCCTCATCCGAAAAACTGGAAGCTGTAAATGATATTGTGCCATACAAACACAGCAGGGTAAGTCAAGGACATTTTTAATGTCCAAGGGGTTCTTGTAGTGGCGGAGCGGGGATTTTTTTCAGTCGCTCAATTCTTAGAAATGCACAGAACAAATAATTTTTCAAGTACTATTAATATCTTCTTTATAAGCACAAAATTTTTAGCAGTTGGTGCTTCAAAAGCTGCTTTCCGTCACATACTCAGATACCTTCTCAAGTGCCACAAGACTACCAGCAACCTCTCTTCCAGGGACACCCCCTCACAGCGCTGAACAGATTCTGTATAATTGGAAAACTAGTCAAGTGCAAACAGGTGTCGGTGGGTGATGGTACAGGGAGATACAGTCCTCTTATCTCAGTGTTTGCAAACCTTTTTCAGCTCTCAACAAAGGATTTACCGGTCTCAATGGTAAAGAAAAAGATAGCTTTGAAATATGTCTGAACAACAGTATCGTTACAGGAATCCCAGAGGTCTCTGGTAGTATCCTGGGCTGAATCCACCAGATGTATGTACTATTTAATTCTCTGAGCTAATTCCATGCAAAGTTTTGTTACATCTTTGGCCCCTAGAAAGCAACTAGCCAGTAAGAGAGTTGATGGGAAAAAATTAGTTTTCCACTCATCGTTACACTGATCGATAATCTATTAACTCTAACCTTGCTAGCAGTGGACTGTACTACGATTTATGGTCAATCATTTGAACTTTCATTCCTCCAGAGTTATAGCCATGATATAAAAAAAATAGGTAGATTATCAGTGGACAGAAATTAAACATTTAACCTTTACACAGAGGCTCAATATTAAACTTCATCCAGTGCATTTATCCTTTCCCTTCCATGTCGCAGCCTGATAGCATTTGTTGCTTGAGTTTTAAAAATTATTAACTCGCGTTTCATTTTGTTCAGTATTGACTCAGGGGGGTGGCAGGAAATCACAAAGAAACAAGGGGTCATTGGTACAAACAATTCCTAGGAGACAGCTCTTACTTTCTGTTGTAAAAGCCATTCCTCCTTAAGGTCCACTCCTTCCATGCTCATGTAGTGTCTGAAAACTGAGAAAGCCAAAGTATCTAATGCCACATTCAAGAAGGGCAATGTCAGGTCACTGAGAAGTGTCTGATACCATTACAACTTAATATCATGCTATTATTCCAAAATGGGAGCTGCATTGCATTCTGCCCTGGAATAGTGCCTCCACGCACTATTTACTAACTATATTGAATAGCAGGACATGCACTAGTGCCTTGTGTTGGCCAGTCTGTTGTCCTGCTGAGTACCTCCCTGTGGGATCCATTTCGTTATTGTAGAGTAGCTAACAGGGATAGCAACGTTAGTCTTGGACTTGTCATAGGAATGATATGGACTCTTGAAAGCACAGCCCATCCTTTGCTTTCCTTTCACTACAAGAAATGAGTTGCTTGCCTCCAGTCTGACCCAAAGGCAGGTCATCTCCTGATCTGCTTCCTTTAGCAGCTGTTTCTTAGGGCCTTTTTTAGAAATCAGGTCCACATCTTTCACAGACAGTGAAAATTCTGCTGTCTGACCTGTCTGTGGGCAGGTGCAGAAAACATCAGTCTGGTGTGCTGTGTCATGAGTGTGGCCAGCCGTACTGCCCCACGGCAATTAGACTTTCTAGGCAGCCTCTGCTCAGACTCAGATAGTTCTCTGTTCATCCCATCTACTTTTCTTTGCCTAGAAACTGGCCAGAGAAGCACATTTTTGCAAGCACTTAAAGGGTGCAGTACCTTCTGTTAGCTAAGCAAGTAGCAAGGGAAGCTAAAACAGGGAAAAGGAAAAAAAAAAAAAAAAAAGCTGCGAGCACTGGTAAAACTTTTTAATGCAAGATTAGACAGGGCTTATCTGACCCACCAGAGAGACTAAGAAGGAGGCAGGCTATAAAGCAAAGTCAATGCATCATCTCTTCCTCATTCCTCTGATATTCTGCCTGTGATGATGTGAGATTCTCCAGGCAAGAAAGGAACACCCCCACCTCCACAGGGCACCGCGTCCTTGAAAGAAAGGAGCGTGCACAGGTGTATGACTCATTCCTCCAGTTAGGCATCGGCTGAAGAACTCTTTTGCTCTCCAAAGCAGCCCACTCCACAGAGAGACATCTGGTAAATCCTACATGAGTTAACCTCATGCCATAATCTCGCCAACACACACAAATGAAACCAGGTCCCTCCTGCTGGCAGCTTCTCTGCATGGGAGGGAATGACGAGCCTTGTCCTTGAAAGGTGATTACTCTGTGGGACGTGGAACAGAGCTCTCTGTAGGACAGGGACTTGCCTCTACATGCAGCACCATGTAGAGAGGTGCTGCAAAGCCTGTGAATGAGCCTTCTAACAGCGCAGGAACAAAATTTGCTCTGGTGTATTTGTACCTGATGGAAATGGCAGAGATCTGGGCCAAAGCGAGAATGCTTGCTGGAGTAGGAAGGTGATCCCAAATGTTGCTGTCCTTTTGCTCTACTCTTTGCCAGAGACCTGTGGAGGACCCTCTCTGGTTTGGAGGGTTTGGAGCTCCACATCACCTGCCCTGCCCACTCCCAGCTGCTCTCTGGAGTCGTCACTCCTCCAGGGGATACACAATGCTAGTTGCACAGTTTAAGCATTGTTAATACTCCAAACAGTTCTGCGTCTCACCTCCTTAAAGGAAAATGAAAAGAATAAGGTCACAGCACTTCCTGAGTAAAAGATCCTGCAGTTAAGTATCAGCAGACCTGGGGTTGCCACTGCAGGAGTGGCAGTAGACCCTTAAAGGCACTTTACCTTCTAGATGCCAACCTCTGGCACTACCTATCAAAAGATCTTTGATAATCAAAGTTTTCTCTGGAAGCTTCTCGCTTGTGATTTAACGGGATCCACAGATAGTCCTATGGGATGTTCCATGGCAAATTCCCAGGGATTCAACATTTTAACAGATCAACCAGTTTAAGACATTTTTCTACCCCTTACACTTGTCATTCTTTGCTAGTAGGATGCTAGAAGTCAGACATGTAGAGGGGCTTGGCCATTACATTCTGATATAGACCATCATTTATACACACACTGCTTTTTCCACAGCAAAAGAAATGTCTGAACTCAGCCACTTCTTGCAGCCCAGCAAGAAATAGACCTGGGTCTTGTGGGTTGCCTGCATACAGGCCAGGGTTAAACTGACGGCACTGATGAAATGTAAATGGAAGATATTACGTAAAAAGAATCGCATAATGTTCCCAGATGTTTTCAATTTTCTGAGTACTTCTAAAAATAAAATGAACTTTTAATACTTAATCAACATAGTTATTCATTTTCTTTTACCCAAGATGAAATTTCCCATGAATTTTTTATGGATACATGTTAGTTATTATTGCCTTTGGCTTCCTGGTTCAGACACAGTCCTGCCCTCCGTTCCACTGATTGTTCAAATTATCCCCCACTGCACAGGCTGGGTACACTCTTCAGTCCTTAATAAAACTCTTACATTGATTTTATGAGTCTGTTCAGGTTTGGCTAGGCTGGCTTCAGGAGAGGAAGATTTGCAAGGAGTGCATTATCTACCTAATGGGGACACAGCTCACCCATTAGTACCACCTGGTCATAGACCCATGTAATCCCCCTCCCCCAGAGTGGCATCCACTTCACACAGAGCCTGGGGCAGCCTGGTGGCATGGGCAGGGTGTGATGTGACTTATCACAGGTACCTGTCCACTATTTCCTTTCATATCGTCCTGTACTTGTAGATGCTGGTGGTAGAGATGCTTTGAGCATGGCAAAATGAAGACTTACGTGGAGGTTGCCAGGCTGGATTTCTCTTCGCATTCAGTGCTCATAACAAAATCCACTGCAGGGAGGGGAAGCTTTTAGGTGCATTAAATCAGTGGGATTTTTTTTATTATTTATGCTGAACTTAAATGATGCTGTGATTTTTATTCTTATGTTTATTGCATAGCATTCAACAACGCAAGTCCTTAAAGATGGGAATGTGTTTTCCTGCTATATCAGAGATGAAATCCAGCCGATCTGTACCTAAGTTTCTTGTGTAAATGCGTAGGATGTATCTCAGTGAAGAAATTATTTGAAAGGAAAGGGAGCACAGAGAAAGCTCGAGTGACCACCGAGTGACTGATTTGATTGTCTGAACAAACAAGAACACTTGCATGACCACCTTTGAAAAGCAAAGTGCTGCAAACAACAGCCAAAGAAAATGGCCAGGGCAATACTGAACTGTCAGCCAGAGGCAACAGAGAGGACACTCAAGCGGCATATCAGATCCATGTAAAACCAAAGGCTTGCAGCTCCTAAATGTTTCTGTGAATGCTTTACCTTGTCATACCATCTCACATCTCTAAGGAAATTATGAACCATCGGCAGGGAGGACTTCACGTCAGGGAGAGGTGAAAGGCAGGGAGGTGGGGGTTGGTATCAATCCAAGCACAGCTACTGCTTGGCTCGATGTCAGCACCCGTCTCTGCTCAGCACGTCCCACTCATAAAGCAGGAGATTTCCCAACAACACCACGTAGCCACAATTACAAAGCTGGAAGGCAATAGCCCATTATGTTGTTTTCAGCACCATTGGTATATACTCATACGGCATTTAGCAAAGGCATGTTTAGTGCCTTGTACGTCTTTTTCTGCCAACGTTGGGAATCCATTTAGAACAAGCCATTGAGCTTTATTTTTATTTTACTTAATTTTTTTTCCAAATGCATTAAGATAAATACGTATATTAACAGCCACTAGGGCAAACAGAAAATATTCATTTGTGTTTATCGCAAACAGTTAGAATCCTACCACACTTTGCCTCTCAGAGAGAAAAATTCTCCTGTGATGAATTAATCTTTATGAGCTGGTTCTCATTTCCTTCATTTCTTCACAGCTACCATGGCTGTTTTAGGAAGAAAATGAGTGTTAATTTTTTTTATGCAAATTGTATTTTCTAACTGTTATTTTAAAAGGAGTGCCTGAGCCTCGGCTAAAGTACTCCAACTCAAAAATCTAAAAAGACCAGTATACCTCTGTCATGTACTCAGCCCTAAATATTTCCACTGAATTTCCAGTAAGCCCTTGAAGTGTAAACATTTTTGTAATAATCCAGCACAGTCACCAGGAGCTATTACCTGCTGAGATTAGCAACATTCTCTCTCCAGATTGCTCCATTTGTTCTTAGCTCACGGAAACCACCAAACAAATTGATCTGGTCTGCCATCATGCTCATTAAAAAGGGTCATGGGAAAATCAGGAGTGCATGCACAGGCTCCAAGAGGCTTTGGTGAGGTGTGCAGCTGTATTAAGGTACATCACTCATGTGCTGTAAGAACTGCAGTCACCAAACTGCCAGTCCACTGAACCCCACGGCCTCCCTCCTTTCTCTTATCACATAAAGAGATTTTGCATTTCCAAACCTTATGCTTTTTTGGTTTTCTTACTTTTGGTTTTTTTTTTTTTTTTGGGGGGGGTCTTCCCTCTCCATGACACTATTCTTCAGGTGCCAAAGCCACCTGGGTAAGCTGCAGTGACCGTGGGGGGACAGCACAAGGCACTAGAGATCAGTCCTGGATGTCTCTTAGGACCACCACTGGGTGCTGATGCTTTGGGGACTATGGCTTCCATGCATCTGCTGCCTATCAGCTGAAAAACCCATGGTCTGAAAAGCCAATTAATTGACATTATTTAAAGACTGCTTTTCAGGGGAGTCCTTTGTTGGAGGAACTGAATCTCAACCCTGTGCTAAATTATGCACAGGAGTTAAGGGAGGTGAGAGTAAGAAATCCACTGGGTAATCATAATCACTGTGCAATTAGGTTTGATATCATAATAGAAGGTTACTCTCCTAGGGGTAATGCAGTGAGGGTGAACTTTAAAAGGCCAGATTTTAAAACTATGAGAAAAATGATTAACAGAAGGCTCAAGGGCATAGTGAAGCTCTGTAACAACTTGCAGCAAATCTGTTCCTAGAGTAACTCCTCCAGCAGCCCCAGGAGTTGTACCAAGGATGAGTTTGGCTAATGTAATCAGTCCGGAGGCTGTTTAAGAACCTGTGCAAGAGAAGCAGATGGTGGTTGGACCTTTGAGCTGAAAATAAGAAGAGGAAGGCTAGAATCAGCATGGCTGAGCAGAGCTTATTGAAAAAAATAAAACCATCCTTTTAAAAATTAAAGGGATATCTGACTAAAGAGCAGAACAGAGGCTAGAGTAAATGCACACAAGCTAGAAAGGAAATGGACATAGAGACACAGGACTATAAAAAAAAATAATTCAAGGTATTTTTGATACAGTGGAGAAGAAAAAAATTAAACCCCCAACCAGGCATGTAATGAGTGAAACTTAGAAAGCGCTGTTGATATGTGACAGCTTTATTGTACCTAATTAACTCAAATATATGTATCTGCTGGAAGGTATCACTCTTTGTGTTTACTTGCTATCAGATGTACAAAAGCAGGCATTTCTTCTGCAGAACCCTTTGTCTTTGTGGGGAGAGGGGGAGGCTGAAAATCAGATGATGCTGAAGCAGGAGAGAAACCCTTGGCCTGAGTTATCTGTACAGATGTAACTAAAGAGATTCCTTGTCTGTGCCGCTTTCTGTGGGAAATTAAGAAGGTGACTTCAGTAATGATTTATTTTAACCCTGTGGAAGGTGAACAGGACCCAAGGAAGGAGTTATGCAGCTGCCAGTTCACCAGGGCAGTAAATCACCCGGACTAGCTAGTACCTAGCCCAGGCTGTAGAGAAAACAAACTACACAACAGTGAGCCTGTCAAACAAGGTACCCCCTCACTTTATGGGGTGAAATGCCCCCTTGAAACCGAAGCAAGAGATTCAGTGCCGGCTCCTATTGCACACTGGCAGCGAGGAAAAACTCACCAGGAGCTAATGCAGAAGCAGTACTCTGCGATTCTTGCAGAAATACTGTCCATCCAGGCAGTGCAGTGATCTGTGGGGAAGGGCGCAGGGTCCCTGGGGCTCGCTCACACCCCAGAAGCTGTAGAGACACCCTGGCTGGGAGATGATGCCCCATCCCTGGGAACAACCACCATCCAGCTGGTACCGCGCAGGACATGAAGGCACGGATCTCAGCATGGATAAAAACCAGCAAGCTTATCTAAATTTTAAGTTTTCCAAAATGTCACCAGTCTTTCATGTTTGTGCAGCTTTTAGTACAACGGGGCTTCAACCTCAGCTCTAGCCTGTAATGTCACTGTAACAGAGGCAAATAAATGACAATAGGGACCAAACTCACTTCTGTCTCCGGAAGGAAATATTGTTCTTTCAAAGCCATTCCTCATCTGAAAAGTTAATAAAATAGTACATAAAGGTGACCTGGTGGATATAATTTACTTGGGTTTTCAAAATGCTTTTGATAAGGTCCCTCATAAAAGGATATTAATGATAATGAGAATGATCTTACATTTATGGTGGTACTTTTCATTCAGATGAATCCCAAAGTGCTTTACAAAGTTTTCACTAACTGATTGTACAAATCATGTGTCATATATATCCCCAAAGTGCTGCTAGGTCTGGGAGAAGGCATGACAGCTATTTAATTGCCTAGCATGCTGCTGTTCAATATTTTAGGGCACGGTGTAAAAGCAAAAGCTCCAACCATGTGCAATTAAAGTGGATTTAGGCAGGTAAAAGCTACTTTCTGAAGCTGAGATTTGGCTGACAATCAAGCCCATCCTCTCCCTCTGCCCTCATGCAAATGTTGAGGGATGCCTTAGGCTGAACAGATGAATGGCTTAGCTGGAAAAAAGGCATCTTTTTCAGATTCCTTCTGAACATACAGTGGCCTTTTCACGTTGCTCCCAAACATGCAGTGGACAGTTTATGGGCACCTATACTCAGCCATCTAACTCCGGAGAAGCACCATCACTTAAATTCTCCAATTTTCCATAGGTTTTTAACATATGTCCTTCAGCCTCATAAGCAGCCATCAGTACTAACAGCCACCAGCAGAGCATCTTCAGCTCTCATTAGTGTTTGGAAAGCAATCTCTGCCTCTGTTCTGCAGCCAGTTTTACTTTGAGGTGCACATCTGAAGCACTACTGATCTGGACTATTATAATCTTGAAGACAGCTCCAGCCATAAGCATATTCTGTTTAGAGAGTATCAGAACACTCAATTTAAAGGCAGAAAATGTCTCATTTAATTGCCTGAAATCAAAGGTTTCATATTTTAATTAAGCTTTTAAGAGGACTTATTTCATTGCTCTGTTTTGGGGTGGTTTTTTTTTCCCTCTCAGATGTGAAGGTCAATAAAGAATATCTTTACTGATTAAGCAATAGTAACAATTTCACCAAATGACTTATAGGTTGTGGATACCACTCCAGACCTGAGCTTCACACATTATCAGTGATCGGTAGATGAATATCACCCGGTTACTATGCCCCACTCAATGCAAAGGACCACATGAACTTCCATGTTCTCTATTTCTTGTTACTGGCAAAGAAAGAAGATGCCAAGAAAGCGGAATAATAGCTTCTCCCTAGGTGCAAATGCCTCCATGGTTAGGCTGGCTTGGCAGCTTTTCTACTCTCTTTTAAATGAGCAGCCTAAAAACAGGTACCTGAGCAGCGTAACATCATAGCAAGAAGCTTACAGATAGGGGTTGAAGAGAACCTTGGTGGTACCAAGGTGTCCTAGGCATGTAGGCAGAAAGATTTCAGCTCAGCTGTAATAAATACCCTTGGGCACACCTTTGAAATGCTCCATCTAGCCTTCTGCCTGAGGCAGCACGCATCTCATGTTTATCACCATCCCACCCGAATGCTGCTGGAATTTTTTGCAGAGCTAAACAAAGGACAGGGTCCGTTCCTCCACTGTGACAGCTTGTCAGATTTTGCAGTAAAATCCGTATTTCATATCAAAAGAGTCCCCCTCAGATTCAAGTTATATAAATTATATATTGCTAGGTAAACATGACCTTCCTCTGCCAATTCTTTCAGGCCAGAGCCAGAAGACAACACAACAAAAATCTTGTGAGAACCGGCATCCAGGGCCACGCTGTCAAAAATCCCCAACAGGGAGATGATTTGTCAACAGAAGTCATCATTTCACAGGGAGCTCGATTCCTGCCTCAATGCTCCTCTGGCCAAATTGCTGACAGACTTTTGCTGAGTGATCCCATGTCCTCACATTATAGCCTTTTATTTCCCACATAACCCTTCTTGGAGGGTAGGAAGATCTCATTTTCAGCACAATCCTTTGAGGAAAAGAGGGAAGAGCAATGCTTATGTGAAAACACGGCCCCCCAGCCTGCCCCCCAGTGCAGCAGGAGTCCCCCCAGCCCCCTGGCAGTAAATTCAAGTTCCCTTGGAGAAGCTTTGTCTCACCTTCTACTTCCACAGGCCCTGGAAAGCAAAACCCTTACTGTTAGGGGGTTTAATTTCAACTATGAATAAGCATTCATGCACGCACGGCCTATGCAAGGCCACTCTTTAAGCAAAATAATGGTTTTAAGCTTCTTTCTGCTACCAGGGTGACATAACGTGACCTCAGCATACTGCAAGGCTGTTTTATATGCAACATATTATTTTAAATTTTTGTCTCCAGTAAGTGCTCTTTGCGTGTGGTGTACACCTGGCTGCTCTAACCTGATCAACATTTATTGCTTTGTTTCTTTATAACGGATTTTAGTCCCCTCAGTAAAGACATTCTTGATGCAATGAGCCTGCAAGAGGCCCTCGAAAGCCATAGAAATAAGGAACGGGAAGTTTTCCAAGCACACATGAAGCTAGCCGCTTTCCCACATCCTCTGGTTGCTCATGTGCCAGGGAGACACAGGTGCAGGCTGGTGGAAACGGGGAAATCAGAAGGGGAGAGAAAGCAGATTGGTCCCAAATCCCCCCTACACTGGTGCAAGGAACACACACACACCCCCCTCAGGTTTCAAGGTACAGGTCTCATCTCAGATGTTGGCTTTCTTGCTTTTGGAATTCAGTGGCACCACAGGCAACAGGGGAACATTTTCCTGGGTACACAGTTGCTTGAAATATTGCTAGCCAGGCATTGATTGCTGCTGGCGTTTGTCTTCCAGCAGCTGTCACAGCAGGCTCCTCAGGAGGTGTAGGAAATGTCTTGCAATTATGTGCTTTATGACGCACCCCCGAGAAACATTTGGCCGTATGTATTTGCACAAGGATGCACATACCCAGCGTGCAAGAGGGTCCACGCTGGGTGCTAGCAACATAACAAAGTTACTCTCCCTTTCACCTCTCAGCCTGTCTCTGATACAATTGACAGCTCCCTTAAACAGAGTAAGGGGGTGGAAATGCTAGCCTTAAGCAAGGTCTTTAACCCTGTCTGATTTTCCCTTGCTTTGCATCTTGCTGCTTCCTGCCTTGTGCCATTCCTACAGCCAGCTGAATCTCCCTTTCCTAGGGGGTGTATCTCAGCTCTTCTCAGACATTCAGAGTTCCCAGGAACTGGTCTCCCTGCCCACGTCCTGTACCCATGAGTGACCCCTAGACATTGAGCGTAAGTGTGTCAGGTGAAGTGTTAAACCACTGGAAGCTCACTGAGCTCTGGAGTCTGTGGGACAGTCCTCAGGGAAGACTTCATTTGTTTTTGTCACTGTGTCCCCCTTTTCAGAGCATCATCAAAAAGGCTGTGGGGACAGCAGTTTCCAGCATTCCTTGGTCCCCATTAATTTATTTAAAAAATAAAAATGTGGGGGACAGTATCCCAAAAGAATCTTTTTCAGATTTTGCCCTTGATGATGGATTCTGGACACGTGGAAACCTGCTTCCAAGCTATTACCAAAACCTGCCCCAGCAAGACTGAGAAAAAGCCCAGCAGGGCGGGAGCTAACACCATCACCTCTCCACACATGCTTGTACCATTTCTACCTAATCATTTGACTCTCTCTTTCACAAGACTATTTGTGTGCATAAACCCCACTTTGTAACACTAAGTTACCCAGCCGTGCTCAGTGTAAGCTGGTACAAAAGCAGGCTGAGCAAGTCAACAGAATTGCTTAGTCTTGATCCCCTAAATGTGTCATTTTACAATAAAACATTCTTTTTGTCTTTTTAACATCCCAGGGTAAAGCAAAGGAAGGTCTGAATGTGTCACAAGTATACAATTCCTGGACTCATCAAACAAGCACAACTCTTGCTGGACCAGTGGTAGAGCCTGCAATAGTCCTGCAGGAAAGCCTAATGGATGGAAAGGGAGAATCAATAGAGTTCAGACTTCTCATGAAAGCCAAACAAATTACTTCCCCACCTCCAGTATGCTGTGGCATTCCCTCTACATTAATCTGAGTTAATTTCTTTTTTTCAGGTGTGGTGTTTCTCTTTGGCTCCCTTTGAATGTCCTAGAAGGACCTCCTGTGGCTTTCACAAAGCGGCTCAGAGAGGCACACCGTGGGACCTGGGGGGTTTCTATGATCCCCCCAATTAAAATGGCAAGCAGCTCCACAGTATTCTTGCAAAGTTAGACACATCTGGCTGGCGTGTACAAAACCTCTAGTTTTGTGAACCAGAAGGACAGAAGTTGAAGCTTTATGACCCTCTCAACTTTCCACCACCCTCCCAACCAGCTGGTGTTAAGTGGTATATGCTTTGTTTTACAAGGAAGCTGGGGAAATTGTTTCACTTCAAAAGTCCCCTTTCAGACTTAGGCAACCATTGTTACTCATTTTAGAGGAGTTTTATAGCAGCCCAAGTCCTGGAGAATAATAACGTTTAACTGATCTTAGTGATACATTATTGGTACCACTAGTTCCACAGCCACCGTTGTTTTTTCTCAGGACAAGGGAGGTAATTTTCCTAAAATTACATTGTTTTCTAAACCAGCTTTACTCAGTACTATACATCTACCTTCTGGCAGCATAGTTTAATTTGCATTTAAATAATTCCCTGATATCGTTGGAAAAGTAATTATACATAACACTAAACAATTTTCAAGCCTCAGCTTTTAATCGGTCCACGACCAAATCCTTCTCCTAGGTTCTAAAACAACCTCCCCAAAATGTAAAATTCCCAAATACCAGAACCTGGCTTCTTTTCTTAAGGTCCCTCCATCTGCTCATTCATCTCATGTGGTGAGTACAGGTCAGTAGAATACCACGTTGGTATTTCTACCTTTGGTTTCACTTTAGGGTTGTGTCACTTTGGTTTGCTGACTTTTCCCTAGTAGAAAGGTTCAACTTTACTACCTGAGCAGAAGATCAAATGGAGATCCCATGCTCATGACACTAAAAGCACCACAATGCACCAGCCTTTTATAGCAGTTACAGATGTTGGATCACGGCCTGATTCTGAGATTTTTATCACCAATTAGGCAGGGAATTGATGTAGTGTGATTTTTTTTTTCTGATCAGGTTATTATTTTTCTGATTCAGGTTAATTATACAACAAAAACACCAGTCCACTGGAGACGTAGATCACTTAACAAGACTCCATATCATATTAGAAGAGACTATCCCTAAAAGCTGTTTAACATGCCACAGACTTTCTCCCTTAGAAAGATAATGCCTATAGATGATGAGCTGTATTTTTCAGTGCTCTGATTATCTGCTCATGAGCCATGTGAAGAGAAATACAATCCCCTATACTAAAATTGCCAACTCAAAAGCATTAAGCCATTAACTGTAGAGCAAGTCCAATGTGAAAGAGTGAATGATGCATGATAGGGGCCATCATATGGCCCATAAAGTCAATATTGAAGCCATGAAATTCAGACGTGAGTGCAGTTTTCCTCAAGGTTTAGGATCAGCCTTGACCTAACTTGTTAGCCAAGACCCCTCTCTAGCATTAAAAGTGGTTCAGCCATTAAGATAATTCAAGATTGAAATTGCTAATGACATGCTGTGGATCTGCCTTATAATCAGCTCTTACCTGGTGTTTGAAAAACCCTCTATGCAAGTAAGGGGTCCTAAGGATCTGAGTGCACAAAATATCTGTCTAAAAGAGGTAGCACACCATACAGCTAATGCTAGCTAATCAGAGGTTTTGCAAGGCTGTACACTGAGCCTAGAAAGATATTGAAAAGGATCGTTTTGCACCAGCCCTTTAGTACCATGCACCAGATTTCATCAGTGAGGTGATACTGATCCAACGGGAGAATTTGCAGATTAAACTTCCACAGCTTGTCAGACTTGAAGGTGAGTGACCGTGATGACCCCTAACACATTTTTTTCATCCCCTAACACATTTTTAATTTGTTCCCAAGCTTGCAACTATTCCACAGATGCCTGCAGCTGGTCCAGATTCCTCATCTGGATGATAGTGGCAAGTGAAAGGTCTCCACTGCCAGCACATGACAATGCTGAAGAATCAATTTTCACTAAGACCTGAGCTAGAAGGTGGATACGAACAGATCGGTGTGTCAGACCAGTTCAAGTGCACAGAAGATTTGTCAGCCTGGAAAGATTGTACAAAACTCCAGAGGACTAAGCAATGGCCCTGGACTGGAATGAGAGCTAGGAAGCGTTTGATCCACAGCACAAGAGACTAAACCAGCTAAACCACACTCTGAACTCAGGGAAGGCGTTGCCGCAGCAGTGTCTTGGTATGACGTCGTCCCCCTACAGCTTTTCTGTCCGACTGGTTTTGATTTGGACCGTGAAGAAAAACTTCCTGAGAAGAAAAGTGTTTCAGCATCTGTCTCACACCTGGGCCTGTAGCAATAGATCCTTTGCCCCTCTCCCGCCCCGAACCAGCACACTCACAATAACATAACTCTGCAAACCAGCTGCAAAGTTTCTCGGTGACATCTTTCTGGGCGTTTTGCTACCTTAAAAAGTAAAAACAGTGGAAAACAGCAATATGAACAACTGCATGAGAAAAAAAGGTGCAGCCTGGTACTAGAGATAGGCCTATTTACAAGAATAGATGCACCACAACAGATGTCAGCTCTGTAACAGAGCCGCACAAAGAGTCCCAGCGGCAGCCAGAGAATGGTGATAATAAAAAGAGAGGAAGGGAGTTGGTTTGAGATAGGAATTGCTGTAAAATGGAGAGTATTTTGTAATTGTGATTTAATATATTTGTGAACATACATATAATAAAGCAAATCTTTTTCACTTTTTGCGCAATATGAAGATTTAACTGTAATCCAAAGTCTTAGTGAGCTGATCACTGCATAAAATCAATCAAATATCTCACTTTCCATTATTGCAGTCATTTATCTTCATTGTATCTCTTCCTGTCCTCCCAGTACTCTCCAGTTATGCAGCCGATAACTATTTCTGTCTGAGCCTGTTTTCCCTCTGGAGGAAGAGGTGGTCAGTCTTCCAAAAAAAGCAGACAATTCCTAACACTTGGAGATAAGTCATGGGCATCCTACAGTCTGACTTGTAGTAAGTCACTGTATCCTAATCATGTCTCCCAATTTGAAAAACTATGAGAAAAATCCCTCTTTTTCTACCCAAAGACTAGAAGGTCTTTAGGACAGGACCCATGCTTTATTATATTTTCGCAATACATTTAGATTTCTGATACTCCCATTTCTTGCTCCTGCTTCCTCTGCCTACTTCCATACTACAAAATATTGCCATTGATAGCCCTGTGCTGTCATTGCTTGCATTCTAGTTATATTTTTGTCCTGTTAGCTACCTTAATTAATAAAGGTAAAAAAATTATTCTTTTTTCTTGTTCTAACAGAGCTCCAAAATTGAGCATGTTGTTTAGTGCTTTTCTATAGGAAGCCTTGCCTTTGGCCTTTACACCAGCTGCAGAAGAATTATACTGGTATGAATTTGACCTGATGTTTTATGGAGTTTTAATTTTTTTACTATACCATCTGTAAAAGCAGTGAACACACACACACTTCCAAACAGTTCTGGACCTCATTGCATTGATGGAAAGAAGGTTAATAACATATCTGGATAAAACAAATAGTTTGATGGATGACATACATTGATTACTATCAGCTGCAGTGCCAGCAAAGATGGGGGAACTACATGTCGTAATTCTGCTGTAATTGAAGATGTGTTGCCAGCAGTAGGGGAAAGAAGATTATCACACTGCTTTGTTTTCTAGTTGTGTCTGGCAGCTCAGTGTAATGCACAGTTTCAGGGTTAATGTCTCCCCGCCTCTCCTGATTTCAGGGATGGCAAAAGATCTGGACCACAGCACTGCAGAGCACTTGAAGCTCAAGACGTGCACTACATCCCAATGTGCATCACCAGTAAATCCCTTCTAGGATGTGCCTGAAGAGGGGGTGGGAGCAGACTGAAGGCAGGACAGTAAGTTTGAAGAATACGAAGCTGACACTTTGCATACGAGCAGGAGGGTCCCTGCACTGCAGGGCACAGATGGGTTGCTCAGAATCCTCTGCAGTGCTCAGCCCTGGGCTGGCCAGCAAGGACCAGCCCAGCAGGAGGGGGAGAAGCTGTACACTAGAGTCTGTATTTTCCCACTTCCACTCACACCACCAGGGTGTCATTGATAAACACTCTCGCTTTTATTTTTTTTATTATTTTGCAGTAAATAAGTCACATCCCTGAGCTGTAGGTGGGCTAGGTTTCAGGCAGAAAGGGAGGAGGCCAAGATCGGCTCTTTAAATATATATCGCCTCCTGTTTGCAGGCACAATGCGCGGGAGCAACTGTAAACTGGAACGGTCTTGTGTTCGCTGGCACCTCTGCATACAAAATTACCACTGTGGATATTTATGGGGTGGAGGGGGAGGGAGGCTTCAGAAAGAAAAATCTTTTTAAATCTGATACCTTTTTTTTAAACTGAAACACTTGGCATTTCTGTGGCGGCATTGTATCCCCAGTGGGGGAAAGAGTTACAGGTATTTTAATTATATATTAGTACACCATTAAGCTAGTTTTATTTGCTGAACATTCTGTCAATTACTGTTGTTACTTGAGAAGCATGACTGCTCCCAAGTTGATCATGTATTTAACTAGCCAGTCAATGCTATTAATCACCAAGCATTTTCAGCCAAGGATATTAACATTGAAACCTATCCAGGAGGGCTTATAAATGTGTACTGGCGTTCTTGATAGGGAAATGCTGGTTTCCAATGCAAGGGAGGTTCTCCGAAGTCTTTTTTTTTTTGTTTTAAATTGCAATCTATATCCAAAAGGGGAATGAATAATTGCCCTTAATGAAATAACTGCCGTCCCAGAAAATTAGTAAATATGTGATCAACTCATTACCATATGAAGGGAGGGCAGGAGGTCTGCTTCTGCGGTGCAGCTGCTGTAAAAACCAGTGAAGTATAGGAAAGTAGACATGAAAACCAAGCACGGACACCTTCCTTTACGGGGACTGGAGAAGAGACAGAAAGGATCCAGATACAGTTGAAAAACAGCATTTGAGGATTGGAAATGGGACTCTGCGGTCTTATTCCTGATCATGATACCAAAGTCTTTTGGGCAGAAAAGACCCTGGTTTTTCCTTGACTCCTGCCCATAAAAGCAGGGGACAAGAACATGACCTGAAGGTTTTGATACCAGAGGCTTTGATACAACACACACCATTTGGAATCAAACGCTCCAGATGCGTGCTTTGCTTTCTGCATTGCACTTAGTTGACATGCAGAATGTATTTATTTCCACATTGTGAATAATCAACTGAAAACTCACTTTCATTAGCTTCATCTCTCCATTGTTGGCTCACATCCTGAAGTTTTCATACAACATCTGCAAAAGTAATAAACTAATTATAGAAGCCATCTGGAACAAGAACAGAGTGGAATAATTATTTTCTTTTTTAAAAAAAATGCTAAATAAATGGTGGCATAATAGATGGGATGTCAGAAGAACAATGGTTGTAACAAACTCAGTATCATTAAGGAGAGATGCGAGGAGATTTACAACCCGAAACTCGTGATTGCTCATTAGCAGAGACACAGCACAGAGGCATTGTGATCCATCGACGACACAGTCTCTGCACTGAGAGGGAAGTCCTACCAGAGACCAGAGGTTACTCTATGGATATCCCAGCCAGCAAAGAAAAGGAGGAACAACAGCTGCAACATCCTTGTGTTCTCCATTGAAGACCAGGGGACAGTCCCCTGAGGAGGGGAGGGCGAATCAATCACAGGCAGTCGCTTCTCTATCACCTTCCACTGATGCTGATACTGCTGTTTAATGGTATTGCACACGTGATGTGCGGTGCTAATATGCTACTAGAGTGAGCAGTGACGTTCGGAAGAAAACACATAAAATCTTGACTCATACTGCTACGAGGTAGTCCTCTCTTGTTTCAAGACATGTCCCTTGCTCTTAGACCTTTCCAGAGGAACTGTGACATCTGTCCACCAGGGAATGACACCTTTTCATTGCTTTGGAGCTATCCTTGGTCCTCTGAAATCCTCCACTTCTAGGAAACCCATAGTGACTCTGAAGCCAGTTGTTTCAGCAATGACTGCTTTTGAACCATGAACCTCTTCCCCACCCCTTCCAGCACTACACATCCCAGCAAGCATCATCCCCTGCAGAATGACCCACATCCACCGGCTCCTAGCCTTCTGGCATTGAGAGGGGTTCCTGGTGCAGGAGGCTGCAAGCCCCTGCGCGAAGGGGTGACAGCAGCCACCAGCGCAGAGACCAAGCACATGCACCACAAAGTCAGAGAAGAGAGCACCTCCTAGGCAGAGCCCTGGGGCAAGCCCTTCGCAATAGGGTTCCTAGGTCAGCCACTGTGCTGGCCCGTGGGCACCCATGTACAACAAGATATCCAGAGGGAGCGAGAGACAGGGGTCTTTGACCTCAGTAATGTCCCCAGCAGTCACCAGCTGTGGAAGGTACCACATTGGAGCAATTTTTCTAGCGGAGGTGAAGATGGAGCTGCACTCCCATTCGTATGAGGAGGGAGGAGCTGGTAGGTCATTCCTCCCAAGCAGAGCTTGAATGTACATGTCCACAAAATACTGGAGATTTTAGAAAAGGGCAAAATCTTCTTTTATCTTCCTAGCTTTGTACTAAGTGATGAGCTGCAGGTCAGCTAGTGGCAAAATAGGGATTTGCATTTGCTACTACTATTTTTTACTAGCTAGCAGTGATTGCTTTGACATAGAAGATCCTGACCGTTATCTGCTTAGTGCATAGCTTCTGTCAGTGGCACTTTCAGGCCAACCTGTGTTTCAGTGTTTTAAGAGGATGGTGACGCTGTGGTAACATGCCTAAACACTTCATGCTTGATACATGCACACAAATTTGGAGAAAATGCACATGTATTAGCATCTTCCAACACCTCCAGTGGCAAATAATGCATTCACATGTCCATTCTAACACCCAAATAATAAATAGATCGATAGATAGATACATAGATGGATGTACCCCAAAGGAAACTGCAGTTTTAAGAAATTTCCTTATCTATAATCTAACTAATTACCTTTGGCCCAAATTTACTTAGAGAAAGGTCTGAGATTGTTAGATACCCAGCTGTTGAATCAACAGCATCCTGCTATAACATATTTCAACACATGTCATTAATTATGAATAAAAAGCATCACCCAGTTGTGATTCCTATTAGAACTCTATTAGTGTCTCTGCTAATAGATGCCATCTCCATTATTATCATAATTATTGCTATTTGTCACTTACGTTACTGCAGCAGTGACTTGAGGGCTCATTCATAAGCCATGCCCTTATTGGGTCATTTGCAAATGCAGAATCAAAAATTGTTTCTTGCCTTCAGTGCTTTCCTTGGTAAGACAACAGATAAAAAATGGAGGGATATAAGGAGTCAAAGGGACCATCTGGATCAGCAATGAGACATTGCTTTCAACACATCTGGAGCTTCAGTATTGCCAGGCTTCCACCAAACAAAACCAGAGAACGGTACCCTAAATTTAGCACTTGCATCCTGACTTTGGTGTCTGTGTCTTAAGATGCTGAGGGTGCCGCTGCCAGTGGCTCCTGGAGCAGAGACGCAACTCCAGCAGGCACCAGCATGTGTATTCAGAAGACTTGAATCACATAACGTTGCTGCCACCCACCAGCTGAGTGTGTGTGTCCAAGTAAACTGTAGCTCCTACATAGCTGGGGCTTGCAGGATGCATTCAAGCCATGCCTAAGATGATGAAACTCATTTATAGTGCTGTTTATGTAAGAAAGGCATTTCTATTTTTGGTCTAATAAATAAGGAATCTGATTTTCGGAGTACCACATTCTGAAGTCCCAACACCTTGAGTAGCAAACTCTGTACTTGATGTCCCAGCTGTGGGCAGCCAGACAGGAGGCCACAGTCCCTGAATACCCTCTGGAAAGTCAACTGAATATCTGGCCAGGAAGTCCCACATGTAGAAGGGATAAAGAACAGGTTAGGATGAAATGAGGGAGCAGGCATATTTTCAAGTAATAAACAGCAGGGAGTGCAAGAAAAGTGAGTTTGATGAAGAAGGAGACCAGACTCTACTGCCTCTAACTCCTCTGATTCTCCCAACCATCTGGAATCTGTAATTTATCTCTATGTGGCCTCGCAACATTAAGGAGAACATTAGTACTGGTTTGAGGTTTATGAGATGCTTTGTAATCCCAAGACAAAAGGTATCAAAGAACTGCAGCATACTTATTGTTAAAAATGCTTTCATTCTGGATTATAGCGCTGCTGCAAAGAGATCTTGCATTCCTGCATCCCTGTAGCCCTGGGTTGTCTTCTTTCCACAAATTCTTTTGCAACTTTGCTTGAAAGATTAATATTTTAAGAGCAACTAATGCTGCTAATTGAACAGGGAAACAGATACGTCAACCTTTGTTTTCCACAGGACTCACTTCAGAAGCATGAATGATAAATGCACCCCAAGAGACAATATCATAATCATCACTCCAAATAAATTTTTCAGACAATGGAGTTCATGTCCATTAACTTTCAGTGAGATGCAGAAAACACACTCGGGGTAAGCTACTTCCTAAACAGATGAATATGTATTTTGTCCTGTTGTAATGAACTGATACCACTTAGACGAGAAGGACCATGACCAGGTAAAGGCAACACAGAGGAAGCTGCAAGCAAGAGGATATACTGAATTAGCAATCACATTTAGTCTGTGCACTTACTGTGGAGCTCCACATTTCAGGTCTCGATAAGACCACACAGCCAATGGTTCCTGCAGCAGCTTTTGGCAGTGAAACAGGAGAATGGCCCTGTTATCAAAGAACAGCAGGTGTTTGTTGGTGTGGGACAGAGTTTTAATTCCCAGTACAAAATGATCCACTGGAGCTCAGAAGAGCTGCAGAAAAATAGCTGACTTGGTTGTGTCATAGGCAGCAGTGATATACGGTGACTTCTTTTCAAATATATCCCTCCTCAGCTCTATAATTAATTTATTATTCTGGGAGGTGTTTCTCTGGGTTGTGTTTTACCAGAAAAAAGTGGTATTCTGAGCCAGAGGTCATGTTCCCACCATACACACATGAGGAACTCTGATGCAGGGCTGGTGGGTTGATAACTGTGCAACAGAGATCCAAAGCCTGTCCTGAACACACAGAAATTCCAGGCTGTCCGGGATTTCATTATGGAGTTGAGTCCTCTCTTCTTTGGTGTAACAGATCCTTGCCCCAGTCTTTGAAAGTAAATTGTTTTGAAAAAGAAGCTTCCCACTCCTTTGTCCCTGATGCTTTTGTCAATTAGTTGAAGTCTTTTTCTTGAATGAAAAAAAACAAAAGCCGCGTTTCTTTTCCCTGATTTTTAATGAAGGACGCTTTCTTCAGGAAAGACTTGTTGACAACTTTTATATCAATCCTACTCAAAGGTTTTCTGCATTGGGAGGCACAGAGCTGCTTTCCCAATTACACTGCATTTATTTGTAGATTTAGCTGAAGGAAAACATGTTAAATAAATGATTTGTTTCCAATTACTCAGCTCTAAAAACAAATATGCACACATGTCTTTACATAGAAACATAGCAGGCAGACCAAAATATTTGTTGTTATATGAGCTTTTGGGGAAACGAAACAGACAAATGTTTCTTCTGATCGTGAGCAGGTACATCATCACGCTTTGTGCATGGCAGAGGGGTTTTCTTGTACCACAGGTAATTGAAATAAGATAAAACCTGCAAGCCTATGAATATTACTCTGTGTTTTATTTATTTTGAAGGTTAAAATGAAGGCACATGCCTGTTAGAGTATATCTTCTTAACTTCAGAACCATAATCTATCACAGTGAAGAGATTCAGATGGTGACTTCCAACTGCTGTGTGATCCTCCCTCCTGACGAGGCCTTGTATCATCATGTAAGTAGTTGAGGTAAGACTATGAGAGAAACATGCAAGCAAGAGGATGCTCATTAGTACTGGAAGATATGCACAAACATATTTGCTGGTTCATTATGTTTCAAAGCTGTTTCATTGTGTTTTGGAGAGCAAGTTCTGTTGTCTCTTTTTCTTATCTTGGCAACACTTCTCTTGCATACCTTTTTGATAGCCCCAGAAGCTAGGTGCAAAACATTATCATGATACTAATGTTAAGGGACCAGCTGAACCTGTAGACTTTCCCTATGTGCTGCCTTTAATGGTCCTTTCTTGTTTTATCATTAATCCCGTGAATGCCTCATTGGCTGCACCTGCTGGCCTGAAAACAAGTTGCCTGGATTATAGCCCCAGCTGTGGCTCTGCCTGGGTTGACTAGTCCCTAGGAGCCACAGCAGTAAGTAGAGCATTTTACCTGTAAAGTGTTCTGGACAATGATGTACTCTGATCCTCTTGCTCATGGTCAGATGAGGATACCCCTTCCCAAGAAAAAGGTGAGAAGAATGTGCTTGTTGCACTGAACACAAGCTTATGCTGACAGCCAACAGAGCCACCTAATTTCCAGCTCTGCTGCTCTGTATCTGCTCATAACTGCAGACCTCAGACCATCCCTGTCTGTTGAGGAAAGGCTTACAGGGGTCTTGGACCTGGTTTAGAAGAAATACCAATACAATAATGCAGGGATTTCAAACATCTCTGAACTATTCATATTTCCTCAATCTGCAAAATTGTACTGGAAACTGAAAACCACTGAGCCTGGCATTAGCTCTATGATGCCCTCAAAAGATTTTGGCAAATCCTGACTGTAGGTTTTTCTCTTCTTCACATACTTTGCTTTGAAAGGCAAGATTTTACTTTAGAAAATGGATGTTTAGCCTCTGAAGTGTGAAAAATATAAATCAAAAGGTCCTGAAATTTCTTTCTCTTTTTCATTTCAAGAAAAAGTCTGACTGATACAAGCTAGACTAAGCAACAAACAAACTTTAATAAAATTGTCTACTTGGTATCTTCACAGTCATCTTTGTTCCAGAGACAGAGCTTGTGAAATCCTAGAGTTTACATTATTTAACAAGTCCCTTAAGCTTATCATGCCTAAACTCATGTTTAAGCACTTTTGTTATGTGTTAATGAGCGCAGATTCAGCAATTTATCTAAGTACTCTCTTAACGCTGGTTTTAGCTTTGCAGATTTCCCAGCAGGCTGCTGGCCTTCTCTAACTAATTGACTTGGCTTCTGCTACACAAAAAATGAATAGCAATAAACAGGGAAGCAAGCATTTCTTACAGCAAAAAAAGGCCACTGCCATCTAGCAACCCTTACTGACTTCACTGAACAAGACCTGGTAACTGTCCTGGCAAGAAAGTCCTTGGGAGTCTTTACCATGAGAGAATCACAGAATGGTTTGGGTTGGAAGGGATCTTAAAGATCACCCAGGTCCAACACCTTCCACTAGACCAGGTTGCTCAGAGCCCCATCCAGCCTGGCCTTGAACACTGCCAGGGATGGGGCACCCACAGCTTCTCTGGGCAGCCTGTGCCAGTGCCTCATCACTCTCACAGTGAAGAGTTTCTTCCTAAATACCCAATATAAATCTACCCTCTCTTAGTTTGAAACCATTGCCCCTTGCCCTATCCCCACAGGCTCCATTAAAAAGTCTGTCCCCAGCTTTCTTACAAGCCCCCATTAGGTACTGGGAGGCTGCTATAAGGTCTCCCCAGAGCCTCCTGTTCTCCAGGCTGAACAACACCAACTCTCTCAGCCTGTCTTCCTACGAGAGGTGCTCCAGCCCTTTGACTATCTTAGTGCCTCGTCTGAACTTGCTCAAACAGGTCCATGTTCTTCTGACGTTGGGGAACCCAGAGCTGAATGCAGTACCCCAGGTGGGGTCTTACGAGAGCTGAAGAGGAGAACCACCTCCCTCGACCTGCTGGTCACCCTTCTTTTGATACAGCCCAGGATACAGTTGGCTTTCTAGGCTGCAAATGCACATTGCCAGGTCGTGTTGGGCTTTTTGTCCATCAACACCCCCAAGTCCTCCTCAGGATTCCTCTCAATCCATTCTGTGCCCAGCCTGTATCGATACTGGGGGTCGCCCGGACCCAGATGCAGGACCTTGTGCTTGGCCTTGTTGAACTTCATGAGGTTTGCATGGGGCCACCTCTCAACCCTTGAGAACTCAACCCTGTCTCTGCAAAGTCCTCTCAGCCACACACACACACACGTCTGTGCATGCTTTTCCTTGGCCTTCCAGCCCGAAGAGTGGAACAGAAAGCCCTAGGCAGCGCTTTTTATGCAAGCAATTTCTGACACTGCAGGATGTAGTTTATTTCACCAGCTGGGATCAAATCTAAACACCTTCCTACTGGACGTCCTGCTCTAACTCCAGTCAACTCCAAAATGGTGCAAAATTATTTCATAATAAAAACTGGTATGAGCACTGTCAGAGGACCAGTAAAAAAGTCCTTACATCAGCAACGCTTCCCACTTGGGTCAAGCTTGGAAAAGCTCAAAAGAAGATGTTCTACATCTTACAGACTGCTTGAAAAGCTACAGCTGCGCTGAGTCCCAGAAAGGTTCTACCTGAGGCTTCCCCACCCTCTTGCTTGTCAGTGAATGAAACTCTCACTTTACTCCCCTGGTTGCTGAAGGGGACATGGCAAAAGGAGCAAAGGTGACAGAGAGCCTCTCCTGGCTTTTACCACATCCAGTAATGGTCTTTCCAAAGGCAGCAATTACAGGATAACCTAAGAAGTCTTTTCTGACCCATGTTTTGTTGATGACATTTCAGTACAAGAACAACAATTTGGGCTTAAGGCATCGGTAAGTACTTTTCTACTGGGAAGCACAGGTCCTTCTGCACAAGAAAGATGACAGAGCAACAATAGCTTGCAGACCTGCAGCAAGGCAGAGGGCAGCTCGTGAGCCCTGGTGCCCATGGCTGTCCAACGCTCAGGTCAGGGCTTCCCACCCTGTGGGGCCACAGGCAGGTCCAACAAATTAAGCCTCACCAATTTGTAAGGACCCCACATTGCTACTTTTTTAATCCTTAGAACGGAAAGGCAGAACCCTGCAGAGCTGGGGTTATTTTTTCCTTTTCCTGTATGAGAAATTCAAGGAGGAGGATGCAAAAAGTCCCACGCTGAGATTCCTCTTCCTACCCAAGCCACCTCCTCCCTATACAAGGGAAGCCCTTGAGTGTAAATATTTCCCTTTACAGAGTGACAAGGACAAATTTGTCCTGACCTGTCTAAATGTACTAGCCAAAGTTTCTTTAATTCTGGGGATGAACTAGACCAGGAAAGATGATCTTGTGATTAAAATTCCAGCCTGAGGCTCTGGATATCTTAGTTTACTTCTTGCTTATTATTCACTTTCTGCATGATAGTGGAAAGGCCACTTAAACTTGCTATGAGTAAGTTCATCATCTGTAGAAGATGCATAACCATATTTCCTCTTCTCTGTTTTACTTATTAGAATGTAAATTGTTTGGGTCACCTCCTAGTACTAAGGGGTATTTAATCATTGCTGCAATATAAATACATAAGAGCAATCAACACTCTGAAAGGCAAAAAATTATCAGCTGGAAATGCATAATGTCTCTCATTCCCTGACATCAATATGGCTCCAAGTCCACCGAGAATGAACCATTTGGTGGCTCCCGGCCTTCCTGGCAGCTCCAAGGGCTGCCCTGACCCGAGGAGTTCAAGTGAGCTAGGGCAGAACCTTATCTGCTAGTAAGATACGACTTGAAAAGCATCTTCCAGGGAAGTTAACTCCAACAGCAGTACTACCACCTTTAGGAAATATTGCCAGGTTACAGTTTGAGCTCTGTAATAGAATAACAGTACAGTAATAGCACAGGCTTGGCAAAAATATGAGCAATTCCATGAAAATCTCTGGCTTTTTCACTACTGTTTTGAAAGTTCATCCTACAGAAATATATTGTCATGTAAATAATATGTTAGCCTAGCCCCATATATATGCCTAGGGCTAGGGACATGCAAATAGTCTTCCTCTTCCAGCTGAAATCTGGTGGTAAATTGCTGAAGTGCAATAAATTAATCATATGCATGAACCCTTTTTAACAAAAGACCTCTTATAATTATTCCTTTTCCTAAGGACACTGCAAGACTAGAAATTTAATCGTAAGGAAATCCAGCAAACAATTCCTTCTAGCCCCAGATGTAAAATTTTGGATCTATGGTTATCTTGTATGTAGAAAACGGCATATTATGTTAATTAGTGGAAGCATTTGTGGTTGATTCACTCCCTTGGCAATCCACAGGTAGTAGGTGTAAGATAAGCGAGGTGCTGTATTAAAGCATACTCTGCGAATAACTACTGCTGTCACTCAGCAGCGCCTTTTAGCCACACGATAGGAATGTGACCGGATCCAAGCCCCTGTCGGTGGGGGTCGACCCTTTCAAAGGTAACCTTGGCCAGCGAGGCACTTGCTCCTTCCCACAGCAGTAAGGAGCTCGCTCGCTTTTAACTCCAATCTGGAGCAATTTCCCTGCACCACCAGCAGAGCAATCATTTCGGCAGGAGCAGCGTGCAGCTTGACCCCATTTAGTGCCTGCAGACCCAGCCCCTTGTGCTTGTGCCCCCGCTGCCACCAGGTCAAGCGCAGCCTCCAGCATCGCTCGCCACAGCCAGCCTCATCGCTGGGCACCGTGGGCTGCCCCTAGACTGGCAGGGAGCTGCTGTGTGGGGAGAGCTGCCAGGGCAGGAGAAAAGAGTTCTCCAGCCAAAGCTGAAAGTAAGAGGAAGCTTTTTCTCACCCAAGGCATGAGAAAGCTGTAAAACAGCACGATATGTGTGGGAAGGAGATAGAGCCTGACGGATTCATATAACGAAAGCACCAAGCGTAACCCATTAAAAGATTTTGCTATTACTTAGCGCAGTTGTAGCGCGAAGATACTGCAGGGTGGGAATCCTGGGTCCAACCATGCTGCCACAGCGCAGGAGAGAGGAGACCTGCCCCTCTGTGTGCCTGTGTGTGATATATGTCAGGGCTCTTTTGGAACACATGCACTGTTTGTTCAGCGTTCCTCTCCTCCCCTCCTCTCCGAAAGGGGAAAAAAAATGAGAAAGGGAAATTTATTTGTCCATGAGGCCTTTTTAAACAGACACGGTAATTACCTGAGTACATCTATTATATGCAGAACTGTTCCAATCACCACAAAGCACGATTGCCAAACTATAATTAACTGGGGGGAAAAAAACCACCACCACCCAACCTTGTTTAACTAACCTTAATGCAGGGACACGGACCAAAAATTTCTATTGTCAATCCCATCATGCCATGTCAGTGAGAGGGCTGGAGGCAGAGAGCAGGGCTTCCCCCTGAAATAGGTATCCCAGGCTTTTCAGCTTGCTGTGTCAAAAATTCTTAACACTGTATGTTTTTAGAACTAGTCTGCTATGGAGAGTTACTAAACATACATCAGCAGCCCAACAGAGCACTAACAGGAGTATGCGGCAATCAACTAAATGGACCGAGCGAGAGCCGGGAGGAAGATAGTGTGGGAGAATTTTAAGTGAATTGGCGTGTTCATAAAAAAGGACAAATGGACCAAGAGACTCAAGGTCCCTGCTCATTCAGGAAAGACAGAGACATGGTGCAAGCTGCCGGAGGGAGGGTTAAAGTGTGCTGGGGCTGCAGAGCTTGTGGAGGTGCCAGGGCACAAGGCCCACTTTTTCTCCCCACTTCTGTGCAGGCGTCGGGCTAAGCACAGGCATCTCTCGAGACCAGGCACTGTGGCTTGTTTCTCCCCCTTCACAGCTGCCTCCAGGGCGAGAGGATGCATCAGTGGGAGCTAGACATTTCCCCATGCCACCAGTACCACCATGACAGCAGTGGTGCTGCCATGGGAGCCCCAGCCCTTTCCCTCCTCGTGTCTGTATGGGGCCCCTCCTGGTGACCAAAGGAGTAGCTGAGGTGTAACCCTCTACCCACTATTTCTTCCCCAGACCCCAAATACTGCCAAGGCAAACCTTGGGCATACAGGGTTCAACGCCTGCTGAGAGGGCAGCTCAGTCCCAGTAATCTCTCAATAGCCCACCACGACACCCATCACCACGTAGTACAGGAATAACGGAGCAGGCTTTTGCCCATTATTTTCCTCCCTTCAGGTCTGCCAGGTTCAGTTTCTACAGCTTCAGATGGGTTTCAGTTTTGCTTCTGGTGCCTCACCGTCTGTGCCCAGGAAAGGCAGAATTCAGCAGCCTGCATCCCTACTGCCTGGAGAGAGGATTCAGTGGGAGCCCAGTCTGACCCAGTTCCTCCCCACTTCTCCTCCTTCTCCTTTGAGGCACTGGGGCAAAGCCAAATCCAGCACCTAAGTGGGGTAGCTAACAGGGGAGTCTGACCCTCAGCGTGCTCAAATCCCAACTTGATGCGACACTGCAGACACAGCGTCGTTCACAAGCTTAGAGCTGAGGAACTCTCAGACTGCAGAGATTGTTGCTGCAGAGAGAGAGGTTGCCTGGAAAAAAAAATTTCTTCCTGCTCAGCCCTGTTCTGCCCTTCTCATGGCATCACACACCCCCCAAAAAGCAGAGGCTGTTCCTGGGCAGAGCCACACCGGAGCAGTGTGCACCACTGGAGACTGGCAACCTGGGCAGATGCCTGCAGCCATGGTCCCCACCACTCCTCAGGTACCACCAGAACTGCTCCAAAGCCTGCCACTGGGACACCTCTGTGTTCCTGGAAATGTAGCTGCCTAGAGAGGAAAGGTGCCCGTGAAACTTTGGATGGGAGTAGCCAGTTAACAAAGCACCGTGAGCAAAGTGCTCATATATCCACAGGCTCAGCACCGTCACTGTTCAGAGGCACCCACTGGACAGGTTCTTCCTGTTGTCATTACCCCAACAGCACTGTGCTAGGCACTTTTCAGAGCCACTGGGATAAATGATCACGGCCAACATTTAGTTCTGTTTAGAAATGCGTGTACCTACGATAGGCTAAGTCAGTTGCTATATGAAGCTCACACAGCTGGATAGCAGCCGACACGCTGTACTCACAGCATAGCCGTACTAGCTCTCTTTGCAGACAAGAGAGCAGCAGCAGCAAAGCCAGGTCACTATGGCTTGTTCCCTAACCTATAGCCAAGCATCCAGCAACTGGGGAGAATTACAGTAGAGCAGAGCAGGCAGAAAAAGAAACATCTAATTTCCCCAGCTCCACCCCCACATAATTCCACAGAGCTCAAAATCAATTTGTCCTGACTTCCACCAGCACGGACGGAGAATCAGGAGTCACACATCTATTTATTATAGCACTAAAAGGGAAGAAGTCAAGCAGATGTAAAGCAATGCCTTTTTTTTTTTTTTTTTTTTTCTTTCTCTGGCCATAAAGTTATTGGGACATGCATTCAAGGAAACCTCCAGAGACAGCCCAGTCCTGCAGTTGCCCTCCCCCGTTGACCAGATTGCTTAGTTGCATTTACACTACCTGACCCAGTTTTCATCTCCCTGTTTGAAGAAAAAAAAAAAAAATCATACAGAAAACCAAGCCCAGCCCAGATGCACTTAGAGAGACTTTGGACTGCAAATCACATTGAAAGGAAACTTCAGGAAAAAAGAGGCCTCATTTTGCCCAGTGTACAAAAGGGACTGGTATCTTATTTACTTTCATGGTGACTTAACCTGCCTCCTGCCTTCATCCTCACACCAAATTTCACCCTCACTAGCTAGGTTATAACCACACATGCCTGTTCTAAAGCTACTTCATGCTTGTTGTAGGTCAGGGCAAGCTGTGTATAAGCAAATTATCATACACACTATACACTTACTTCTAGCAGAGAAGGATGCTCAACCTCAAGACGCTTGTCTGCAAGAACTCTAAAGCCATCTGCTGAAATGAGGAGCTTCTCAAAAGCTGAGGTCACTGACTTGGAAACCTGGGCATCCCACCACTTCCCACATCTCACAATCTTTTCATGTGGCCAAGATCCAATCCCCAGGCCTTCAGCTCACAGCTAAGTGCACATTTATCCATTCTGAGGGACTGTTCCCAAAGTTCTGCCTAAGGAACATCATAATATGGCCTCACAATGAATTCTTCATCCAAATGAGAATGAATGGACTTGGGTTTCAAATGAGAAATAACTTCCAGTTCTCAGGAGGAAAAGCTGCACTTCACATATATGTACAGGTACTCACACATGTGACAGACCAAATGTTGCCTGTTTGCAACCAAAACAGACAAACTTCTGGCAGTCCCTCCCCAGCAAACTTTCTCCCTCTACCTTGCATGTGTTAGCAAAACACACCATAGTGTCCTATTTTCCTTTGCATTCTTAAAAATGAGAGCTCTAGAGTAATTTAATGTCCCCATTTACCACACTTCTTATTGAATACAGAAATCAATAACAAACTGCTGGTCAATAAAGAGCTGCTTATGGAAGGGAAAAGCTTCTTGCAGGTGCTAAAAAGGAAAAAACAGAGGAGTAATTAATATGTGTTTGACAGTGGCCACCGGGCTGCAACTAATAAGGGGAATGTATCAAATGTTAGGAGAAAGTTTTCATTTCACAGCTGCCCTGAAGACCTGGGGACATTTCCCTGGCTGCCTGCAAGAGTCAGGCATAGGTAGTTACCACCTCAGATGGATGTTTTAGCCAAGCAAGGAAAACTCCTTTGCATCTCTTTCAAAGCACTTATTGCCTGGACCATATACTTTCCTCCAGTCTCCAGCAAGGCAAAAGTGACTTTTACATTCCTGTGAAGCAGGGTGGAGATCCTAATGCCTTCACCACCATGTGGCTCATCAGGGTTCAGATCCTGTTCCCTCACAGGGAACACAGATCTTCTAATCTTTACTGCGTGACTTCAAGGCAGATGCTAACTGCAGCCTATCACCCATGGTTCGGCGATCCTGGTATCATCCTACAGAACAGGCTGACATCAGCCCTGCCCAGTTCGTTGTAGAATTGATTTAATTCTGCCCCCATTGAACTGGAGAGGACCCTGGTCACCCCTGACAGGCTGGCTTCAGCTCATGGGAATAAAGCAAAAGGGAGAGGAAGAAAAATGTTATGGTGGGTACTCTGTAAAATAAAAGTGCCCATAAAAACTGAGCCCTCAAACTAATGGAGGAATAAACGCATCAACTGAAATTCACAAATTAGTTATTACATTTTGGGGAATTCTCTCTATTTCTTCTGCTTTCCAAATTCTGCAGTGAAGTGCTCCAGGTAGTCAAGGAGCAACTGTCACCTCTGCTCAACCTCGCTTTAGTGACCCGGAGATCCAAATGACACCGAATTCACACACAGCCAGGCGCTGTGCACGACCTTTATTTAGACAAATCATAGCCTGACTTATTTTTTTCCAGATGAAGACAGAAAGATGGAAGAAGGGGATTGCAGCAGGAAACAGTAAGCCTTCAAGGCAGATTTCAAATCCTTAGCTTTGACAGGCAGGCTCTATCAGTAAGGTTTTGTGGGCATATTCCTGCTGTGTTATATCATTATCCAAACAATTCAAATGAACCTTCTGCCTTCTTTTGCTACACAAGCTTTTATTTTCTCCTTCAGTGCTATCATATTTTAGTAGTAAGTGATCACTCTACATTATCCCACTGTTTTGACCCCTTGGGTGCTTCAGCTATTAGATTATACTGCCCCGTCCGTGAAGACAAGGATAGCGATATTATCTATACATCCATCCTGATGAACCGCTACCCACTACAAGAACACCTTGAGGGAGGAGGCATTTAAAATGCCCAAGAAATGAGATTTAGAGGACAAAAAAGACAAAACAAAAAAGAAATGAGCTGTTTGCCTGTATGGGGTACAAACCCATGGAATGCCTTCAGCAAAGATAACCTCCTTCCGACAAGGAGTAGTCACTGCTGCTGTTTTTATAGAAGTGAGGATGAACAAAGGACTGAGCTGTTCAGGTAGGAGAAATAATTGACCCTGTAATCAGTTATATGTCTCCAGATGGAGGCTCATTAGCTTTTTAGGCAAGATACATTAAAATTCTGACAAGTTCATACCAAACTCCAAGCAGCGCAGACACCTCCCCAGCATGTCTGTGGCCTGGAAGGGTGGCTTTTAACCCTCGCTGCTGCGGTGTTGCAGTTGGAGGCAACGAGGAAAGAGCTCCAGCTCTGAACCCAATCCATACACAGCAGCGATGCGAAGGTGTCAGGATGTAAACAGACCGACATTTGGTATATTTAGGGCTTAATCTATATGCAAATTTCCTAAACACGCGTCGATAAAAAAATAATTCACAAAAATTTATGTTTACAATTTGGGCGTGATTTTTTATGTCTTTAACTAATGGTCTCGGATCTGTACTGTTGTATTTTACATCACAGAGCTGATAGATTGTTTGAACAGGAGCAGAACTGAACATGTCCTTTTGTAAAAACAGAGACCTGAAAGATCTTGTTAGATGAGTAACAAGCAGTGCTAAGGCACGGAAGACCTCTAGCGAGCTTAAGTCTCTTGTAAGCTAGGCATCTGTGAGCTGATGCAGGACAAATGTAAGAATAGCATGGACATCCAGCTTAGGTTTTAAATCATGCAGCCTGCTGAACCCTTCCAGTTTGCCTGCTTCAGCTGTTTATTAATGAGGTGAACAATCCACTGCTTCACGTATGTTACACGTGAAGGGTCATTGTTCCAAGTATGAGGCTGACTCCCAAGAAGCTGTTGAGCTATGAATTCAAACGACTGAGTATTTCCCACCTGCTGCTAAACACCATTTGGACCTTACATATTAGAGTTGGAATTTTAGTATCACATGATGTAGATGAAATGAGTCACGACCTGTAGAAACCTTAAATCTTTGCCCACACAAGCAGTGGTAAAACATGAGCTGTCAAAAATAATTCCCAGTATGGATATTAGAGACACCATTACAGTTCAGACCACAGTTTGGTCTCCCTCAGTTTCTGGTCTCTACCAGTGGCCAGCGGCAGATACTCATGGAAAGTAGACCAGAGACACCGAGCAAGACCAGTGATCGTTCCTGAGACTGGACTTTCACTCCTTATAAGCAGTGGCTGAGTAAATCCCCTCTCAGCGGGCACAGAATTGCTTGTGTTTTGTTGGACTACTTCATCCTTCAGCCTTACTCAAAGTATGGGTGCTTCATTTAAATAAGGTTGAAGTGGGTGTCCATCTGAGGCCAGCCCAGCACATAAGATGTTTCCGCCTAGTGGATATAGTCTTTTGCAGATGGTGGGGGGACCAGCTGACTGTGCAGTAAACACTTACCAGCCTCCAAGGGTTCCTCCAGCACCCAGCTGGTGGTTTCCAGCCTGGGTTTTCCACCCTGTCCCAGTGGAAAGGTACGGGTAGAAAATCCTATCTATCTCCCCTACATCTCTGAGTGAGCCTCCCCATCTATGAGTGCTAGGAGCTTCCTCAAGGACTAAGTTGCTTCCAGATTCAGGTGCATCCGTATGTGCGGAAGGGACATACCTGTGTAGAATGTGCCACGTGCACCGTCCTGGGATCCACTCCACACACACACGCAGCTGTCTGCATCACCCTAACTCCCATGGAGATGACATGCCACCACTGCATGGAGAAGATGGTGCTAGTGTATTTAAGTCATGATTGTGACTAACCTGGGGCACACAGGAGAGCTTCCCAGCCTACGCCCCAACTCAGTGTCAGCACACACCCTGTCGCCCAGCCCAGCTGTCTTTTGAATCCAGCAGGGATGCTCCAGCGGGATCCCCAGTTTGGAGGACCAGAGACAAGGACTTTGGAGACCTCTGTGTAGTTCACCTGCCCCACAGTCCCAACATGGACAACGATTGCTTGAAGATTTGCAGAAAGGGAGAAACCAAAATATCATGGAGTTCCATAGCATTGCTGCAAGTGAACTCTAACACTATCAGGTCAAGAGCATTCCCAAAGACACATTCAGCACCATCAGCAGGAGCTGAGACCTCCAGAAGATCTGGCTAGACTGAGTATAAAAAAAAAAAAAAAAAAAAAAAAAAGCAATTTGCATCACAGACTTCATATTAAGGCCTGAAAAGGGCCTTAAAAAAAGACATAGGTCACTACCTCCTCTGGTTCCTCCTACAATGAGAACAATAACTCTCCAAGACAGCCAGCCTTGATTGAAAGTCTTCAAGCAATGGAGATTCATCATTCCATTAACTCTCACAATTTCTCATTTCCATGGCAGCAAAACAGCAGTTTTCATGCAAGCTGAGAAGCAGGCATGTTGAAAGGAAATGCTCATACATATAGAAGAAATGAATCACGAATGCTCATACTTAATATCCGTCTAAATCTCTTATACTGAGATTCAGGTTATAAACAAGAGACTTAACAATTTTCAGATCTTTATCTAGATGCAGAAATGTTCTTTTTAATCTGAAATCCTGTATAGTGTATGAAATGCTAAATCATATAGTTTTGCATATAATCAAGCCATTCATATTCAGATGGTTTAATTGCCTAGTTCAGTAGTAGCCACATTAGTTAGCTGCATGTAATTTTCAGATTATTTTATTCATATCATGTTTGTAGAAAGATTGAAAAAAAAATGAATTGTATGAACTTTATTGGCTTTGTCTTAAAAAGAAAGAATATTTACATGCCATATCTGATTAAAAATTTACCAGTTAGTAATACTGAATTGGGGAAATTTAAACATAGTTTTAAGGCAAAATACACAAAGAGTACCTGTAGGTAAGTTAAGAGCAAACCTGTTGCAAGCAAAATCAATAAAAATATTCATTAAAAACCTTGGCTGTTCAGAGTTAATGGTTCTCTTACAAGGCTCTCAAACACCTTAAGGGGAAGACAATGCACAATGAAGACATTTAATTAACCTTAACTCTGACCCCCATAGCAATAGCATTCACATATCTTGCAATCATTATTTCTTTCCTACCTGCTACGTACCTCTGAGAGCACACTTTCTCATCACCTTCTCATCACACAGATATCTCCGTGCTTTTCTAAATTTCTCCAAGATAAGCATAAGGGACACTTAAAGAAATCACATAAGGAAGCATAGGCAATGGAATGAGATTAAAGATAAACATAGACAGAGATCATCTCTTCTGCTGGGATGGAAAAATCTTTAAGATATGAGAAGATGATCTGCAGCAATGCAAATGCAGCTGTTCCTCTCCCCTGGCTCTGCTGCAACAGGAGATCAATGAACAGAGGGGAAGAGTTACAGGGAAATGCAATCTTTTCTTTTACACCCAAGAGAAGTTACGTGATTCTGGGAATAAGGAAAGCTGCCAGACCACCCTCTTGCCTTGATTCCCTGTTTGTAAGAAATAATAACCAGGGCTTTCCCATGGACACCAAAGCAGCAAGCCCTACAGAAGTAAGAAGAAGGATGGGAGGAAGAGACTGGTTCAGGCTCCTTCTCACAAAACTTCCCAGTTTTTCTCCCTGATAATATTCTCTGTAATCTCCCCACCACCAACACTGTAACCATGATGAGAAGCTCAGACTGGGAGTTGATAGACATCTATTCAACTAAAAGCTTTTCAACTCACCTTCCAAATGCACAGCAAATTCACACATGAGCGTCAGGAACTCCTGAAAAAATACCATTTGGAAAAAGAAAAAGACTGAGGATTTTTAAGAGGTGAATGAGAAATGCCTGATTTACACACAGAATTTCTCAGTATTTGCAGGGGTCTATGAGGGCACACAGGTTTAATGGAAAGTGAAGAGAACCCAAAACTTCACAGAAATTCCTGCTATGGGAGGTGCTGTACCAAAAGTGTCATTTCCTTGCTCCACAGAGAATACTCACAAAGGGAGCCAGGCAGGTCCTGAACAGGCAGATCTGCTGAAAACTGACACGCATTAAGCCTTTAGCTGCACTGAAGAGCAAAAAACCACAACTCGAATGTGTATTTGGAAGTGATTTGGAGAAGAAGAGGTCTCTTCTGCACCATAACAAAACAGACTTCCTAAGACAGCATGGTTATGGGAAGTAGTGCCAGAAAAGGAATGCAAACCATTCAAGAGAGTAAAATTTTGTGTAACTGGAATTATTTTCCCTTGAGTTGCAAAGGCAGTATACTTTCACTGTGCTGGGTGGTAACTGAGAAACTAGTCCAAAAATCCTCTTAAGTCAATGAAGAGGCTGCCATTGACTTTATCAGACTATAAATCCAGTCCCAAAGAAGATAAGTGGAATGTGTGTACTTTCTGTCATTGATAAATGATGGAACTGAGGAAAGCTATTTTCCAGCTGTAACCAGTTCTTCTGAATTCAACCAAGTGCAACTTACGACCTCTGAAACACAGCCTCTGCCACGGCAGCACATGGATCTTTTAAACAGCTTGGTACAGCAGCATAACCTCTTTCAGAGATGAGAGCAGCTCCAGCACTCACACGTTGGCCAAAAGCATGGACCGTGCTCTAGGGGATGTGGTTGATCCCCTAGCCCATGGCTGCCCAAAGATGTATAGATGTGTTTTAACATCTGGAAATCTCAGAACAAATGTAAGCACTTGCATAGCATCTCTCAGGCTGCCCAGGACCTCGAGTTCAGTCTCAGCAGAGACTATATGGTTCCTTCAATCACCAGCCTCACTCCCTTGGAAGATGCTAAGATGAAGGCAGCTCAGTCCTGTTTCGTTTATGAGATTTGATGTGATGATAGGCCAAGGCCTTACAACCTGAGATCAATGGCTGAGATCAGTACTGGTTAAAAATACCAGGGGAGAGGAAGACAGATGGCTTAGATGGGAAAAGCCAAACTCTTTATCAAGGCTCTGGTTTGTACTCATATTGTCTTGGTTGTTTCCTTAGACCTGAATTCTCAAAGACTTGCAGACCTGCCTGCATAAACAGACCTGCTGCAGGTGAGCTTAGAAAGCACGAAGAGGCAAGTCCAGACCCTGACTGGAGGTGAGAGCTGTAGTATCACCGCTGTTGTTCCACTGGTAGAAATTGAGCCCTACATGTAGCTCCAACATCCAGGCTTTGACTGTGCTTGTGAAGAGTGAGTCTGGTGGCACCTCACAGCAATAAGCTTAGTCCCTTTCTTTGAACCAGATATTGCAGGGCCAGGTAGGATCCCTGGCCTGAATTATCTGCTCTTGAACACCCATCCGTGTGTCCTGGGCGTTAGACCGAAACCCAGGGATCGAACTGCAGAAGAATCTATCTGGCAGCAGATATGAATGACTTTCTGATAAATACTTCCTCCCTGCCCTTTGAAATCTATATACTGCTGCTGGCCCAGCTATTGAGCTGTATTGGAAATGAGTGGAGGCTTTTTGCTCTGCCAGCTCTTGCTTTGAGCCTCACTGCTAGTTCAATGCTGCCATGAACTTTTGCCTTCTTGCATGCAATATTTTGCTATCCAAAGCAGGAAAAGCATGAGAAAAAACGTCCTCATCCTAGAAGGAAATTAGCATCCGGCAGCCTAATAACCCATTCGCTGCATCACATGCAGGGTAGTGTAATTAAATCCATAAAATATTCAGAATTGATTTCTGCATTTGGAAGATACACTTGCAACATAACTCATGATGGCTGCTGCTGTGTGCCTGGGAGAGGAATTCTCCCCCAAAAGGTTGTTCTCCCTAGGAAGCCTTCTGGTCCCATCCTGCCTTTCCTAGGGGAGATGAAGGTCAGATAACCCAGGCAGCAAACACATTCAGTTCCTGCCCAGCCCCAGCTCAAGCAGTCACCGCTCAATGCTTCAAAATTTGATCTGGGCTGTTGTCCTGCAAAAACTTCCTCAAGCACGTTTATGCTGCCACCCAAATGCACACCCAAGGCTGGCAGCATGTCCTGCAGCAGAACTGTGCCCAGGCACAGCAGTAACCAGCCCCTGCTCACCCGCACGGCAGTGACCCAACTCATTAGCAAAGCAAGGGGCACCCAGACGCTGGCAGATTAATGCGATGCGCCCACAGATTCGCAGCGCTTGTGGAACTGGTCCCAGTTCCCAAGAGGCTGATGATTTACCCATGCACCTGGTGGCACAGTGAAGTCTGCAAGCCTCCTCCCACCATGCCAATATCAGCACTGCTTTCAACTTCCCATCTGTGATTTCCCATAGACAAAGAGACTGCCCTGACCAAGGGGTTTGTTTTGATGGTCTTGGTTTTGTTCGATAAGTGTGAAAGACTTCTTGAGTCTGTCATGTTCCCTTTAAAAGCAGAAAAAATTCCCTAATTCAAAAAGTTTTAAAAGAAGCAGGAGAAATCAAGATGAAAAACCTTTTAAGCAGAGGTCATTGGCAGCAGTGTTTTAAACTCTGTATTATGGTTTTGTTCCTCTGCTTTCTATCCCTATTCCAGCCACTGCAGTGACAGCTTTGCCAGGACTCAGCTGCAGGGCAGGGTTATGAAACCAGTGCGCTCCTTGCAAAGCCAAAGCCGCTGCTTTCTTAGGTGTACTGGCCTGCTTAAGAAAAAAGGGGAGAGGAGATAGCTGCTGCAGCCAGCAATGCTACAGCCGGGAAAGAATTGGGGTGTCTTGAAAAACTTTGGTAGGAGATCTCCAGGCTGATGCCTCCTGTCAAGTCTCCATCCACCTCAACACAAGAAAGAAGATGAGGAGCCCTACAGCGAGGGCCATCTCTGTTGCACTAGATGTGCTGCAGAGCAGCAGTTATCCCAACCTATTACATGGAACAAAACCAATTACCGAAACTCTGGACATCAGAGCCAGCATCTGCAAGAGTTTACTTCAAAACACAGTAGTTTTCTACCACTAAATTTCATTCAGAACCAGAAATTCTTCTGCCATACATAGCTAAGACAGCAAATGCAGCCTGAGGTCCACCCTGCAGCCAGCTCTGAGCTAGAACAAAACTATTCCCACAATTCAGCTAAAATTTCCTTTTTGTCCTTAAAAAAAAAAAATTTAAAAAATATGTCTTGTAGAGAACATCGGATGACTCCCCTTGATTTACAGCTACAGTCTTTAGGAGATGGAAGAAATAATAATGACCTGCTTCTGAAATGTTCTGCTTCTGAAAGCCAAAACAATCTGAATAAAAAATTCAGTGATCAATATTCTCCCACCATTTTTTGCCAATTAAGCCTGTAAGTTAGTGTACCTTAAAAAACATGCAAGAGCAAAGGCTTCATGGGCTCAGCCTTGGCAGTTCACCTGTAAAAAATAAATCCTGCTTAATTTTTGTGTGATAATAATTATGTAACTTATTTTTGGAAGTAAATAATTCAGCAAGAATGAGATGCGTAACACAGAAGAATGGGCTGTGCCCGTGTTTTGCCTGCTGATAAGGGATAGTTTTGCTGCCCCTTTGAATGCCTGCAGCACCAGCATTAACCTCTGCAAGCATCTTGAGAGAGAAATAAAAAAGAGCCCTCCCAGCACAGCTAAATTCCACTGCCAGCTGACATTTGTTTCTTTTTATCTATACATTTGTCTAATTAAGAAGATATAGTGCCGTTTTAATTTTCATATAAACTCTTAACTTCAATGGGGATGCATTCTGCAAACCAAACAAGGATTTATTAAGATAATAAAGCAAGCACTTCATAAAAATTTAAATGCCTGCTACAAGCATCTTTTTCATGGAACTAAAAGGCCAAGAATCTCTCTTAAACTTAGGGAGGGATCTGCAGCAGTAAACAGCTTCAGCAAGCCCATGCCCAAGCACGTGTGTGCAGTCTGTGCCCAGGGGTGGCTTCCCATATCTGAGGCCACTTGCCCCCTCACAGCACTGAGACTTGCAGGATTTTAGCTGTGTGCCAGCTTTGCACCTTTTCAGCTACAGGGGTGCACTGATTTAAACTAATTGATGCATTTACCAGGACCTCAGCTAGGAGGGAAAGCATATTAGCTCCCTTGCTTGTGCAGCGTCACCTGTTTATAACAACACAGTTAATCAAAGGAAGGAGAGATGAAGCTCTTTGGGTGTTTTTTGCCAGTGTGGCAGGAAAGACCGTGAAGCTTTAATTGACCCCTCAAGAGACAAAGTGAAAAGCTTGTGGAATTAGCTGAATTTTTAACACAAGGGCACATTTTCCTTTCGGTTCTGCCCTGGAGACTAAAAGAAAGAGTCGTGCTCCCAGCACCCAGCCATCCTGGGTGCAGCTGCTGTGCCACCTCCTTACCTGAAGCATTTCAGGAGCAATGCAGATACAAATACCTCGGAGTAATGACTCACAATAATCCCTTAAACCCCGTAATTGAAAAAAATGGCCACTGCTGACTAACGATTTTGGAGACTGGAGCATAATGAATTGAGTTCTGCAAAAGATGCCTGAGGATTCAAATGATCAGTAGCTCTGCCTCACTAGTGTGGGCTACACAAGGTGCTCCCAAAGGCAACGTGTCCTGGGTCAGCCAGGCATAATGGTATTCAGGTCTTCTGCAGCTGGGACTGTGAGGGACCAAGGATGCTGTCCCATGTGTCACGTCCTTTGCTCCTTCCCAATACATGGAGACACCAAGGTGGATTTAGCAGTCACAGCACTGCAGTGGGCTCCCAGCGAGGTGGGCAAGGGATGACAGCCCTTGTGATTGAAGGAAAAACTTGCAGAATGGAAGAGATTGAGAGAAGGGACAATATCGCACACCTTTGGGTTTTTGTGAGGGGGGCTAATAATTGCAAATTCAGCATTTAGAAAGGTGGGGGGGGAGGAAAGGATTCTCAGAAATACTCAAAATGTGATGAGAAGTTCCTACAGAGAACTGGTGAAGTGCTCCTGCTCTCTCTTACATCTCACGGGTTTTTACCTGACAAACTGTTCCAGTTTATTGAAGCAGATTAGAAGAGGCTAAAGATGTCTGTTGCAGCACAGGCCAGCAATGAACAAGCTTCCCACTCACTCCTCCTTCCCTGGCCATGACCTACAGCAAGACTGCACAAAACCAAGGACAGACAGAGATTAACTGGCTGGCCAGATGAGGAAAGATGTGCTCAGGGGTAGTTTGTAATAGCAAGCTGTTTGCCCTACATAAAGTGTGCTGTCACATCTGGAAAGATGGTTCCAGTGGCAAAGGTTACTGAGGATTGCTACAGTTTGTTCCCAACGTTGCATGTGAGCTCTGCATCTCCTTTCTTTCCTCTCTCCTGGTAAACCCGAAGCACAGAAGCAGCAGTTTCCTTAGTGGACCTACCAGGTCAGTAGGTTGCCATAAATCCCAGCCAATAATCAATGGCTTAACACAATGCTCTAGTGAACAATTCCTCTAGCCTCAAAAGCCGATGATCTCCCACAATTTGCACAATCACTTCCCAGATGTGGACACCTACATGGCAACAATGAAATAAGGTTTTTTAGATAATGGTAATAGCTTTTGTTACAACTAAGAGCTGTAACTTCTTTAAAAAATCATTTTGCCCTTCTGCTCATACCACTACAGCTCCAACAATGCTGTCATAAATAATGAACACACTCAACTGTGTGGCAAGAAAATCTAAACAACACCACAGGTGCTACTCACTCAACTTAAAATATTCTAGTCATATTTCCTCTCTGCTGTAACAAACGTTTTCCCTCTTCTTCTCAAACAACTGTCACACTCACGACCACATTGCAAGAAAGTTCCCTGCAAGCCCCCAGCATTATGCAGCCTCATTAGTACTTTTGATTATTTATCCGGCACATCTCCAGCTTGCCTGAGTGGCTGTAAGACTGTCAGTCCTGTGCACTGATTCATATTGCTAGTAGTTAATACAATTCAAGTGCCAAAGGCAAGCCAAAGGGCAAAGCCAAAAATAAATATGAGCATCAGCTAGGAAAGGTAACCAATTCACGTAATGCCAGTGACACTGTGATGACCCTGTTGAGCTGGTGTTTAATAGAAGGCATTGAAAATGAAGACTTCATGCCTAAGGACATATTGATAACTTCATGGAAATGACCATAACCCAGCGCTGTTCTTATGTGAGTTGTCTTTTTAATGATTGCTAATCTTGTTTAAGATGAGAAAAACTGGTTTACATGAATTTCTGGGTCTACAGGGAGGTTTCATTTCATTCTTCCTTTCCTTTCTCCAGCTAGCACCAGATGCTAGACAGGATTAGACAGCAATTTCAACTAGAATGCAAAAAAATAGCCTTAAGAAATATTTGCATTGCCCTAAAAATGCTCCTGTAACCAGACATCCAGATCCTGGTCCTCATTTGAACCAGCTTTGTTTTCTTTCCCTGCAGCAGTGTTAAGGAGGTTGACTAAAAGCTAGCAAAGTTGTCTTGTATCTAATGTCCCAGGGCCAACTGATCAATGGCCCATTGACTACCTCTAGTTTTTAGTGAGCAGGGCAGGAGCATACCCTCAGCCTTGTCTGGAAATGCCTGGTTTTGACCTCTTTATCTTATACCAGAGGAAAAAGCCAGCCCACTCTTCATCTTGTAGGAATCAGTTCCTCTAGAAGCATTTACTCTGACTTTCCAAATCAAATTGTCACCTAGAAATTCTTCATCACTATACTAACATGCAAGCGGTGAGTATTATCACCAAAGGAAGCAATAGATGAATAAAAAATAGCTTTATTTTTAACTTATTCCTTAAAAGGCATAATGACCCCAGAGCTGTCCCACAGGAGTTATCCTTCATCACCACTGGATGAATAGAGATGCTTCTGGTTCGCAAAGCCCCAATCATCCATATTCATGCCAAACACATAGAGTTCCTGTCAAAAAGGCTTTAATCAGACACAAGGCAGAATGTAGGTTACTCTTGCACCAACAGCTCCCAACACGGTGATCTACAAAGTGTCATAGCAACCAGTCCTGCAATGGGCTGAATTTTCCCTGAGTTACGCCAACAACTCAGACCATGTCTTGGGATGCAGGCCAGAGCAAGGAACCTTCCCCAGGAACTTTCGGCACCCTCCTCCTCCTCTTCAAGCTGCTGAGTTCCTAAGCTGATTTATATGTGAAAAATAAAAAGACGCAAAGTAAAAAACCAGGAGGGATTGGTTCTGAAAATGTTCTTCCCACTGGAGTTAAGCAGTACATGGAAGTGGAAACATTATGTTGAGGAGACAATCATTGAGAAGGCAGGTTCTCTACTCCATGGGGGTTGCTGGGATGGGATCTGACTCCAAACAAGACCTTCTTAGCTGTCAGGCTTGCCAGCACCCATAAAGACTAGCTGGTTGTGCTGTGACCTTCACAATGTACCTGCTTGCAAAAGGAGGGACACGTCTGGCCTCAGCTACACTCCTCCAGCCCACCAAACCTTATGAGGGACTAGCACTAGAGAACTCTGCACCCCAGAGAATCACGACCTAGACATGTCAGGAGTACTAGAAATGCTTGTGCTGTGTGTAACTCATACAGCACAGTGTGGCCATGACGTGGCTTCAGACATGGAAGCCCAGATGTTCTCCAGCCACAGAGCACCCCACCATGAGGTACAGTGTTATGGTTCCCACTATGTCTTCAACAAGGACTCTGCAACTTAACTGCCCTACAGCTGACAGCTCCAACAGCCAGGCAAAGCAGCTTTTCCCACCTTGTTTCACCCTGTGTTTCCTCCCCAGTCTACCCTTCACACTGCAATCGGCCTTCAGACACCCCTCATCTCCTTGAGACTTGCATTCCCATCTCTTCACATGCACACCATGCGCTTCTTGTACTCTGCTGGGGACAGAGAGAAAAGGGGAAGGGGTCATATCCCCCTTCAGGAAATGCTGATTGGATTATTTCAACCTGCTCCCTTCAAAATGTACCGTTATGGACCAACAAATAGCACACCCAGAGGTGACATTCCCCAAATAAACGATTACTTAAGGATTAGTCACGCATCTGTACCGAAGGCACATGGCTGGCTTTGCAGGAATGATTATTGTAGCAAAGATGAATACAGATGACTGAAGCAGCCGGGGCAGGGACCCATCCTTCCACTTCAGCTGGATATAAAGCTTCCGGCCTAAGGTCTGTCTACCCGCATTTGGCATCTCCTAGACGCTCCCGCAGCACTGCATTTGGCAATTATGAAAGTAAGAAATCCTTTGCAAAAAGGAAAGAGTGATGAACACAACACAGTGTTCGATTTCCCAAAAAAAATCTTTACCGATACACTCAAAAGTCTTCCCCCTCTAGCTGGCAGCTTCTGAAGGACAGCAGAAAGGCAAGAACTTTCTGAAGCATTTTCAGTGGCAGAACTGGCAGGGGTACCCGGGGAGCCCTTGGCACAGCCCAGGCACGCAGCCATCGCGCTGCACCGCCGGTGCCCAGCAAAGTCCTCTGCAAAGGGACGTTCCCTTCCAGTGCGCTGGGGCCGGGCAGCTCGTGTGCTCCTTCAGACCCAGTGGCTGCGCTTGCTTTGAGGAAAAACATTCTCTGCAAGGCCCTAACCCAAATTCTAGCCCCGATAAGGGTGAAAAAATGCTACAGCTGGCTTCACTAAGGTTTCAAATCAACCTCATTGTCTGTTACATTAGCGATTACAGCTTTTAGCATAGTGGAGCCCAGCAGTTTCTTAGGATGTAGCAGATGCCCTTCGGTTCCTCTGCTTTTTTCCTATTGCTAATTTATTACCCTCGTGACTCTGTCAAGAAAAATCTGTGGGGCATTCCTTTCCTTTTGGAGGGGGCGGATGGAGGGGGGCTAACATTGACCCAACACTGAGCCACCAGCGTATGCAGAGGCATCTGGTGTTCCCCGCGAAAAGAGACCAGACTTCTGCTCTCACCTAAAGCCACACATAACCACCCCGTTTGTGTCTTAGTGCCACCAAAATCACGGACAAGACTATTGCGTAACATGTATGGTAGCAACAGGGGTCTGTTTTATCCAGACTCCGCTACCTTCATAATTCCAAATACTCAGCAGCAGCAAAAAAGCATCAAGCAAACCGAAGGTGACCGGAAGAACTTAATTATTCTCTTCTCCCCTTTCCCCCGTCTCTCTTTTCCCTTCAGCCGCAGGCCTTTCCCACGCTCGCCACGGCAGCGCCGCAGAGCCCCGGGACAGGCCGCATGGCCGCGGGACCCCCAGCAGGTTTCCCTAAGGGACACCCGCCGCCGCGGGGCCGGGGACGGAGGCGCCTCCAGCTCGCCCGGCACCCCCGCGCCCGCTCGGGCATCCCCTGTGTCGCTGTCCCGGGGCTGGGGCAGCACCGCCGAGCCGCCGCGCCGGGCCCCGCCTGCCGCCGCCGCGCCGGGCCCACGGCCGGGCCGAGGGGTCCCTCTGCCGGGGGGAGGCGGCGCGGCCGGGGGGGCGGCTCCGGCTCGGCCCGACCGAGCGCGGCCGGCGGCCCCCGCGCAGCCCGGGTCCGGGGCGCCCTGCCCCGCCGCACCCACCGCCGTGCGCCGCGCTGAGAGCCCCAGGCTGGGGCGTTACCTGCGGGGGGGCAGGGGCTCCGCGGGGGGGCCGGCCAGGCCGGGCCGGTGGGCCGAGGCCAGTTCATGGGGTTCAGCCAGGAGCAGTGCCGGGTCCTGCACCCGGGTCACAGCAACCCCACATGGCGCTACAGGCTGGGGCAGAGCGGCTGGGAAGCTGCCGGGCAGGAAAGGCCCTGGGGGTGCTGGCTGATGGCCGGCTGAACGTGAGCCAGCAGTGCCCAGGTGGCCAAGAAGGCCGACAGCATCCTGGCCTGTATCGGAGACAGTGTGGCCAGCAGGACCAGGGCAGTGCCCGTCCCCCTGTACTGGGCACTGGTGAGGCCGCACCTGGAACACCCTGTTCAGCTTTGGGCCCCTCACTTCCAGGGGGACACAGAGGTGCTGGAGCGTGTCCAGAGACGGGCAACGGAGCTGGGGAAGGGGCTGGAGCACAAGGCTGATGAGGAGCGGCTGAGGGAACTGGGGCTGTTCAGCCTGGCCAGGAGGAGGCTCAGGGGGGACCTTGTTGCTCTCTACAGCTCCCTGACAGGGGCTTGCAGGCAGGTGGGGGTCGGTCTCTTCTCCCAGGCAACAAGTGATAGGGCAAAAGGAAACAGCCTTAAGGTACACGAGAAGAGATTTAGATTGGATATTAGGAATAACTTCTTCACTGAAAGAGTCATCGAGCATTGGAACAGGCTGCCCAGGGAGGTGGTTAAAAAATGCATAGATACAGTGCTTAGGGACACAGTTTAGTGATGGACTTGGCAGTCCTGGGTGAACGGTTGGACTTGATGTTCTAACCTAAATGATCCTACGATTCCAAGATGGGCTGCACATTGGTGGCTGTGTTGGATCTGATCCCATGGTGGTGCACAGCCTATTGGGGTCACGTCAAGGGACACAGGATTACTTGTCCCTGTAACAGTGCCGGCTGTGGTGCAAGCCCCACAGCATCCTTCCCTTTCCACCTCGGAGCAGGGAGGGGGGCAGCAGGTCACATCTCAAAGGCAAAATGTGGCACTGCCTCTGAGTGCCTGTGCTCAGATTTTTCAGGCTGCCAGACAACCTGCCTTTGAACAGAGTAAGAACTTTCATGAACAAGAAATACTGTTCCTCCCTGGGCTCATGGAAATGAATCAATAGTCCTCACCCTCAACACAGCAAGCAGGGACACAGTCACATCGTCCAAACTCCTGCACACGCAGCATTTTGGGAAGAAAAGGCAGAACGAGGAAAGGATGGATGATCTTAGTGCAGTGGGCAGAGGATGGACCAAAAGTGATTTTCTGATCACTGCAGTGCAGCAGCTCATACCCAATGAATTGTCTTCAAATACCTTTCTCACAAATCACTTACAGCACATTCCCACCGATGTAGTCCAAAATAATGAAATCTTCTTTAGAAATTGAAATCCAGTCATTATTTACATTCCAAATCCCCCAAATCACTATGGCTGATTCACTATCTCTAAGGACCTGTCAAACCTGGGAGAAGGAGGTCAGATCCAAGAAGGTATTTCTAGGCCCCCTGGCTTCAGGGGAGACCCTAGCAGCTCTGCTAAGTGGAAAATAATGTCATGCTGGTCCCAGTCCTCCTTTCACGCTGGTGTGATGCTGTCAATAGTGGTGGCAATGCATTAACTTTAACGTAGGTGTAATTTAGCAGAGGGTCATGTCTGCTTTTTCCCCTAAAGAGCCTTTGAAAAAAGCAATGTCAGACCTTCCTGTTAGGTTATTCCCAAGTCATGTTCTGCAATACAATCATCAACAAAAATGTAGAGTGCCTTCACTTTAAGGTGTGATGATAAAAGAATGCCTGGTAGCCAGTGGGAAATTTCAAGGGATGAGAGCAGTCCTTCCAGCTCCTCAGGCAAGTAAGTTATTAACTTGTTTCATTCATGCCCTTTAGCAGGAAGCAGAACGAAGCGTAAATCCAAGTCCTAACTATTGCAGATTTCATGCCTAGTTTGGCATCTTAGTTTTTTCCAGCTCTCGTAAGTAGGTGTTTATCGTCGAGAAGCTCAGCTTTAATGGAAGAAGAAAAGTCCGTCTCTTAGTCCTTCTGTTTGCAGAATACAGATGTTTGCAGCTGCACCCTTGTGGACGGCAGTGTGCCAGCTTTCTGCCAGTGCTATGAGGCAGCAGCAAGGTGTTTTATAAACCAGTGAGGATGGTAGCTCAGCAATCTCTGTTGAAATATCAGCTATACTGACCACACAAATGGAGCTGCTCGTGTTTCGGCACTGACATGCTCTAGAAGGGTCCTGTCTGAATATCCCCGAGGGTGGCAAAGTTCCCTCTTTCTCACTGACACATGGACCCTCTAAGAGCTCATGTGTGGGACTGGATACTTTCACTCCATTATAACAATTTTCAGCACGTTCATAGCTCATGGACAGAGCTAAACTCATGACCAAGTGTCTCAGTCTGCTGCAGAACAGACACCTCAGCACACAAGCAGTTTTCTTTGCAAAGGCATTCACACACTCCATATGCCATTTTACAGGTGCCATCCAGCGAATGGTTTGCTCTTCTTATTACTTATCAGCAGAAGGTATTGCTGCAGTCTTGGAGGTCTGTTGCCCATTCAGTCTGCTTGTGCTTAGCACTTTCTCTGCCTGGAAAAAGAGCACTAAGAAACTTTATGCTGCAATTTATTCCTATTTTACTTTCTTCACATTAAAACTGCATCCAGTCCTGCTTATAACGACCATCTTATTCCCCAGCAAGGCAATCCTTATACCCTCAGAGATGCATTTCTCCCCACAATTCTCACAGTTAGCAATGAAACTCTCCACTTTATTGGCACCCTTATTAACCACCAAGCTCTTTGGAGCAGAGAGCCGATGCCCCAGTGAAGCAGACAGACTGCCTTTGATTCTGATGGACTCAAGTTAGGCTACAGGTTCACCCCCAAACTGTGTAGCTCCATCTGCAATGGGCCTAGGCTCCTTGACTGATTTGCAGAGGGCAAAAGCGTTCAAACAGCTCCTTGTAAGAAGATTTGAAGATCTACGTGTGAAATCAATGTTATGGACTGATACCATGTTTTGCCCAAAAGTGTTTTAACTCCCTGTTCTCCCTTTTCCCGGCCCAAGCTGGGAAAGAAGAAATGAAGTTTGTTTCACAAGCGCGGCTATGCCAGAGATGAAGCAGAGAGGATCTAGCATTTCAGAAGATGTCTGGCAGCTTTGGTGCTACCAGCTAACTTTGAAGGACTTCAACACGTTCTCTATGTTCAGCCCATCACAACGATGCCATAAGCTTTTTTCTGCATCCAGCTCTGGGACAAGCAAAACATTTGATCTATAACCCTTTGAAATCCACCAAAACTCTACATTAGCTTGGTGGTGTCTGAGTTGGGCCCAGAGACAATTTCCCAAAGAGTCATCTATTTACCAAGGTCCAGCACATAAGGAGGCGAGGTATTTGTTTATGCTTCGAGGACTGAAGATGTTCCTGTTATTTATATAACAGGAACATCCACCCCTCTCATTTCTAACTGCTGGAAGTGGGAGGACATGCCGGGAAGGGAGGATGCATCTCTCCACCCAAACAGCAGACAGATCTCACCACCTCCTGTCTCTGCCTAGCGAAGCTCCTTTGTGGCCTCTGCATAAAGGTCAAGGTTTTCAAAATCATACCATACTAGAGCTCATGGAGGATGATTTTCCCACACATGAAGGAAAAGAAAATGTTCAAAAAAAAAATTAGGATATAGACGTATAAAGTGTGAGGCTGAAGGCCTATGGTACCTTTATGACGCCTCAAATTCCATTAACAAATTGGGTTTTTTTCCAGAAGAGTTCAATCTTGTTTCATACTTTGCAAAAGGCTGGGGATTGTTCACAGCACTTCAGGCTTTCTTGAGAAACCTCTCTCTTTCTCCCCCCATGGGAAGCAAAGGCAGAGAAGGTCTCCCACCTCTCTAGCACAGATGGATAAACTGGTGCCCAGGTGCCCAGAGATGGCATTTATACCACAGTTTGCCACCTTTGTGACCAAAAAGTGCAAAATTTGACTCTGTCTAATTTTGGTAGAGTGATGAGGGGAATACTCATCCTGTCCAGAAAAACAAATAGAGCCGTGAGCACATCAGGATGACCCAGACTAAACACATCCATGGCAGGCAAAATCTGTGGGTGGTACTCAATATTAACTCAGCTCCTTACCCACGTGCACCAGCATGCTACCTTTAATTAAATTAGCATAAGCTATCTCTTTGACATTCTGCTTTAATATTATAGACATGAGGTTTTATCCCAGTAAATGCATAAAATGTTAATGCATCTCAGAGTCATTTTTTCATGTCCCTCTGTACACTGACTGTTTCTATTGCCTTAATGATCTAGTTCGGTTTTGCCAGCTGGGATGTGTGTGTTACAGACCAAGCCAATGTTTGGTTCTCAAAAGAAGAGGGCAAATCACTACGGTGGCTTCCTTATTGCAGCGTTGTGGGGCTCCCCAGTGAGACAGAGGAGCCTTACAGCTGTCGTCTTCCCAGAAGTTATCTGAGCCTGGGGACAGGCACTAGTTGGGAGCAATTTGTGCTGGGTTTGAATCTGCTTCTGCCCCATTCACTAGGGCAGAGATGGTGTAGGCACCTTGACCATTCTCCAGCAAACAAGGGTTGCTGCCGAAGGGCTACGCTCCCTCTGCTGTTTCCTCACTTTCAAAAGCACTTTCACAGTGCTGTGAAAAATGTCATGGATAGCTGAAAATCTTATTCCATATGCAATGTATAAAGCCGGGATAGGTCATGCTGCCTTCCTCATCCAAGGAGCTCCCCAGCACACTCTTTGGGTATGATTTGTTTCAGGTGTCTTGCATGTGAAGTCTCCAGACCACACGGACCTACCTGGCCAGGCTCTCATGTCCAACTCACTGCCTACCACCACCTGTAGGTCCCCCTCCTTGCTGGGTTTCTGTCACCCAGGTTGCTGAGCACCAACCCAAAAGCCATCCTGGATCCTTCATCGGTATCAGCACTTTTGCTTCAGACTGTTCTCTCTACCTGGGCCCAGAAGGCTTGCTGTGAGGTAGTGAACCCAGGGAAACCAAGGAACCGAACCCCAGGTCTGCAACACATGGTTTATGTGTTTCCATACAGCCTTCACATTTGCATGTTCCTGAATTAATCACTTTAAATTAATGCTTGCTAGTTTTCTCATATCAATAAATGTACTGAATGCAAAACAGTATCATCCTTACAGTGACTATTTCTAGCTCTACAGCAGATTAAAATTAAACTTGCTGATGCTTCAAAACTGGCAAAATCATGCAACTGAGGTACAATTTTTAATGCTATGTAGACTGCTATTAGTGGTGGGGTAGCTTGTATTAAAAATTCTATGTATATGAAATGCACTTTTAAACACTTGACCATAGCAGCAAAAAGCTCACTTGCTTTGTTCTTTAAAGATAATGGGAACTTGCTCTACTGCAGCATCACTACCTTGTTAGTTGTGACTCTGCTGCTTTCCTGGTGCCATTGCACATCTCTTGATTCAGCAGCTGCATCTTCTCTAGATTTATACAATTCTTCCACTCTGCGTCGAGAGTTCACCCTTTTTTCGTGCTGTAGGTCTAATGGTGCCCCAGATATTTCAGCCTACAAAGATTATCTATCTGACCTGTGATCAAGTGAGCGATGTCCCTCTGTACACAGAGAACGCAATAAAAGGAGCCAGAATGCCTTCTTCTAGAGATCCTCCTCTGTATTATTATTACAACTTTTCTGCCCCTGCAGAAAAGCTTCCCAGCTTTTCAGGAGCTTTCCCTTTTATCCAGATCACGTACAACAGCCTGTGATCACACATGTTGCAAGATAACTTCATATCTTCAGGCTCAGGAAAAGACCGATATCCCAACTCTTCTTCAGACAGCTCACACGGCTCAGGAGGAAGGCTTACGGGCAGAGGAAGATGGGTGAGCCCTGCCCTGGATCCCATCCTCCATCCCAGGGCAGGAGTGGCAGGACATAGCAGGCCATGTTGATATGAGCTCCTGAGCAAGGCTGCTCCCGAACAGCCCACAGTTTGACAGTGTCAACACCCCTTGCTAGGGTGTTGGATTTACACAGTCTCCATCTTTCAGCCCACAGCACATTTAATGAGCCAGGCAGGCATTACAGTGTCCTCCTCAAGACAGCAGCAGAGAGTGCAGTGTGCTCAGCTGATGATTAAAGCAAAATCTGTGTGATTTTACAGCTGGGCCTGGTAGGATTCAAGGTTTATTTTTACTGAGAGTTCATAGTTAAAAGCAGCATTAGTTTCTGTTGTCTGCTTTTACTGCCAGTTGCCATTCCTGCTCTCCACCCCCATCTCAGGGCCCACGGTGCCCCTCTTTAATGCTGGCACCTCCCTGGTGCTCAGCTGGGGTTGCTTGCAGAGTCCAGGGTTGATAAGAAATTATAACCAGTGCTGCAGGAGCAAGAGACAGCATGCAAAAAAGCTGTCTCTATCAATATTTCACAATTAAAAAATGAGTCCTATTGAGCCTCCCTGTAGCTATGCTAAGCCTTTAATATAAAAAGGGTTTGCAGCTTTTGGTGGAAAGACCCTATGAGGAAGGGCAAGGGAGCTGTGTATCTCTCCATCAGGCTGCTCACACTACCACAACCAGCAATGCTTTCAGGGGAGCTTTTTGCAGGAGATGTTACATTTCAGCTTGGCTTCCTAAGGGGCTGATTATCCCAAAATAGCGACAGTCTTACCTGTTGCTTCCTGCCCAGGAAGGAGCTTGTGTTGCTGACTTGCGGCTTGCTGTGGGGTAAGTACATGATGTTTGCCTTACAGTGATATGGAAGCAGCCAACTTTGCTCCTGTGGTAATAATAAAAAGCATTTTTAAACAGTGCACCTGTGAAGAGGGGCTATTTTTTAAGCAATGGCCCAGGCACCTGCCTCCTGTCACCTCTGCTCTGCAGCAGAAGCAAGGCAATGCCATCTGACTAGCGAGCAGTCCATGAGGCATCTCTATCACATCCTCTGCACTGCAAGGTGCACAGGCACCATCACCCATGGCCTTCAGCAAAGAAAATGCAAAAGCATCAATGCCCAGGGTTATTTGCTTTGCCAAGTGGAAATGCTTGTTCTCATTCTCCTGTGAAAAACCTGTGAAAAATGGTAACAGCACCTGACGCCTTTGCCCTGGGTGGTGAGCCCTTTTAAACTGCCTTGCCATAATCCAGACAAGAGTTGGAAAAAGCACGTTATCACTGCTCAGATGTGGGTAGCAGAGGTGGGACGTGGTTTGCTCACTACCCTGTACTGGCATGCCCATGTACTGCCTGGCAATGGATGCCACAGTAGGTCTCAGCATCAGCAACGATGCCCAGTCAGCCACCGGCCACGAGCGTGGTCCATCAAGCTGCTCACTTGGCTCAGCATTTCTCACCCAGCTGTGTGCAGACCCTGATTGATTCACAGCTGCCCAGTGCTGTTGATCTGGATTTTAAACATTTTTTTTAAATCCAAATAGTTGGGAACTTTGTAAATTACGAGAGCACTTCAGAAGTGATAACACAGCATTGTGCCCAGAGAGGGGTCAGTGAAGGTCCTGAGTGGGAAGCATTGCCTGAAGCAAAGGAGAGGTTTGCATGTCACTCTGAGTCTGGTTGCTTGAACACAGGTTTATTTATTCTACCTAACTGTAACCACGAGCGAAGCCTTGTCTGCTTGTCAAGTCAATGGAGAAGTCTGTAACCCCAAAAGGATGCTCCAGCTCACAAGTATCTGGGGTTACCTGTCTCTCTGCACTGACTACAGAAAGCAAACACAAGGTATTAGCTCTGTTTGATAGCACGAACACACACTTGGATGCATCTTAGCTGCTACTCCTGTTTCTCAGGAGTAGTTCAATCACTGCAGCAGGAATTTTTCAGCAGAATGTTTGACTTCAAGGGTTTTTTTATGGGTTTGTGTTTCTTATCTGAAAGATTCAAGTTCATCAAAATTCAATCTGCACGGGGGATTAGGGCCAGGTTTCATCAGGTTTATGTCAGAAAATATTTTAACACAGTTTCAAAAATCACCAGACTGCCTTGTTCCAACAAGTTCTAAATGGAAAATTCCCAACTTCTACTTTGGTTTTTTGGTTCTTTTTTTTGCTTTAAAAATTAATCCCATTAGGATTGCCAGTATTTACAAAACTTCTTCTAAACCAATGAAAACTAAATGGTTTGATGGATATCACTCTTTCAGCTCAGTAGTTTTTCCAGGTTTTTGGTTATCAAAACTTTTCATGGCCTTATCCTGACCTTATCATCTCACCCTAGAACAGAATAACCCTACAAAATATTTTCAAAAGGGAGAAAAATATTTCCTGGTGTCCTTATTTCAACCAACTGAAATTGCAGTGATTTCTGTGGTGTTGAGCTCCCACAGGCACTCGGGCTCCTGAAGGGAGAAAGGGAATGCTAATTCCATGGTTGGCTTTACTTAATTAAATAAAAAGAATATTTGGGCAAAAAAAAATAGAATTCTCCCTAGACCCTGCCCTGATCAAGCTGTGCTCAAATTATCCTCATTTTAGCAAACTGACTGTCAGGTTTTGTGAGGCAGCAGGAAGATGCGCTATTAACAAGTCAGGTATTTATAGCACAGATGTCAATAATTTGGAGTATTTAATCACAGCATACTTGGATTTGTCCACAGGTCAGACAAACGAGCTGGCTGTGTCAAGGGTCAGGGATGTGTATGGAAGCTGGTCTGGTTCTATCTATATATTATCACATTTCTCCTCATTCTTGTATAAAAAAAGACATCATGGACGCAACCTCTAACCAAGTCATGCTGGATTAGGCCATCTCCAGCCAAGGCCAGATCCTGTGTATCTAGTAAGGGTCAGCTCTGTACAGTCTTAAAGAAGTTCCAGGTGGGGATGGGGAAGGTTTGCTTTTCCCAACTAATGGCATGGCATATATTTTGCTTGCAAAAAGCCTTTCAGATATGTAATTTCACAAATATTATGAAAAGGTCTTTTCTGAGCACCCAGAGAAGGTGCACAAGCTAATCCTGTAGCACTGAGATGATAAAAGCACACCCTGAAGAAATGCATAATTGAAGCCCAGCCCTAAATATTAATGGGATACAAGAGGAAGAGGACACTTTCCTCAACTTTGCACTTACCAAACCGCCTGTTTGGATTTGAGCAGAGATATTCTCACAACCACTCCAAGCTCCTTAAACCCCCTCCTAGAAGACTGTGGCACTCTAAACTAACGCTACCTTCATCTGAAATTCCCCAGCTCGTTTTGTATTAAAATCTCAAGAGGAATGTGGTGCTGTTTATAGGAAGATGTGCTTCAAATGCAAATGGAAACAAAGGATGCTCCCCGAGTCCCCTGACACCACAGAGCGGGGAGCAACATCTGTGTGGGAGAGAGGATGCACAGAGGGATGGGGCACAGTGAGCAGGGGCTTGCTCCAGCTCTGGAGATGCCCAGCCAGGGCTGCTTGATACGATGCTCAGTGATGGGGAGGATACTGAAGGCTCATGGTAGACCCTCTCCAGTTGGTTAATGCACTGTTTTGGGGGATGTTTGCACAGGGTTTAAAGCAGGATCCGTCCAGTGCAGCTCTATGGGTGGCAGTCGCAGGGACCAGGCGCTGTGTTCACCCGTTTGCCAGCCCATATAAACTGCCCCAGACTGCTGCAAGAAAGGGGTCACAGCTGAGCATTCACACGGGAGGTGACTCGCCTTCAGGCTCTACAGGCAAAAGGCTCCCATGACGCCAGGGGCCAGAGCAAGCCACTGGCAGGTACATGAAAAATAGATAGGATTGGAATTTTTTTCTTCAAATGCCATCTGAGCATGGAAATTGCTCTGCAGCCAGTGCATCACTGGAGCAGGGCAACAACATGCCAGGAGCCCGTGCTCCCAAGAGAGCTGGTGATGGGCAGCCTCGAGGAACCAAACTCCCCTGCAGCCTTCACCAACCCTCAGGCCAGTAAAATGTAAGCAATTTAAATGAAGAAAAAAAAAAAAAAAAAGGGGGCTTCTCTCTGTCTGTTGATGTGACTTAGCCTGCTCTCTGCTGGCTCTGTGTGCTCCCGTGTGTTTGTGGTCAGGATCACTGTCAGCGTTACATGCACTACATTCTCCCCCGGATCAAGCCCTGGGCTGGGAGTGGGGAGATGCGGGATCCCCTCTCCATCAGGCTGACAGCCTGTTAAAGGAGTTCAGACTCTGTCTGCACATTTTTCTGACCCCAGTTTCTAAGCCTTGCTGCTGCCTCTCCTAACCCCTGCCTGCAGCCCCTGCCTGAGCAGCCAGCAGAAGAGAGATGATGCCGCAGACTGCCTTGTCCATAAGCAGGGTTGTTCAACGTGAATCTCCTTCAGACCCTTCTGCCTGTGTCCCTGTGTCCCTGGCCAAGCCCACCGCAAAGGGCTGTGGCTGGAAAGCTGTTCGCTTCCCATCCAAAGTTCCAGGGTGCCCACAGAGGCTCTGCCACCCTGCTGTCTTGCCGAGGGCTGAAGTGATCTGGTTGTCCTTCCTCTCCTCCTGGCCAAGCACCTGAGCTGCTTCCCCCCACAGACTTCCCCCCCTCTGAGAGACACCGTGGAGAGGTCCAGACTGTGTAATGTACGGACAAGAGGAGACCAATGGCTCTTGTTCTCCTGAGCCCCTTCTCCACCAGAGAGTGAGGTTTCATCTACCCTTTCTGCTCAGTCTTTTCTTTTTAGGGCACTGTGGCCGAGCTTGGCCTGTCCAAATTCAAGATACATTACAAATGTCTGAGAACATAACATGACACACCAACCCTGGGATTAAATTTCTTCCTCTTCTTCCAAAAATCCAGCTTTCAAGGAATGTGAAGATTAAAGCCCTTAGGATTTTGCTAGTAAGCCCTCTCAAGAATTCCTCCTGGAGCAAGGATGGGCGTGGGCTGGGACGCAGTGATGGCACAAGGACAGCCTGTTCGTACTGGTCAGAGGCAGGAGGTACAGGCGCTGCTCAGCAGTGTCTTCAGGAGGGAAACAAGCAGGAAGAAAGAGCAATTTGAGCAAACAGGGCTAAAATGGCCTTAAGTACCTTCTGGCTGTAAAACAGAAGGTTCCTAGTCATCAGAGCAGCCGTGCTCTCTGATCACCTCGCACAAGGTGCATTTGGAGGGGGACCTCCCATCTCTGCACCTTATGATGGAGCCAGACAAGCTCCTGAAGGGTGTTGCAACATGGTGACAGGACAGCCAGAAAACAGGCAGGATAACTTGGCACAACCCTTCCAAACAGACGCTGTGAGCCCACACCAGCTGTCTGGGCTGTATATGCCAAACCAACATCCCCACTGTCGGCATGGAGCCACCCTACAGCCACCAACCCCCACCTCCTCATGCAGCAGCACAGAGAAACCATAAGAAACAGGAGGGGGTTTATGGGGTCAGACAGCATTATGGGCCCATTTCCTTCCCATGCTAATCTTCATCAGACAGACATCACTCTATGGCCTCACGGAAGCAAACATGTCCATAGGCATCAGCCACATCCCAAGTTTAGAACGATTTTAACAAGCTGGAAGGAGCAAAATAAACAGGACTTGATCTGCAAGCTCCCCATTCTTGACAGCGTCCCCAGAGGTGGTGGAAAGCTGAGGAGATAGCTCCTTGCTTTAATTGGTACATTAAAATTCTTCCAGGCTGCTACAGAACTGTTAATAGGCAACTTAATTAAGCACTAACCCGGTTCATATTTCTACCCTCCAGAGGCTCTTGTTTCATTTTTTTTTTTTTTACTACATCTAAAGCCATGGGGAGTTTTGTCCTAATCATGTAAAACAAGCTGAGGGCACTGACACCAAGCAACTTATTTAACTCCTGATCTAGACACCTCTGCCAGATGCCCGGGCCTGCAGTTACTTCCCCCCAAAAAATAAAGGACTCCAGGAATAAGGTGTGAATTGCTACAAGCCAACAAAAATAAATGCCAACAGTCCTTAGCACCAGCAGCCAGCTCACCCCCACTGAGTGCAAAAAGGAGACAGCATTGGGCAAAGACAGGTCCTTTCCAGGCATGAGGTGCCAACAAGCAGGTGTTGGTCAGGCAGTTGCCTGCATGACTGAGGAGTCTCATTCAGCCTCTCACAAGCATCACTCAAATGCAGGTGTGCTCCATGCTGTCCTCAGCCACACACCACCCAGAGGAGACCCCACAGAGCACCATGCAACAGAGAAGAGGTAGCTGATCCTCAGGACAGCTTTAATATCTGGCTACTTCATCCACCTGGCTCTCCCTTTCACCATCAGCAGAAGGAACCACAGGAATAAGGATTCGTGCCCCACAGCACACCCTGGCCCCTCATCATTACTGGGCAACTAATTCACGCGTGCAGTCGGAATGTCAGGCTGGTTTGATGGGTTTGCTGAGGAACTCCTCAGCAACGACACTCTCGGAAGTTTTATTTTTCTTTCTAGGGCTGGGCTGGGGTAAATCAAAACATGCCTCAATAGCTGTCATGGAAAATGATGGGTTTAATAGTCATGCAAACAATAGTGAGGTTTCCATTACAGGTGAGTTATGAGCCATTTAAGTTAAAAAACCCAACTGGATTTTACAGCTGCCAGGCACACTTAAGGTAATACCCACAGACTGAGGAAGGAGGGGTGACTGTGGAGAAGCCAAGCAGTCCCCTGGCTCATGGAGGGAAGGTGCATTTGTTTCTAGTGATGAATGAATATGAACGCCTCTGCTCAAGGAGAACTGGTCTGTTTGCCTTTAAAGCCTTGTACACCAACAGGCACGCTGCCAATGCACACATCATGATAGGGGATTGAACAGTAAAGCCAATATGGATTTTCCTCTCTGAAAAATAGGGTCTGTTTCCTTCTGTAACATTTTTATTCCAAGGGAAACAAAGAATTTCAGAGCCCCCAAAGACGGTAATAGCATAGCTGGAGACTTCTAGCACAAACATTGACAAACAGCTGGGCAGGGGACAGTGAGGAAAGCACTCTGGTGACGTAAATCAGATTGGCTACATGGAACTTGAGTTTGGTTTGCATTTGCTGAAGTCCTGTCCCATGGGTAGAAACAGGATCAGGTGGTGGTGAGGTACAACTGCCCACTGAGCTCCTGGGTTGGATGAAGTGATGGGACCAGACCGGCTTATCCCAGTAAGCACCCCTGTAAGAGAGGCTGTACAAGGAGCAGAAACGTGCTTTGCAGCATGATCTAAAACTGTGAGACGCCCACTGGGTTAAAAGTACTGCAGAACGGAATGGCTTGAAAATAGACATTAAGCATGTTGTTACTGAAAATGCCCCTTCCTTCCCACAACAGTAACAAGGAAAGCCTCTACGGGGGGGGAAAAAATCAAACCAAATTACACTTTTCCCTTGAACATCATAATTTTATGGTCATTTCTGTGGATGACACTCATAAAAAAATAAAACCCAAACCTGAGAGGAACTTGCTTTCCATTCATTCTTTTCCTTGCTCCTCTCTTCCTTAACTTTTTCCTTCCACAGGAGAGAGGAAGGTAGAGACCACCCAGGAAAAACAGGCACTAATGGAATAACGCCTGGAAGAAGGTGAAAAAAGAAGCAGCCAAGTTTAGTTCCCATTGGAAACCTGAAGCTCAGACAGAAAGGATGTAACATGTAGTTGTGTTTTCTAGGAGTGAATTGGAGAGACACAAATGCCTTCGAGCCAGGAATGCGTGTCAGCCAGCCCTGCAGAGCCCCCTGTCTCCCTCTGCTGAGGTGCTAAATCTGAGAAAGGGGTAAAGATCTCCAAGCTGTGACCAGGATACAGTGGCAGACTCCCTGCAACAAAAGCCCGCAGGGCTTGGAGGGATGGGCTAGGGAGTGATGGGCAGGAGGTATCTGCTGAGGCTCTTTGAGCTGGTGCCTAAGGGAGAAGACAAGTTTGGGTTGCCCCAGCTCTGGCCCTGTGCGCTGGAAGGGACCTTGGGACAGGAAGGAGCCATGAATTTCTGGGATCTGGATGGGAATGACCCCAGCTTGGCGTCTGACTGCAAAGAAGGAATCAAGGTGGGGAAAAGGTCTAGTAAGACCATTCAAACCCAGAAAATCACTTTCAGTGTCGTGTCTCCCCGCTGAGGTGCCTGAGCCAACCACAGTGGCTTTGTGTCAAGAGGAAAAAAGGTCCCCTGGCTGTCATGTTTCACCATTTGGTAGAAATTCTCCTCTCCTGCCTTCCCGTGGGAAACACTTGCCCTCGAGTTTGAGGAGAGACCTACCCAGGCTGGGTCTTTGCCAGGACATCCCGGACGCCGTTCTTGGGAACATCTGCAGTGCAGCCCCCCCACGGGTCTACACCAACCAGCAGTTATCTGCCTGAACGTCCACCACCACCTCGGAGAGCAGCTGCCTGCCAGCCTCAGAGGTCTCCCGCCGGCGGGGGGAGGCTGCAGCATTCAGCTGACACCTCCATGATGGTTCAGCCTCGCTGCACGCACATAGATTTTGCTGGGAAAGTCCCGACCCGTCTCAGCACAAGCTGTTCGGAGATCCCTCGCTCATCCTTTGATCCTGTGGCACAGTCAGGACCTACAGAGGCAAGATGCACCTTTTGTAGAAATGCTTTCTTCGATCTGTTCGAGCTGATAGCACATCCTCACGAGACTGGGTGACGTGTGAGCTGGGTTCCCACAGACACAGCCGAGGTGAAAGCTAGTACTTCCAGGCAGCGGTGGGAAACAACTTGGAGATTTAAGTACACATACCTATCTGCAGGGGCTGGGGTGTGAAAATGACCTTTTTAAAGCACTTACTGCACTTTTGTTTTATCACCTTCTTGGATAACATAGCTAGAAGGCCAGGCAACTTGTGTTTCTCTTCCTAGGCCTTTTGTCTGGCTACACAATACTGCTTCCAATTTCCAGAACTCTCAAAGGAAATACTGATTTCATGCCATAGAACAGAGATTATTATTTCTCTCTCAGAATTTCTTGGGGGGGAAGAAAATGAGGTATACCAACACATCCATTTGCACAGAACATTTCTTTAAAACCTCAGGAATTTGAGTTGCTGTTACCTAATTGCTCTTCTTAGATCTCAGATTGAACTTGAGGTTTGATCAGAACACTTTCAGTGTAAATGTTACAGAATGACTACTTAGTAAAAGTATTCTTTCCCCATCTTGTAACATGGAGAATGCTTTGATGCACCTGCACACAGTGAATTTCAGATCACAGAGCAGAGAACTCCGGGGCAGGGAAGCTCTCCTACCAGTGTTTAACTTGCAGTAGCTCACTTAACCACGAGATGTCTTTGTGTGCTGCTCAGCCATCCAGAGCACACCTGGTGACCAAAGCCAGCCTGATTCTGAATCAAAGTTGCAAGGGCCTTCTTTTGTCCATTGCAGGCTTTTTTTAAAAAAAAAAACAAAAACAAACAAACCAAAAAACCAAAACAAACCACTTAATAATTGCTTTGTATCCAGGAAAACCTCTAATTCCATGATACTGCCCTCACATCCTGCGCTGCCAAGGATTAGAAGAGTACTCAGTAAGCCATAACAATAGACAGAAGTACTGGCCTGGGTGGTGTGAACACATAAACCTCTGGTGTCATTCACATCCCTTCCACAATCTGGCAGAACTGGCTGCTCCTGGCAGGCCTCTCTATACATCTGCCCAGTGCCTAGCACAGGGCAGCCCTATACATATTTCTTCACTGTCTGAGCTGGATGCATATATAAAGGTAGAATTATCTGGTTCTTGCCCTTCTTCAAGCTATCAAACCCAAGACATCACTGACTGCAAGAGAAGGCAGACGGAGCAAACAGCGGGTTGGAATCTTTTATTTAGTAATCAGTCCTGCTGTGTGGGCAGCATCTTAGCAACAGAAACCCAAGTATGCAAAAATACTGAGTTTTCACAGTGAAAAACCAGACAGTATAAAATATTCCAGTATTGCCTCTTAGAAACATTATTTCAGTAAGACGCCTGTTTCAAAGGCAACACGCTTATTTATTTTGTTTGCTTTCTATTCTCAACCCCTCCCCACAAAGAATTGTTCAGACAGTAACCCTCCTTACCCCAAACTACCCACACATGTTGCAGGGAGAGATACACCACATGAAATCCCTTCTTGATTTCCAAAGGTTTATTGAAGAACATTCTCCCAGTAGTGTCAAGGGCCAAGAAGACCTTACTGTGACACCGAGCAGTCCTGATGTTTTACGCACCGCAGACAACTGTGCTGCTACTGAACTCTGATGACAGGCTCCGTCTCCCGGATGAGCCACTGAAGAGCTTCGTGACGGCCTTGCCTCTCCAGTTCTGCTCCAATTACTTCCCTGCACTTCTGATGGTAGTCGTTCACCCAGTTACACTAGAGAAACGGAGAGGTATGACATTCAGCATAACCACAGAAGAACTGGTGCCCTTACAAGTTATGTACAGCCAAAGTCACACAGTACAAAGCCAAAGGCCCCCGTGCCCTTTAGGACCAAGCTGTTAGCCTGGGATGGGATCCTATCCTAAAAAGACAAACCTCTGATCTATTGAAGTGACTTGTAAATTTGATGAGCAATTCGTCCCGGGTTTTCAGAGGAGCCAAGGTTCAGTTCAGCTGACACATATTCAAAGTCTCTGCAAATTGCTGCCTCCAGCAAGTCAGAAGAGCTACTTTAGCATAGTCTAGTAAATAGCTTTGCAAATTTGTAACTGAACAATGCAGTCCTGAGACACAATTGCCCTGTTGATCTGAACAAGTAACCTTATGGCAGATCTGGGTACTCTTCACAGTCCTCTTCAGAAAAAGGAAATGCAAACAGGATTATCACTCAGAAAAGGAGGATGGATTGAGGCAAAATAAAGAGTATGGTAGAAAAACAGAATGAAACACACCATGGTGAAGGTAGTGGGAGACATAAATAGAAAGTGTAGAGTATAAAGCTATTAGGGAGATAAATGCTGCTGAGCAGGCATCAGTGATGTCTGCTCGGAGTCCATATGCACTGCAGAATGTGGTGTGGCTGAACGGGACTGGTCACAAGTAGATACAGACAAGAACATGGGACAGACATTAGCATGTCTCCAGGGACACAGCACGATGGTCTGACAGAAGCAAATTAATGCAGGAGTAGGAGAAGAGAAGAGATGATAACAGCAAATATCGTATCAAGGGAACCACCAAAACATCAGAGGGGTCCTTGCTGCCTTCATCACAGAATAATTTAGATTGGAAGGACCTCTGGAGAGCTCATCTAGTCTACCGTCCCACTCAAAGCTGGATCAAGTTTAAAATTAAGTCAGATTGGTCAGGATTGCTCTTTGGATGTATGAAACAGAACAGAGACCAGTGGTTCTTGTAAACAGAACATAACAAGCTCATTCTAGTGCAAAGAAAGCAATGCAAACCTGCTGTTCCACTTACCTCTTTCTGTGTCAGTAAATTAACATCAATCATTTTCCTCTGGATTGGAACCAGGGTTAAGGGTTCAAAAGTCAGGCTCCCTCTGTTTTTGAAGTTGTACTGCAGCAGAAAGAAAAATAGGGTTGTAGATTTTTAGAAACAGCTCTAGCCAGATCACACTTACTCCTCAGTTCATGTCATCACTACAGAACAACCCATGGAATGCTCAGACAAAAGGGCAGCAACTTACAATAACATTTTTCTTACAGTTCAAGCAAAGAATTGCAATATAAACCTTAGTTATTTCTTTCAGTGGTCACTTTTTAAAGGCCATGTCCCAGGTCACAATTGTACAGGACTCAGTTTCATGTTTGGCATTTCTAAAAGCATAACTCAGCCAGACTGGCAATTAAAATGTCGAAATCTGTCTGTAGTTTTTGTTCTGCTGCCACCATATCAAGAGAAGAAAATCACAGCTTGAGAAGATCAACCAGCTCTAGAGCAATGACTCCAAGGGGCTGAATAAAGATGCTTCTGGTCTTTGACATCCAGACAGGAAACATTTCAGAACAACTCTCACACACAAATTTCAACCTATGGAAACTCTGGAGAAGCAGAACTGTCTTCTGTGCTGCCACTAGCAAAGGAGACTTAGAATCAGAGAATCATTCTCCACCAAAGCAGGGTTTTGGAGACTAGGAGTCTTGAGTAGGATTCAACTGTCTGAAGCATAGTCCCATCTCAAGTTCCAGTACTTTAAGTTTTATAAGCAGTGAGTCATGAAGAAAGGTGTATCCTGAGCAGGTCATTCACCTTGGTTTCAGCAGGGATCACAAGCACGACATTCTCTATTCGGACTCCAAAGGACCCATCTTCATAATACCCAGGCTCTGCAGAAACAGACAGCAATTAACTAAGCCACACAGCTGCACTGTGCAAATACTTATTCCCTATGGCCAAACTTCCCCGCCATGGCTTTAGTCCACTGAAGTCACTAAGCAATCTTGACATCAGGCATCCACAGAAGCAAACAAATTTCTGACTCTACTTAATCTGCACAGAAGCCCCGAGCAAGGTGACAGCAAAAGTTCTCAAAGACAGGAGAAACAAGACAGACAGCCCTCGAGCTCAGAGAGTCTCCTTGCAAGTCAAGAGACAGCAGAGAGTACATGAGTTCCAAACACCAGAAACTCTGAAAATGTTAATGTCTTTATCAAAGGCAGGCGGGTAACCCCTTCCCCAAAACACTTATTTTAGAGAGTATTCCCCTGACTCCCTGAGAGGACTTTGCAGCCCTGAAAGAACGTAAGTCTCTCAGCAAACCCCAGCAGGCTGTTAATTGACTACTGGAAGAGTAAGGCACATAAAGATTTAACAGCTGCCTCAAAAAGCCCATAGCAAAGACAGGATTATCTCCTGAAAACTTAGTGTCCACCTTGTACTGTAGCCAGCTCTTCCACAGCAGAACAGGAGGCAGCATGCCAGAGCTGGGCTGGTCAGCATCACAGCTCTGCTGAGGTTTGCACTGCAGAGAGCAGGAAGCAGGCCTGCAGCACCCAACTGCAAAGATGCTTTATGGAAGGAGAAAGAGCCAAAATGAGGGTCTTTACCTATAGAACTTAAACGACAATTAAAATAACATGAAGCGGGACCAGAGCTTATGATCCCACCTTTCCATTATACCATTGTCAGATTTATTCCCCCTGCACATTAGAAGAGCTTGGTCCCTCCCCCAGCAACCAGAGAGAATCACCAATGCTAAATACCATCAGAGACGATCATGCCAGCCTCCAAAGGCTCGTCTGCAAAGGTTTTGTAGCTAATGCCGCAAGGACCCTCATGTACATTTAGGAAAGAGCCAACTCCATGTCCTGTCCCATGCAGATAATCCAAACCACAGTCCCACAAGGCAGAGCGGGCAAAGGAATCTAGAAGATGACCTGCAGGCCAAGGAAAAGAGACAGACAGGGAGAGAGAATTTGAACAAGTCAGGCTCCCTCTGAGATGCTGATAATCACACTGAAGGCTCATACCTGGAAAACACGGGGAAAAAACCCCAACCAAATAAACAAAACAATCCACCAGCACCCCCTCAAAAAACCTACCAAAAAACAAAGAAAGGAATTAATTGGATTGTTAGAAGTCACAGGGAAGATTTGGCAAGCCTGACATTCAAGCCCTTTCTCAGCTAAGGAGCCCCCTCACTCTCTCTCCTGTTACCCAGCTCTCAGAAGATGGTCTGTAAAAGAAACATTGCACTGCTGCTTGCTCCACTGGGGTTTTCAGGAAAGCATTGAGTGGTTAAATGTCCCACAGAGAATTCAGCACCTTTCTTAAAGGTAGCTGCACTAAGCGAACAAAAAGTAGATCTGCCAATAGTATTTGCTGAACTAATCAGCCAGACTTCTTGCCTGGATTGCCAGCCATTGCAGATTGTTTCAACCACAATGCAGAGAATTTGCATTGCCTGCATGTGAGCACCAAGCCCATGTGTCCAAGTTCTGACACCCTCCAATTTCAGTTGGGGTTTTGGTACCACTACACAGCTGCTTTTTCCTCACTTTTTTTCCAAGAATGCAAACTGCAGAAAACTCTAAAAAGAAGCACCTTCGCGTAAGGTGTCTTATCAGGGAGAAAATAGCTCTGCAACAAATTCACCAGGACTGAGTGTATGTCACAGCTTCTCCTGCATAAAATCAAAACAGCTCCTTTGTGTGTCATTTTCCCATGCTGCTCACAAATAAAAGAGATTCCACATTAACTGGAAGAGAATTGGCTGGTCCTTTTGAAGCTGGAGTGTGACCTCTCGATTTGATGGGGCCATGATTAAAGCATACAGACAACCTCCAAGCACAGAAGGGCAACAGGTGTGTTGGAGTGCCACTGACTGTTGAAAATCAGCATCATCCTAGAACCAGAGCACTTTGAACGCCCTTCAGACTTCCCTCCTCAAAATTTTCAGCACTGGTTGATGATGAGGGAGAAGGCATCAGTAATCCAGAATCCAAAATGTTGTGATGGAAACAGACAGATAGTTACATCAACATGTGCCTAACACATCTGGACCTGTCAACCATAATGTTGCTCTCAGACCACGTAATGGTTCTTCAGAGGTCACTGCTGTGGGTCAAAACACTCCAACTCACCAACCCACCTTTGGTTCCATTTGGGAAGATGGCTGCACTCACAGCTATATGTCCCTTCAGGACATAGGTGAAGCATTCCTGTCAAAGAAATGTGTGCCATAAGTAAACAGGGAGAGGCAAAAACTTTGCCTTCCCCAGCAATGGAGAGGAAGACTGCATCTTGTAGCAAATCGTGGAGGATCTGGAAAGACTTGCTCGTGCTCTCCTATGGCTGGCAATGCCAAAGCAAACCATGAGCAGAAAGATTTTAAATGACTCCCAAGATCTTTCTCTGCTAATTATGGAGCGTGTCACAAACTCAAGAGTGCAGGTTTAGCAGTAGGGTTCACCTGACCTACATGAGTGATTGTCTTTGTGGCTGTAGTTTTACTTCCTGAGCATACCCTACAGCATATTTTCATCACTGAGCAAACTATAATGATGACATTAGTTTTAATTAAAGAAGCAATTTCAAATCAACAAAATTACATTGCTGAACTTCCAACACTTACCTTCTCAGGTAAGTCTGAGACTGGTTTTTAATATGGTACACTAGACACAAACCACCACTGCAGCTTTGCATCAGACACTGAGCTTTGCACTACGTTAAACCCCACTAACTCCCAGCAAGCCAGTAATGTTTATCTTTAGCCCACTGATTTTATTGTTTCTTAGAGCAGACATGCCACTTCTCAGATGAGAGGTGTGCATTTTAAGATAGAAAGGTGCCATTCCCTAAATCACTTAGTTTGTATTTTGGAAGTCTGAAGTCTGACAGCCTCCTTTCCAGTCTTTATCAAAATGCTGTCACATATCATTAAATACATGATATTCCATAAAGCACTTTGTCTATATAGCAGTAGGGCACATTACTAATTTGTTTAATCATCTCTAATCGTAAGAGTCAGATTGCAAACCACACTGAGATGCCAACTTACCTTTTCATAGGCTGATGGTGTGCCAAAATGCATTGTCCTGGTCACATCTGTTGTACCATCCCTTCAGAGGCAAACGAAGATGCAAGAGGCAAAGGGGTGGGAGCGAGAGTTGGAAGAAAAGAGATCAAAATGAGAATGCACAGAAAACCCAGTCACACTGCAGCAAACCAACCTAGCTTGTAATTGGGTAAAGTCATCTGCTCTGTGCCACACAAGACTGATGATGTAACAGTTCCTAATCTCAAAATTCCTGAACACACGTCCCAGATGTAGCAATAATGATTTACAATTCAAAATGCTATCTTTCATCCATAAGCGTCCCAAAGTCTTCACAAATTAGAATCTAAACTGCTCATAAAAATGCTGCTAATTTAAGGTTTAGCAACTGATACCTACCCATTGAAAACAGAACATCATATTTAGTCTATTTGTATGGAAGATGATTCATTAGCAGCTTAAAAATACATACTTACGCACAAATGACATCTACCAGCTCAGGAAAGGGAAGCATAAGGGGGTATAATGTCCCTTTCATCCTCAGGATGTCTTGTGCTAAGATTTCTAGAGGTTTTCCAACATTTGGATAGGGGTTAGTCTGAGGTGTCAGAAATTGGCTCCGAGTTCCTTCTACAAATATCATTTTGAGCCTGCTGTCAAAAAACAGAGGCTCTGGAAATACCGAGTTCTCTTTGAAACACTCACTCCAGTGACTATGCTTTTCCCCAGCACACACAGGCCACGGCCACGAAGAACTCATGGTTTAACTTCTCAGCAGGGACAAGTAGAACATCCCCGTCATAATGTTGTACTAAGTGCCATTGACGTCCAGCTTACATCGTATTCAAAGGGCTGATTTTCATAGTGCCACTAAGGAAATTGTTAATTAGGCCATCGGGGGGCGGGGGGGGGGATGGGGGCGGAGAGAGAGAAAAAAAATATCTCCTTGATCTCCTTGTAAATTCTTACCAAACAGTGTCTGTATGGTTCTCTTTCAAAGCTCTGACTGACTGACTGACATAACAATAAGGCATAGCTCTAAAGACAAAGCTCATCTCAAAGAAGCAGGCAGGCCTGTCCTGCATCTTTCTGAACAAGCCGTTTCTCATCTATTTACACTGGTTAAAAACATCACCTCTTTTATTTTCCATGGAGTCAAGAGTTCCACAGTAAACAGCTTCAGAGATAGAGGCCACTGAATAGCACTGTCAAAACAGCACTGAATGAGTCAACCGAGGTGATGCCTTTCCAAAACCACCTGAGACCCAAGTGGCCACTGGGATGAGCAACCTTGCCTCTCTGGAAAGGCAGAGAACACCACAGGGCAGTGCTGTCCTGCTCCATTGCCCACCTTGTTCTGACTTCAACATCAGTCAAATCTGCCCACAGAGCAGATGCTGGCAGGGTAGGTGCCTCACTCAGCTGTGCAGGCTGCTGTGTAGGGAGCCCACAGCTAAACCAGGGCAGTGAGGCCTGCTCCCTGTTCCCTACAGCTCTAACACCAATGTGCCAGGTGAGCAGAGCTGCAACAGACAGGAGCATGCACCACCAGCTACAGCACTGCTACCATCATGCTGGTAATGGGACCCAGACGGGAACCGTGCTTTTAGATCTCGTCCCCTACCCCAGACAAGGCTTGTCAGCAGCCCTCATCTGCTGTCCTGAGCCTAGGTCAGGCCTCCTGTCATGGATCAGTCACCCACTGACTGATGCACTTGGCTATATTCAGAACCCCACAAATGCCCTCCAGAGGGGATACAGTGAGCAGGCTCTCTGTGAAATGGCACTGCACTCGAAACTAAACATTGCCATGCCTGCCCCTGCAGCTGTGAGTTGACCCTGCAGGTGGTCACTGGCAACAGAAAACGCAGAGGTTCAGCACCATTCATCCCACTCACTTGTACTGTGCTCCTGAGTCCAGCAGGTAGATCTCGTTCACAGACAGTGTTCTGTTGGTCTCAGGAACTGGCCTGTTTAGTTAAACACAAAGGGGTTTGTTCCACAGTTTTAAGGTCTCCAGCCCATGTCTGCAGTCCAGAAACCATCTTAAGTGCCAGCTTAGATTGTCAGCTCTGATTTCTTGTGGCAATGATGGAAATCCCACACATGCTGAGCCAAGTATCATACCGAGGAATATATCTGTCTACAGTAAATAGTGCTTCCAGCAAAACCCTCAACATCTGTTCCTGGATGTATTTCAGAACAGTTTGGACTTCATATTCACCCTTCACAGACTTCTGCCCCCAAAACAGCCCTTTTCTATGGCCCCTGAGCAGATCAGCATCATAGTACGTGCATGCTGCCAGCAGGCAGAGATCTTTATTTAGTAAGTGCAGAAGCTCTGGTGGAATAAAGCAAGATGGCAATCAACAGCGACTACATCTCCCTGTTGTGACTCCACAAAGAAGCCAGACAGCTCGTTCCAACTATGTTTGCTGAAGGATGAAAGGAGAAGCTGCGTTTCTCTTACTTGTAGTGAATGATGGCTCCATTTGGACCTGTGCTTGATATGGTAGCAAAACTCAATTCAACGAAGTCTTTCTGTTGGCTGAAAGAAAAGATTGTCATCGCTACAGCACAAGCAAGAGGAGTACACCAGGCACCGGTGGCACCTGGAGTGCCCCATCCTTAATTTCACATCACCTCAGCATTCCCCTTAGCCCTGAAAGCCACGTGGGCAAGTGCACTCAGGTAGAAGAACTGAACAGATTGGAGCCCTGTCATCCCAACCATGTGGAAACCTGCCTTCCATCTCTAGCCTTTCCTTACAAGCAAAAAATTCACCACAGACCACCCAGGGATGAGATGACCTGAACAATTTCTTCTTTGTTACTTATTTGCTCAAAGGCATTTTCAGAGGTCCTATTGACATACACATGGGAGTATCTCTCAATACAAATGCTGCTCACTCTCCCATCAGAAGAGGAGAAAATCTAACTCTTACATCAATTCCTCCATAGTAAGAAAGCAACTATCTCGTATTGAAGTGTCCTAACCTGCAGCACTTCTCATTGCTATCTCAAAAGGAAAGCAGGTATGATCCAGTGGGCTGGGGCTTGTATCTCCCAAGAGACCCAATTCTTCCACAACTCTTTTAAGTGTTCAATGAAATCCTGTAGTAATGGTTTGTCCTCAGGTAAAATATATGCATGTTCTAGACTTCTAAAGACTAAAACAAAAAAAAAGAAAAGGATAAAAAAGCCACCAAGAAAACACCCTCACAGAGGATTTACTTTTTACCTGCGAAACTCCTCTGCTTTGTCTGCAGCAATTATTTCTGTTACCGTTCCCTTTGGAACCTAGTGGGCAGAGATGTAGGTTGAATTAGTACACCAACAAGTAAAGAAAATGCTATACGCTTAAGCACTGGGCTTCGTCTGTGCATTATGAAACCCATTCTCGAAGTGGCGCCTTTCCAGGTTTTCTGTCCTCATTCCTCAGGAATGATAAACACAAACCTAGCAATACTTCGCAGCACATGTGAGAAGTGGGAAGCAGAGACGGTCAAAGCAGGACTGCTGAACCCTGACTAGGGAGCAGTTAGTGGTTACTGCAGTATTAACTTCACTGAGATATATACAAAGGTAACACCTCATAAGGCGGTATCTCTTCACAGACAGGTTACACTAAGCTTAATCAGTTCTCTCCAACAGCCCATAGTATTAGCAGAATTTTTATGCTTTAAAATCCGAAATTGAAGCAGTTGCAGGAAAAACAAAAGGATGTGAAATTTTACTTTCAGCATTTGATAAATTAAAACCTGTGAGACAACTTCCCCAGGACTGGACAGCAGGCAAAGGGGAGCAAGAGTTACGTTTCATAATCCCTGAGGCAGACTTGTTGAGGTACTCAGACATGTAAAAAGGCACCTTCTGGAAGTCATCAAGCCATCTCCATAGGTAAAGTCAATAGATTCAGACAGGCAGTGGCACAGAAGGAGCACAGCTTATTAAGTTGCTGAGTAACAGTTAGCACTCTGCACCTTCACCGTGTACTTGTAACCCAGAGAAAACATGAGTAAATTGTCTTTATTGCATTTTCACTGGGCATGACTGCACCTCTCCATTCATAAACGCCAAATCTGTCCATACTGCCAGACAACACTGACTGATGAGAATAATTCTTTGTATCAAATTGGATATTATTTCATGATTTACAATACCAAACCAGCACAAGATAGTATTAAAACTATATTAAGCCTGTTCAGGTCATTTCTCATACGCTCTGGCTTTGGTCTGTGTAAAATGAATGAGAGTATGTTTTCAACTCATTCAGCTTTGGATGAAAGCATGATTGAAATCCCCCAAAAAACACAGGTAAAACCCCAACTGTTTCCCCACTTTTAGCAAAGGCACTATAAAGACTACCAAAAAGTTTATGCTAATGCAGAGTTTTACATGGCAATAAAATCTCCAAGTTAAAAAAAATTAATACACTACCTCTTTCTCCAGCCAGTTGAAGAGCTCACACAGGGCAACAGCATCTTTAATCTATGTTAAGATAAGCACAAGAAAAGGGAATTGAAAGAATAAAGATTTATCAAGCCACAGTATAAAGAGGTTTTGATGCAAAAAATTCAATCTGCAAGTTTCAGAAACACAAACTAACAGATTATTTAAGTGGTCTTTCCAAGTTCTGCACCCTGTAATTAACACAAGCACTAGAAATGTATCTGGACAACTAAATAAACATTAATAAAGGTTTACTGCTGGGAAGTATCTTACTGTGAAGAATTACCAAGTACTTAGCAAACATTGGCTTTACCTTACACAACTTTCAAGTCTCTCTTGCTTTAACACACAAGATCTTGTATTTCAGATCGTGGAAGGCAACCACACAACACATCTGGTGATGTGTCAGGGGAACATGCCCTTTGGGCACACAGGCACCACAGTCTGTCACAGCTCCTGGCTTCATTCTCGCCTGATAACCCCTGTTTTTCTTCCTTTTTTCTACACGTTTGCAGCATGCAGAGGCAAGAAGCAAGAGACAAGTGTACAAGAGCAAGGCACAATTTTGTCCTCAGGTGGCAAGTAATGAAGTGTCTCTGCTCAGTACAAGTATTTTTACTTCCCTTAAGTAACAGGAAAAGAAAAGCACTGAAAGTAGCAGTTCCCAAGAAGCTAGCAGAAAACATGGGACAAGTTCAGAACTGCCAGCCCTGTTTTAACTAGCATACTTCTTGTGTTGCAAAAATTGCCGCTTGAAAATTAACAGGAAATAAGCAAGACAAACTTCAGCCCCACCATGAACCTGTTTCACAGGCAGCTTCTTTGCTTGAAAATACGAAGCCTCCTGAGAAATCAGCATCATTTCCAGAGCGTCACAATGATGACACAAAACCAAAGTGCTTTGAGAACACTGTCTGTTTCTGAACATCTTGGCCTGTGTTTTGCACCATGCGTCGAAGAATTTCTCTGCGTTCTTTAGGTTGTGTTTATTCAAGTGATAACAATTTGAAGGCTCCACTGAGAAAGACAACAGAACTGGCAAAGGGGAGAGAACATCCCTTTGAGGACCCATAATCTAAACAACACTTCTCAAGTCTGCACAGTCTTCCAACAGAGTATGGTTGGTAATACCCCACAGCAACAAATGTTGCTCTTCATCCCGAGGGAATGCTAAACAAGCAAAAAAACTGCTTCAACGGCAGATGTCTGACAGATAACCATTTTTACCCTGCCATCCAAATTCTTACCTGCTTTTTAATCCAAAACACTAAAACTGAAAGGAGAATGTAATCTCTTTCCCTAAACATAAAGCAAACCTGTTGTCATGTGCAAGGAGGCTCTGAAGGCTTCACTTACATGTGCTCTTCTCATGCCTTCCGTTTCTGATGCATTCTTCACAGCTTTTGCAATGCAGATGGGGGTATATGGGGTGAGGTATCTGTAAGCCTGCAGCAGAAGGACAGGGATTACTTGTGGATTAGTCAGACTACATAATCCTAGAGGTTTAATATCTCAGCCTGGCCATAATTTGTACTTTGGCGGTCTCTCTCAACCTTCAGTGCTGTGAGATACTGGTTGCCAGTAGTCAGATAAAGTGTACTGGGGAATAAAGAGAAACAGTCCCTGACTGAAGAAAGAACAGCCACAGAGAAATCCAAGGAACTAAAGAGTTAACAGCTTGCCACGAAGCAGGGTGAAGATTTGGATATCTTAAATACCATACATATCAATGTCTGAGCCATGGGTTTCATGTTGCTGATGTACACTAAAGGCCAAGAGAAAGCCAGTAAGAAACACCAATCCCAGGGACTAAGTTGGAGTTTAGGCTGTGCAAAGAGACCTAAAAAGTCACCTTCATTTGTTACCCGTCACCCCCAAGCAGCAAGGAGCAAAAGGAACCCAGCCTGGGTACCAAGCACTGGAATTGAACCTGGCAGGCCCCTCAAGACTCTGACTTCTCCAGCACTGAGCATCATCACTTCTAATGATCAGCAGCTCTGACAAACACATTGAAGCCCCAAGAAACATGAAAGGCCTTTGCAAAGATGAGCTTTACATGCCATCCACTTTTGAAAGAAACTTACATCAGCAGTTCGAGACAAAGCTTTCCTGTGCCTGGACAGGGCAGCCCTGCATTAAGAACTTACCTTACCACTGTGCACTTCCCCAAACATCAGCTGTCCTTAGATTAGCCGGTTCTGGGCATGTCTTCAGAAATACACCAACTACGATGACTTGCCCAAGCCTCGCTACCCTTAGCATCAGAAGAAGGAACAAGAACGATGTCTTTTGCCCCACAGTTCTCTGCTCTACCCATTATATATCAGGAGATGGGATAAGCATCTACACAAGCACAGCCCAAGCAGCATGCTGTTTTCCTATTTTCAATGCACCGGCATATGATAAATACCACTCAAATTCATGGGAAAGGCCTGGCAGACCCTCAGCAAAGACCAATTTCACACAAATCCTACCGGCTTACAGTTTCCAAACTCTTAAAAATAGCAAGACAATTATACTATACTATGCAGAAACTAAAGCACTGAAGAAGCCACAAGTCAGGAAAGTCCTTTTATCAAAGTCAGGACAAAACTTCTGAATAGTCAGATTCTTAGATTGGCTTGGCTTTTTGGAGTCTGGTAGGTTCTATTAATCTTCTGTGAAAAGCATATTTACATGCAGCTGTAGGCAGATCTATAAAGGGTTTGCAGATCTGTGTTAATAATGGACTGGATTTTCGCCAGCGTCAATATTTGGCTTTCATGGAGACGGACAGTAGATGGACTTCTAACACTGGGGTTCTTCAAAGCACCCCAGGCTAGTTTTTCAGCTGGTGTAAAGTGGTGTACAGCTGGAGAAAAAGGCCCAGCATGAGGAACTGGGAAACGTTTGGCTCTTTCAGTGACTAAGTGATTTTTAATCAAGACATTTCAGTCCTTCCTCTCCTGCTTTCTAATGCACAGTTCCTTGAGGCAGGGAAGACACAAAGCTGAGACCACTCTTAGAATTCCTGTGCACTGAAAAAGCCTTCAGGCCTCATGAGTTAGCTCTGTTGTCACAGGTATGGCTGCATCATACACACACCTGCAGAACAACCACGCAGCACATGAAACAGGCAGGAGATACCTGCTTGCCTGGTGGAGCAGAAACCTGGTGGTGTGTGAATGCAGACCTACAGCCAAACACTTTTTACAATTCAGTTCTTCCTTCAGCAACTCCTTCAACTGAGCCCTGCGATTCTCAGGTAGGAAGCCCAGACTGTTTAGTAACCTAGCACAAGCACCGATTGTGTTCAGTGGGTCTTTCAAGGCAACATCTGGAAAATACTCACTGGTCCCTAACTCCCACCCATATTTACTCACAGTACGTGTTTGGTACTAAATAGCTTTGTAAACCGGATGGCATTCCAGGGAACGTGAACTCTGGCAAACAAGAGATGTACACAAGATGCATGGAAACCAGCTTATTTGCTCATAGTTGCTGGTGTGTCTTTCCCCGAGTATCTCCTTTCATGACTACCGGAATAATAAGTGGACTGCATGACTCCCAGACAGCGAAGTTCAAGGGTAAGATATAGCACATAAAGCTGTACAGAAATTATTCTGATGCTGCAACTGTCCCTCAGCAGACACACTCACTGCATGAGCAACCAGTGCCTGCAGGTTGTATGTGTCCTCGCAAGGTTCCCTGCTGCAACAGCTCTATCACCCTGTCCCTCCTGTCTTCGGTACTGGATGCCACATATTGCCTGATTTGCTTTAGTGGCTTGAAGATATAAGGGGAACCATCTTCGGACGCTCAGATCAAGCCAGATGCCCCCTCCTGAAAATCCTGCTCAACATCCCTGCTTCAGTTTCTGCAAGTTTCCAGCTCTCACTGCTGGTCCACATAAGGCTGATGCTCCATCCATGGACAGAATGACCCAAATTCACCCTGTTTCCTCCCCCCCTCCCCTCTCTCACTATACTTGTCTTATCTTAAGCTGACAATTCTTTGGATAAATCAGCTTAGCAAACTGGAAGGGCAGCTCCAGCGAGAGCAACCCCAGGATTAACAACCTCTCGATACCTCAGCATAGCTGGATCCCTTCTGCACAAGCTGCAGCCTGCACCATGCTTTGCAGAGGGGAAGCTGAGGCCAGCTGCCCTTACTAACACTGTTCCTGACCACGCTGAGCAGAGAGAAGTATTTTCCCTTGCATGGGCTACTAACCTTGGGAATAGCCTCAGTCAGAGCATAGCTGGCTTTGTCACTGAGCCACACTTTCTCCTTGGCTGAGAGGCCTGCACCAACAGCCTGTAGCTCCGACACGATAGATCCATAGGGCATCACCTGGATTTTAAACTCAGGCTCCAGGGTACAGTCAAGCTGTAAGTGCTCCCTCACAGCTGGGTCCATCATCCGGTCACCATCAATGAAGAGCCTGAGAAACAAATTGGACAGAACAGATAGGTGGGACCACATCTGATAGTGACTGGAGTAAAGAAGGGAAGGAGAAACCATTCTGGTGACATTTCAGGGAGAAAGGAGTTAGTTAATTATGCACTATACTTTGGCCTATATTGTTTTAACCACTGCCCTTCACACAACTTAAATCCTGCTTTGAAATTTAGACATACCACCCTGCTAAGAGGAAAGGAGCTGATAACATTTTTGTTTGTATGACACATTCAAAATGGCTGCATCCCATCATTGCGCTTCATGCAGCAGAGAATAAAGAGAGGCAAATGGTGCCCATTCTCTAATTTTTAAGGGCAACATCTGGAAATTGAAAAGCTACTGTTCCAAGTACCACATTGTTCTTGCTTTTACTGGACTGGAAAGTTCAGCTCCACCTTCACATACAACTGGTACTCACCCAGCCAGGTTTTACCTCAGATGCATATAGCTAGCAGATTCATCTCTTTTTCTTCTAAAGACTTATGCTTGCTGAGGCTCATTATATGGGGCAGTCACAGGAAAGAAGCCTTCTGTCATAAGCCAGCCCTGAAACTTTCCTACACAATCCCTGCAGTTTTGAAGTGACTCATCAATGACATTAGAGAAAAGTTTTCCAATGTCCAGGCCAGTGTTGGCTCTTACCCACACTTCACCCAGGGCTCCAAGGGCCCTCTGCATTATTTCAGGGTGACAGAGGGCTCAGCCATCATACCCACAGTCACCCAGCAAGACAGCAAAGGTGCTGAGGAGTGCAGCAGAGCTCTTCGCTGCCTCTGTAGCTCTGCTCAGGGGAGGAGAGTAATTAATGTTCAAACAAAGTGCTCAGAAAGGACATTAAAGTGCCCAAGTGTAGGTGTTTTGAAAAGACAAATGCTTTGCTAGAACAGCTCTCCCACAGAAAAATGTATCTTGGGGGACAGAAGAGGGGAATACAAGCACCTGATTGTGTTCATTCCTATGACGGCGTATGCAAAAAACACAGGATTGTACTCAACATCAGAGCCTCGGAGGTTGAAAAGCCCTGGAAAATAAGAACGCCAAGAATCACAGTCCTGGTTCATCTTTTGTAACATTAGAGAAAGCCAAAAATAATCTCAGCAAAACACAGTCAAGCAATGAGTCGTCACGGGTACAGGCCGTGGGTCCAGCTCCCACCCAGCTGTCCCACGTCCTGCTGTTTTTCCCGCAATCCTAAGTTTTTGCCAGGAGATGGCACCAGAACTGCAGTTTAAACTCTCCCATCGGGCAAAGAAATGGGGTTTAACTTCTAAAGGAGGGCTGGCTTGGAAGAAACCAGACACAGGCAAAAAAAAAAAAGACAAGGACACACGCTAAAAAAAAAAAAAAAAAAAAAATAAAAAAAAAATTGTGTTTGCCCTTTCTGGTCTGTGTAATGCAGCAAAAGCTCACTTCTCAACAGCCAGGAGACAATGTTACAAGTTACCATTTCATTCCAATCCTTTTGATACTTGAAGGAAGAGGGAGACAGCCTAGGCAAGACTAAAATACTCCAAAGAGCCTTCATTTAGGTGCCTCCAACGTCTCAGGCTGAGACTGCATAGTACTAAGGTTTTTCACAAAGGTTTTATGCCACAAAATTTCAAAGTCAAGAGGGGAAGTAGATGTGCAGCATCTCCAAATCTCTGATTTTAGGGTCAAATAAAAACCCCAGGGTATCCAATTAGCTGAAATGAGTTACTCAAAGCAGTAAGGCCAGCCAGCAGGACAGCTGGGAAAAGAACCAACATGTCCTAAATCACAACCCAGCACTGTATTCATTGAACTGTGCAAATTCTGCCACAAAAGTAAAAATAGAGTTTGATTCTCCCCAGGGAAGGAGTAGGTCACTTGAAAGCAGGAAAGAGCCACAAAGAACTCTTTACTGCATGGGTACAAACTTCCTCTCTCAGCCGACTCCCAATGCAGTAAGGAGGCTACAGCCTCCTCTGAGGCTCTCTATATCCCTAGAAACTTGTCTGGAGTTTAACACAGTGAATTGAATTAGATAAAATTAAAGGCAACGTCTCCCCCTTTTGGACAGGAAATCAACCAGGCACCCAGCAATAAGCTTCTCTCATGACCTCCTCTGGTCCATCTTAAAACCCTTGATTCATAACCCAGCTTGGCTTTGCTGTAGACATTCCATCTGAAAATGAAACCACCTCAGGGCACCAATTTATCATTAATTTAATTGGAGATGCACCTGAAAAGGTGAGACACACAATCTCTACTCACACAGGCCTCCCCAGGGAGGAGTCCTATTCACCACTCTCAGAAGTACTTCTTTCATGAAACAAGCTCTTTGCTCAGTGTCACAGATCCAGGAGAGCCCGCAGACCTCAGCGGGCTGGCTTCACCCAGCACCAGAGACATTGCACTGGCAGTGCTGGAGTTAGGAACACACCACCTTAATTTCTATCATTTCAGATCAGACACGGGACACAGGCATTAGCAGCACTCACACCCTGCCAGCACTACGTTCCCACTGCACCAGTCTATACACTGGTGATTTCTGCACAAAGGATATACAGCACTAATAACAACAGTCCCAGGGAAACCACTGCTGTTTCTGGCCATTCTCGCTTCCTACACACTGGGCTGGGAGCCAGGGCATGGAGACCTGGTCATCCTGGGGCCCCAAACACCGAGGGGACTCTCCAATGGGACTCTGTGACCCTGGGTTGAAACGATCTGGAAATACAAGTTGAGCCCTGACTTACTTGTTTTAACCAAAGCATTTGCCAAACGCTGGAAAGGTAGAGACTGACTTAAAGGGTAGTGACAATTAGGAAGACTACCATGAACGCCGTGTACCCCACCCTCGCCTTACCTATACAAAGCCACATGTTGCATTGCTTTGTTTATAGCCCAGACTTCACAGCAGAAAAGTCTCCATCTTCCCATAGGGTATGGCAGCATCAGGATATTTTACAGCTAGAAAATCTCACAGGTCTTTTTTTCCCCTTTCAAACTGCCTTAGGCTTTATATATAATCTTCCCTTCCCTTTGCCTGGGCTGTTTTTCAAAGGTGGTGATTTGCTGTGTTTCCTGGGCCAAGAAAGTACTCGGGAGCTGCACTGGTGTATTAAGGCACTAGGTAGAAATACAGGGTCACTGCGACCCATTACCACCACTGCACTTGATACAAGTGACCTCTAACGAACACATTAGCTGTCGTAAGTGCCTCTCACCCTGGCAAGGTTCCTCCTTTCCAAGGACATTTATTTTGTAGGAAGAACTGAGAAAGGCAATGCAAAGACTTACATGCTACTTCATCCAAGGCTGTTACCACAAACCACAGGACTTTCCTCTCAGCCATTTTTGAACGAAGGGCTACAATTTTGTCTCTCCAGCTGACCCCTGCAAAACACAGTATGAAAAGCTACAGTCACCAGCCTTACTGGGGATGATGATGTAAGCACAAACCAATGCACTGGGTTTTGGAGGTACCCAAAACATACTGTGCTTGTGCTCCTCATTTCTTTCTAGTAACCGATACGAACTCTCAAACGAGCTGCCCTCCACACATCCATAGATTTATTTTGAAGTTATCTAGTAAATGGCTATTTGAAGTTTTGAGGACAATGGGGTCATTAGCTGAGGTCCGATCACCTTCATGACCTATTCATAGTGGATCATATTGCGCTGCAGTAGTGTTTTTCTCACCACTTTGTAAGAGGAAAGCAAAGGGGACAGGGCAGTAGAAACAGTTCCTGTCTACTGAGAGTTAAGCTTCTTACCTGTATAACTTAGGTCCAGCGTGATGAGAGGCTTGCAGGGTCGCTGAGGACAATCTGTCCAGATTGTATCGATCAGGTTTTCTTTGACGGGCACAAGGTCGTGACCAGCACTCCTCAAGGCTTTGGACATCCTCTTCCACTGATCTACCAAAGGGAAAAAAAAAAAAAAATTAAGAGTGACGGCTTTGAAGAACACACACTGGTTCAGCAACAGCCCCATTCACAGGGGGCATACTCAAGAATCTGAGTCTCCTTCTTTCCATCCAGCCTCTCCTTCCCATTCGTTAAAAACAAAGCAAAAGCTATTACAATTACAGTTCCACAAACACAGCTGCTACAGCCAGTAGCACATACAGAACCTTGCAGACCTGGAGCCTCATGCTTGAGCTGAACAAGTGCTCCAGCTGGGAGACAGAAGTTACTGGAAGAAGCCACCCCAGAGGCTGCTGTAAGGGTGTCTTCTACCCCAGTGCAGAACCACACTAGACCTAAGCTAGACAAGATAAGAGATGGGCTTCCACATAGCCACAAGACTGATCCTTAGCCCATGTAAATCAAGCAAATATCTCCCCTTGACTCCAGTGACCTGTGGATTGGGCTCCGTGTTCTGAAGCATGACTAGATGGATATTCATTCGTCTGATATGAATGGTACCACTCCAGGAACGTGCTTTCTGCAGGGAAAGCTGCAGGGATGCCAAAACCACCAAGCAGGAGTATCAGCATCAGTTTTGCCTGGGTGTTCTGGCTTACAAGCTGGCCAAGGCATTCAGCAACTTTGTACTGAAGTGCCCATGACGAGCCACAGCACAGGCAAAAGGAAGTTCAGGAGTCTGCTTTTCAACTAAGGTCACTGCAAGCCCAGAGAGTAGTTCTTGTGTTTTGGAGCCAATGCACTGATGTCGAGCTCTCATAATACATGCCTCAAACCAAAATCCAACCTGTTTTGCCTGACAGTTTAAACCAGTTGAAACATCGTTAGCTACATCATACAACAGCTTAGCCAGAGAAGCAAGGAAGCAAAATCTAGTTGCCCAACCCAGAGATAAAATAAAGTAAAACCAACCTGCCGGAATAATGAAAGGGTCCACTCCCACCTTTGAGCCTTCTGGGAGGACACTCACTAGCCAGTCCTCCTGAGTTGGTGTATCTTTCAGACCTTCAGGGATTTAAGAAAAAAAAAGAAAAAAAGAGGTTCAAAGAAGCAGTCATACTGAAGCATTCCCACACTACCCAAAAAGTCCAAGCTAATGCATCAGGTACACCTACTAATGAATGTCTAGACCCATGGGTAAGAAGAGTCACAGGACACTAAAGCAGGAGCAGCAGTGTACCCAAGATATCCCTAAGCCCCTGCTTGATAGGGTATCTCTACAGCACAAGTTGTAACATGTGCAAAGTGACCAAATAGCCTGTGATTGTTTATCAGCGGAGCAGTATCCCAGCCTGCTGTGTACCCATTTTCATGAGTGTCCAGTTGCTATCCATTTGATGTGCAGCTTGCAGGAAGTAGCGTCCATCGGTCCACATGGCTGCATGCTGTTCAGTTACTATGGCAGTACCTAGACAGGAAGGCAGAAAGATGGAGTCATTTAGAGGTGGGCAGTCACCATGCAGAGCCACAGTCAGCAGGGCGAGTGTTTAAAATGCACCCCAACACCCCAAAAGGCAGCTCTGCTCACTGTTCAAAAGTTAGTCCAATTTCAGTGGAGATATTCACTGTTCACCCTGCACTATGACCTTCCAAATCCTATCAGAGACAGTATGCACAAGGATGCAGCTTAACAAATCACCTCAGATAAATTCAGCTTAAGCATATCTCAGCCAGTCAGTGGAACTGGGTAAATGGGACCTTCCAGACTTTCTGTAACAGAGACTGTGGTCTCCACTTGGCTGTTGTCACAGTAACACATACTGGACATCCCTGGAACTCCATCCCATCTTCTCATGGGGAGGAAGCCTGGGCTCTGGCCATCCACATGGAACAGCTGTTACTAGGCTAGCAGACATGGGTATCACTCCCAGCTGTCAGCTGCACCCCCTTCCCAAATGTTACAGCTCTAGCAGAGATGGCTGACAGGAAATACAAATATAAACTTCTGCTGGTTTCAGTGCCTGTCCCATTCCACTGACTCCAGATGGAGGGGTGCAGGCAAACAGCTGAGGGACAGTGACATCTCAGCAAGGCACTCTAGCTGCCTTGCCCCTAGTGATTCAGAAAAAAACCCCACAAAAACACCACAGCACAAACAGAAACTGAATCCGAGTCTTTTGAGTCTCTGCATCTTGACCATACTCTCTGGTGACAGAGCCCACATTAGCAGAGTTTCAAATATGAATTCACTGTTTTCTACCAAACTCCCCAACACAAACTTCATTTTAAACTGCTTCAGCCTGAAAAGATGAAGCAAGTAACACAAGATAAGCCCCTGTGTGAAGCCTCACTGATATGCTGAGCACTAGGCTGGGAACACAGACCTTCCAAGTACATAACAAGGGCTCAAAATAGAGAGGAAGGTTATGAAGAGGCCATGCAGAAGGCGTGAAATTAATACAGGATTCATGTTATCCATTAACAGCAGCCCACAGCCCTGGCTTTATCACCTTCCACAGGAGGTCCCAGAGTAGTTCACAGGAACTGATGAATGGACCCTCCAAACACATAGGTAGCAGTATTTATTAAACTGATTTACAGTTGGGGCAGGAGGGGGAAGACCTCAGTAGACACTAAAGTGAGTTTCCAACAATCACACAACAGAGTAAGTTGCAGAGCTTAGGGTACAGTTAAGTTAAAAACTAGATCTCTTGAAACACAGACCTACCCTACAGCCAAGAAAACATCCTGTCTCGGCAAGATAAGCAAACTTTTCCGCAGCGTTCAGTTTCCAAATGCAGTGTTACTGGCCTTGGCTCTGTTTAAACAGAAAGGCTAGCTAAAGTCCATTTACTATTCATCCTGCCCAAATGGGCAATGCAAAATTCTATTCGTACTGGCTGCACATCAAAAGAAATGACTGTAGGTTACAAGCACTACATTGAAGAGTTAATAGGATTTTACTTTATGAGAGGTTCATGCAGGGGTCAAACATTTTCTGGAAACTTGTTATTGCACTGATATTACATAATTCCAGTGGGTAGCCAAGACATAATTCTGCAGATGCTGAAATGAGAAGAAAACAGTCCAAACAAGCTGGATAGGTCTCCTTTTCCATACCGCCTCTATGCCATGAATGAGACTATTTCTTTACAGGGGAATTATGTATGTTAGCAAAAACCCAAGTTCTGGAAAGGTACCTGCAGAGCCATCAAATCCAGAGATGAACGCCCGTCTGCAATCACAGGGTGCAATGTACTCGCTCTAGAAAACAAAAGAGGCAGCAATTATTTATAGCAGCAGGGGAGGGGGGGGGGGGGAAATCAGCTGATGAAAAATATTTTGATAAGCTTTTTCTCCTAAAGGACACCACAGAGAGAATGAAAGGAGTTAAAAATTCTGGGCTCTACTCCACTGGAACATTTAATCATCTGTGATTATATTGTATTTACGTCCAACTGGGTCTTTTTTTTTTTTTTTTTTTTTTTAAGCTGCAGCACTTTTCTCCCACAAACATCTGTAAACACTGAAGTACTCTGCAGATGTTTATTTCACACTCAACTTCCCCTTCAGGCAACAAACAAATGCTGCCTTTGAAGCTGCAACGTGAAAGGAAGAGAAACCAGAAGCACCCCTTGATCTTGGGGACCAGAGTAATCAGCACATAAAATCTGTAAAATTCACTATCTCCAGTGAAGTCCCCTCACTGACATTTAAGGTTTTGGCTGGGAGAGAGTTAATTTTCTTCATAGTAGCTGGTATGGGGCTATGTTTTGGATTTGTGCTGAAAACAGTGTTGATAATACAGAGACCTTTTCATTATTGCTGAGCAGGGCTTGCACAGAGCCAAGGCCTTTTCTACTCCTCACACCACCCCACCAGCGAGTAGGCTGGGGAAGCACAAGAAGCTGGGAGGGGACACAGCTGGGACCACTGACCCCAACTGACCAAAGGGGTCATGATGTCATGCTTAGCATATAAAGCTGGGAGAAGAAAGAGGGAGTGGGGGGGATGTTCGGGGTGATGGCATTGGTCTTCCCAAATAACTGTTACGCACGACAAAGCCCTGCTTTCCTGGAAACAACAGAAACACCAGCCTGCCAATGGGAAGTGATGAATTAATTCCTTTGCTTTTGCTTTACCTATTAAATTGTCTTTATCCAAACCCACAAGCTTTCCCACTTTTACCCTTCCGATTCTCTCTCCCATCCCACTGTGAGGGGAGGCAGTAAGCAGCTGCAAGTTGCTAGCTGGTGTTAAACTGCAACAAACAACTTTGTTTTCCACATCAATGACATTGAAAGAAAATCATCAAGATAATAAAAGTGTAAAAACTTTAACCCTTATGACCTTCCATAATTAGATGCTGATCCTCTCACTTCTTCCTTGCCTACTGAAAACCCAACTACACCAGCAACCACCAGATCATGGTTTGGTGGGTAAACAGGAATCAAAGACTACTAGTCCATCCTCATCTCAGACCCATCACAGCCTGTGTTTGTTGACACGTCTGTTGGCAGCATTAAAGAAGAGTCTGACAACGCACAGATACCTAACATCCACAGGAGCTGCCAAAATTAAAAGAACAACTGTATCTTGAAGTGGCCCACACACCATTTTTATGGGATTCCATTCTGGCAAGTTCAGAGGTCAGAATTGCTGAGCAGACCTGTTAATTAACTAGCATAACTCAGCAAATCAGCTTAATCCAGGCTGACAGTGCCAATGTTTGAGCTGCAAAACCCCTGGATTTGTACCTTACAAATGGTCTGAAACCAAACTCTGTTACTCTGCCCACAAAGTTCCTCTGTACCCAGCTGTGTTGCGGCAAAAGAAACATTTTAGGGACCCAGCTGAGAAGTCACAGCCCAGTTTTCAGGTGGGTTTAGTTCCTACTGCCATAGATACTGCATTTCCCTGTCTCTGGCCAGGGCTATGTTCAAATCACCTGATTGTTAGAAAATACTCCCTTCAGATATGGTACTCTTCACTGTTCTAAAGGCAGCAGAGGGTTCAAAGCACAGGAGTGTATGAGAAGCACAATCGCAGCACCTGGGACCAACTCTATTTCTGTTCTCAGTCACCCCATGGTCACCCCTCCAGAACAGCTATATCTCTCCCCTCCTTGGAGATGCCCTAGGCAGCAGCTACCAACCATTCACCACACTTTGAATCTAAGCCTTGGGACAGAAAAACCCACAGACCAAAAGAGGATCTGGCTGAGTAGTTTTTGCTTTTGTTTGCCACTGAAGATTCCTGGGATATGGTCCCAAGAAATCTTCTATTTTATCCAACCACTAAGGAAAGTTGGCAGAAATGGGGTGGGTATTGAGACCACGGGTGCCCTCATCTCTGAGCCAGTCCAGTTCCCTGTGTCTCTTCCTGTCCAGCCCCAAAGGGCTGTGACACATGCTCAACAACTGTGGGGAGGAGAAGGGTCAGGATACCCACCTTGGGAAGGGATGACTGCCCCCTGCATACCTCTAGCTGATGGGGTGGATCCACATCAGCCCACCACAGCACCACTATCACCACCAATCCCATTCAAATAATGACACAGGCATCAGCAGACAGAGGACAAAGTCATTCAAGCAGCAGAATCAAGCGCCCATTCCCCTGGCTGCCTGTCAGCAGTAAGACAGAACGTGAAGGCAGTGTGATGCTGGACCTGAGGAATATTCCCCATTTCAGCATCTCCTAATTCAGCCTCTTGACTGCTACAGCTCCCCTCCTCCTACACTTCTCAGCTCAAAGCTGGGATACCATCTCCCAGGGTCCAGCGCCTAAAGGGGATGCTGGAAATTTCCCACTGTGGATTGTATCACTAAGAACATCTCAAATCAGACCAGCAATTTCTCTTCCCTTTCTCTTGACCAATGCAGCAGAGGCTACAGGCTAGTCTGCTTGTGCAGACAAGCAAACTCACATTCACGGGAAGGGTTAACACTGAGCTAGCTGCATTAACAGCATAGAACAATGAAATAGATTAAAACAATTTTTAATCTAAAAGAAAGAAAAAAAAAGTCTGTTAGTCTAGGTCAGCTTTTACTAGATTTAAAACTATCAAAGACCTTGACTACATGGGGAATGCCTCATGCTGTTCCATTCACAGGCAAATCCAGGGAATGTTTTAAGAGTTTACAATGAGGCAGATGGGCTTTAGAAGGGAGTATGAGGGATCTGGAAAGGAAGATGGTTCATTCATCTGTCAGTCTGAATTCTTGCACGCCCACCTGTTCTGTTCCATGCAGCAACCCCCACTGTGCAAAGATAAGTCCATGTTTCGCACGAGCTAAAATTACAAGGGGAACACCTGCACACGCCACACAAAGTACAGGCCGCAGCACAGTCAGAGCAAGGTATTACCCTGAGGCTTGTCTTGAAGCTCCAATGACCTTCACCCTGGCTCTCCTCAGGCCTTTCAAGTCTGCTTTCCACCACACCTGTCAGTCCTTGACATGCAGACAAAACTGGGGGCTGCATCACAGAAACCCTCAGCTAAGCCAGGAGGAACCACAAAAAAAAAAAAAAAAAAAAAAAAGTGGTGCTTATCACCAGAACCTGCACAGTTGGGCCATTAACATGTAAAAGCTTATTCTATCCTAAGGTTAACCAAGATCAGCAAGGAAAAGTACAGCTTGCTGCCTTTAGAGCTATGACACTGATGCCTTAAAGAACAAACACTGCTGTGTACTTGGAGGGAGGTCGGTATTCACTGCCAAGAACCTAACTGCATTGGTAAGAACTGGAACAGGTCAGTGCAACCTGTGCACAAATAGTCTCTTGCTTTATAACTCTACTGATTCCTTGGCTCAGAACAAGTGTGTGTCAGAGGAGCCAGCTCTGAGCAGAAGACAGCATCTCTGCCAATTCAAACATGGGGCCCTGAGCTGGGCAGGTGCTTCCTTGATACAGAAGACCAGCCAGATCTGACCAAATTTGTTTTCACCAAGTCAAGGCCCTGGGGGTAGAAGCCAGCCCCAGTTAAGCTGTGACTGGCTCCAAACCCAAGCCCTAATCCAAACATCATTCCCTCCCATTAAGAAGAAAGCTCCTCCAATCTCTGAATATTCCCATATGGGCAAACTTCAAATTCAATGTAAACCGGGTGACTCAACACAAAAATGAATCCCGTGTTTACCACTGCAACACCCCAAAAGGTCAGACAGGTATTTTTAACCAAACCACAAAGGATTTAGGTGCTTCATTTCCAAAAGCATGGCATTTCACCCTTCCATGATCCTTTGACACCTCCAGCCACAAGATCCACCCAGCGCTCATGTAAGGAAGCAGGGCTCTTTGTATGGACTTCAGCCTACTTTTGGCTGGTTACTCCCCTCCTTTCTCACCAGCCTTTGGACCACCCATGTCACCAAACAAACAGTCCATTTCTTCTGACTTCTTATCACCAGCATCAAAAGTTTCAAAAATCAAAGCAGCCAACATTCAGGGATGGCTACAAGAGCCACAAGTCCAAGGTAACAGGAGCCTTGGTTAAGCCAGAGTCAGAGCCAGCTGTGTTTGAGAAGCTCTGCAAGTCTTTCAGCTCTTTACACAACTAAGCATAGAAAGCAAAGGATACAACTGGTGGCAAGCCTCCTCGCAGTATTACAACCTAAGCCTTCTAGCCTTGGCTGGAAAACCAATATGAAAAGCATCACAGAGCTCAGAGCTCAAACCCCAAACATCCCCAGTGTTACAAAGAGAAATTAGTCAGCAAGTTGCAGCATCAGAGTGTATCAGCATCGGACCAATCCAGGGGTTCCTTTGCAACCAAGAAGGGAATAAAGTTTCCCCCAATCTAAACCCTTTGTCAGCACCACAGGAGGGAAAGCCCTTTTTGTTGACAAGTTCTCTGATGTGGATCCCAGGACAGCCTCAGGAACAGCTGAGAGAGGAAAGGACAGCAATAAGTAACTTGGGTTGTGGGGAGGAAATGGCTCAAGCCACCAGAAGCTTGGGTATCATTAAACCACAGTCTTCTGAGTCATGGAGGGAAGCTGCCTAAGAGCAAAATCTGACTGCAGGGCTGTAAAGTTCTTTATTTGCATGCAATAAACAAATGCTTTCCTGGAAGATGGGGAAGCTGCAAACCTCAGCTCATGACAGTTTCCCTGGAATCAGTAGGCCTGCTCCGGGATCAACAGGTTCCCACCAATGCTTAAAATGGCACCAATTCCCAAACCTCACAGACAAAATCCTGCACTAGCTAGTCAAGAGGCGCCAGAATCATCAGCTTTTAGTAATTGTTTCCATTCAGATAGATTCGCTCTGCAGAGAAACCTGACCAACTTGCCCGGCAGGAAATAGCAACATGGGGTTCTCTGCTTAACTGCATTCTGTCAAGGAAAAGAAAGCAACAGAAAAACCCAGAAGTCCTGAGGGTCACATTCTTCAACTCACATGACAGCACTTAACGTCTAGTGAAATGAAACCAGAGTTATATATGGACAGAGGCAGCTTGAGGCAGGAATGCAGCAGACAATAGCAGCTGCAGAAAACTGCCTTCCCTCTACCTGCCCAAGTTTGGATCTCCCTAAGAGGAAACATGATGCTGCACATATGGTCCCAAGGCGCAGGCAAGTCTGGACCTAGCTCACCCCAGTGCAAAGTCAAGGGCAAAGGTCCTGATTCAGTTTTATTTTGCTCTCGTGCACCCTGGGGTAAAAGGGAGCTTTGGGTGTGAGCCAGGAAAGCTTCAGGTCTTTTCTTTCCTGAAAATGGCTGAGGAGGGAAAAACCCTTGGAAGTTCTTGGGTCTCCTAACAGCAGAGTGAAACTAGCATATGAGCAGGTGGGGAAGGTAAAAGGCAGTTCAGCAATTTAAAATTTATGTTACAGACTACAGAAATCTTAACAGTGGAAAACTGCACACAACACAGTTACCGCCACGGGTTACCACCCTGGGCCCAGACTTCCCTCCTGTCTTTAGTGCACAAGACAAGCTGATGCAGAGCAGCATCAAAAGAGAAGTGTCATTGCAACACATCACCTCACTGCTCTCCAAAGGCCCCTCCCTCTGCATGGAATCTGAGGGCTTTAGCATAAGACAGCAATTCCAGCAAGAACTGGATGTAGCAAAGGGAAAGCTCTGCAACCAGTCCTTCGCCACCTCGCTTAAGAGTTATGCGTTGATCAGGAAGTGCTAATGGGGAAACTAAAGCCCAGATAATGCCCCTTCCTCCCCTAGTAAATCTTTTCTTCCCAACAGCCAGGATGGGGACAGCAAGTGCTCTGGCAAGCTCCCTTTTTTACAGCGTGAGCTCCCTGGAGACAATCTGATGAGAAGCTGCTGGTGGAACATCCATGCTGATTTGTTACAAGAACATAAAAACTCCAGTCTCCTGAACAGACTCCAGAAACTTTTTCCAACATGACGCTTCTCAGGTTACCCAAGCTTTTATGCTAGAACCATTAAAGCAAGTGAATGAAGGATGATTTTAGTTATCCCTGGCTTTTATTTCTTGTAGGGAAGGAAAATGCAATCATTCTCATAATCCATCCATCCATACCTGGTGAGCATCTCCAGAGGGCACTATGTAGGCTTGCACAGGCTCCTGGACATACTTGGGACTCTTCATCACCTGCCGCAGTTGCTTCAGCAGCTCTGTTGTAATTTTTGGACTCATCTTCCTACCTGCAACTGAAATAAAGTACAAAACTTCAGAGCTTCTCCAGCCATCCCAGGCCACTCACATGCACAGGCTGGAGGCCATCACCACTGAAAACTCCCCTTGAGGACAAGTGTGCCAACATCATCCCTCCCACCCAAGAATTTCTCCTGTCCTATCACTTCACTTATGTTCCTTGAGAATGAGGGATCAGGTTGAGGCCACAGAGACAAAGCTGGTCCATGCCGTAAAGGACCTTTCCCATCTCATCAAGCACTGACATGCCCAGTAATAATGACACGCAAGCTTAACATGTGCCAACCCTCCTTGCACGTGGGCAGCACCAAGAAACAGAGCACCTCAGACATGCCTTATGACAGCCAGGAAAGGTCTCGGGATGTCACACCGATGGTCCCAAATACTCACAGATCAGAAGTAGCCCCACCCATCACATGCATAAAGAACAGCGTCCAGTCTTTTCACTCTGGGGGCAGAGATGCTGTGGCTTATACGCCACAGCAAGCCACGCACATCAAGACTCGGAAACGGACAAGTTAAGGTGGCGATTTTTAGAAGTTTCACTATAGCCCAGGTTTTCATAGTGGATTGGTGACCAGACTAACTCAGGGCAAAGAAATTACTCCCAAGGACATACACAGGGATGTGTTCAGTGGCCATATTTACCTCTGGGCTGCACATTAGTTCACCTAGCAGGAAGAATAGCCCATTGAGCTCTCACAAGTGACTGCCAGGGGACAACTAGGGATGCTTAAGGAAAGCTTCTCTGAAGACCTTTGGCAAATGCTCTGCAGATCTCAGCTGGTGTCAGACAGGCAGGGATGGGGCACAGGCTAAATGAAGACAGCAGATCAGAGGGCAAAACAAGGGCACAGGCCAATTATCCTCCCTTGCAGTGGTTTTGCAATAGATATATCTTTAGCATTGCAGTGAATATCAGCCTCTCAATTTACTACCCAGAAACCGTCAATAGCTGGGTCCCGCTGGGAGCACCGTGCACAGTGATGCATCAGGTCATGCTGCTGTGCTGGCGCGAATGAAGGCTGCAGTGGAAGGCACCAGCTGATTGCAGAGGATATTCAAGCTGTGGGGGAGGCCTGGCCTGAAAGCCTATGGAAACCAAGTAACCTGAACTTCAGAAGAGGTTCTCTCTGTGTTTTCTTCACTCACATCTCCAAAGGGTGCCCAAAGTGGGATATTCCCCTTCCCATTTCTCTATCCATTCCTTTCAAATTTTTAAGAACATGCTGGGATCCTACAACTTTAATGCTGTCGCTTTCCAGGGCAAGATTGGTAGGCTCTGTGCTGCCTGAACACCAGCTATGCAGTATGTTGTTCTGACCAGTGCACTCCACAGCTCACTTCACAGCCATGTCTACAAACAGATCATAGGTGGGAGAAGCAAATAGTATGAAACTCAAACATTTTTTGCTTATCTAAGCACTTAACTCTATTTATACCGCTATAACTACCCAGAAGCCCAAGAGACATTACAGTCTTATGCCAAAACACAATAAGGCAGAGTCCCTGCCCTGTGATGTTTGCCATCTACACAAGAAGGCAGAAAACCTGCCTCCATTTCACAAGCCACAGGAAGACATGATTTGACCAAGGTCACACAGCAGCGTTGTGACCAAACCAGGAACTGAACCAAGGTCTGATGCATTCAGGTGTAAAAATCTGAACCCGAGACCACCATTCACACATCTCATCCCAGGAAGTTTAGAGCACACCAGGCTTGTGACTGACTGTCTGCCCACAGGTGCACTATGTTTTACAACCCAGACCACAAGAAGCAAAACAAGCACAAAAGGCACCATACACTAAATCCTCAAACTGGTATCTTGACTCCAGTGCCTTTTCTGGGATTAGATTACACCTCAGATTTATTTCCAGGACAAATTCATAGGCTACACTGAACTTTATTATACTGTGATTGTTTTTGTCTGTCCGTTGTAACAAGTTGCTGTAACACTCTCTAATACTGCTGCTGATTTATGTTCAGACAGAGGAAAAACAGAAAGGAGAGAGAGCAACAACACAGCAACAGGCCAGCAGAAAAAAATCCCTTTCTACAAACTCATAAGGACACAGCTTCCTTTCTCGACCTGCACTTTGTCTCCAGAAGCCTGAAAGTCTCATTTAAATAGGCAAGGAATGACAAGGCTTTGCCTTGTAATAAAGCTCCTTGCTGACAAGCTACAGTTTTCTTAGCAAGCAAGAGATTCTCTCAAGGCTAAAAAAAAAAAATAATAATTCATTTAATTTATAAGTACTCTCACTGTCGAAAGATTTGCTTGCAAATATTAAAAATGCAACAAAGCTAGATTAGCAACAAAAGCCATGTTAAGAAGAACATCTAAATTAGACAACCCCTACAGTATAAGAAATCACTTTAAAAAAAAACCTTCACAAACTTTCCAATAAAATTGTCTTCAATTTCCAGAGAAAGAGAAGCTATTTTCTCCCATATCTTTGGTAGTCATTTACTCTGGTCCCCCTATAATTTTTAACAGGTGACCTTTCCTTTCTTGGCCGTAACTATAAGCCTCTACCAAGTTAAAACATCTTCTCTATCATTATTTAATCACTCCAAACACAGCTCAAATGAAGATAGTGGATTTAGCAGTGCAAGACACAGTCCCCTTCTCTGACCTAACTTTTTCAAAGGTATCAGACTGCCATGTTACCTGCCTCTGTAGCTCCCCACGTCTGGACGCTTCTTGCCTCTGCTCATGCACAATACCATTCAGCTCTTTGCTTGGCCTTCATAAGCTTCACTGTGCCTGAGAAAGCAAAGGGCAAAACTGAAACAGCTAACAAACTTTGCCCCCCCCATAAAACATTCTTATTCCCCAGCAAAGAGCTGAGAATGCATTAATACTATGTTCCACTGGCAAGATTAGAGACGCACTGAGGGTGAACCGTGGGGGAACAAGGAACATCAAGGGCCAGGCACTTGCTTGTCAAGACTTACGATTAAATCTTGCAAGCATGTGCTGTTTTATGCCAATTTGATTTTGCAATCCTTCTGTCAGAGGGCACTCCCCATTTTACACATGGGGAAACTAAGGCAGAGAAGCAGCAACTTGCAAAGTATCAATACAGCACGATGGCAGTCAGAGGTGGATCCCAAAATCTGGCATTGTCTAGACTTACATTACCTACACCTCACCCAAACTGCGGGGAGTCAGTTCTCCAAGAGCCCAGGCCAGATCCTACCCGGATAGCATCTCCATCAGACATGCAGGGTAAAGGATGACCACAAAAATGTTGCCGGGGAGCCAGACACCTCCTCCTGCCTCCTTCATGCACACTGCGCGATGGGCTGCTGCAGCCCCAGGCCAGCAACGGTCGGGGACACCAGGCCTGCTGCCTCGGGGGCACGGCAGGGCCGCGGCGGGGAGGCAGGCAAGGCCAGCCGGTCAGGCTGCATCGGGGTTGCCTGTGGCTGCTGTGTTAGACCATCCTGAGGGTTTACGTCCTGTTTGCTTCAGATAGGCTCGTCCTCCTGTTAATTGCCTTTTCGTTTTCTCTTTTACGAATAAACTTGTTCAAAACAAGCACGTAAGCTCGCATTATCAGGAACCAGCAGCACCACCTCAAAACCAGGCCTCTCTGGCCCGGGCTGGCCACAGGCAGGGCAGCCCAAGCACTCCCGTACCGAGGCACAGACCCCACGACTCGCCCCCCTGGCACCCACCGACACTCCAAACGCACCGGCAGCCCACCCAGGCCGCACCCGGGCCTCCCCCAGCCCCACGCAGGGCTGACAGGGCCGCTCGGGCCCGGACACCCCGACGGGGCCCGGCTGCCGGGGAGGCCTGGTGCGGGTCCCCGCAGCCGAGCTACCGCGCACACCGAGCGCTCCCCGCCGCTGCCCCCGGGCACCCCCGGGCCTGCCCCCGCCCCGCCGCTCCTCACCTGCCGCCGGCCCGCCCGCCGCCCGCCGCCGCGACGTCAGCGCCCACGTCGGCCGCCGCGCCCACCCGCCGCTGACGTCACGGCGGACGTCACGGGGGAGCCGGCGGTGTGAGGCGGGAGGCGGAGCCCGGGGAGAGCCGGGGCCGGGACCGTCCGCCGCGCGCCAGCCTCCGCCGTCCTCTGAGCCCGGCGGGGGCAGCCCGCCCCGGCGGCCCGGTGCGGTCCCCGCTGGGGGAGCCCGAGGGGGGCCCCGTCCTGCGGAGGAGGCGGGCCGGGAAGCCGGTGCGAAACCCGGGGCAGGCCGAGCGCGTTGCAGCCGGCTGCCCGTGCCTCCCTCGAAAAAACGGCGGGACGGATCGTCTGGCACCGCTGCCGGGCCCTGGCCCCGGGACCTCGTCCGGCGCTCGCCTCTGCGGGCCGCTTCACTCTTCAGCTGCCGGGCAGGGCCCGGGGCGGGGATGGGAGCCCAGGCCCCCGGCTGGGGCCGGCGCGGCGGGGGCGCACGGCGGCTCCCCCAGCACCGCACGGGCGGGCTGCGGGCGCCCCGCAGCTTTGGCTTTGCAGTGCTGAGCACGGCTCCGGGGAAACGTTGGCTTCCCATTACTTTGCTCGAAGCCCCCGGCAGAAAGGGTCCTGCCCGGCTGCTTTTCAAGGTGAATTCCCGGCAGTTTTCTGCTTGGAAGGGAGGAGGCTCCTACTGTAACAGCGGTGGGTGGAACTGGTGTGAAATCTGGCCGTTTGCCATGCGTGCGCTAATGAAAATACCTTCCACTGCGCTCCTCTGCCCCTAGTAGTTTTCTACAGGTGGGCCATAAGTCAAGCCTAGTGACAAACCCAGGAGGCTGTTACAGAAATGCAGAAATGAGAAGATCACCACCAAGAAGCAACAAAAGCAAAAAAAAAAAAAAAAAAAAATTACCTGCTTTGTAACTGCATCCAGGCCAGAGGGGTTTGCTTGCAGCAGCCGGGACCCTGGGGACCCTCTGGCGCCCATGCTGTGACAGCACTGCAGCCGCTCTTCTTGCGTGGGGTTTGTCACTGCACCCAGTGTAACTGCCACTCCACAGAGGATGAAGAAAGGAGGAAAATGTGGTGCTCAGTGGGAGCCACCTTCGTTCAGGGTTTCCCACACATCCTGGGGACTCAGTAGGAGAGGAGATGCTCGGCTGGCTGCATGGTGCTCAGGAAGCGGGCCCTTGAAGATGCATGGGCTGAGCACTGCACCTGGCATCCCACGGGTACCGGACAACTGTGTGGGTACACAACCAACTCATGAAACTGGCCTCAGGGCCCCGGTCTGCATGCATTTTTCCAGAGGAGAAAAAGTGCAGCCTCCAGCTACTCTGCCCTTCGTCCTTCCGTCTTCAGTCCACACCAATGCTGTAGCTCACAGAGCTTTACCCACAAACTGCCAAACATTTGCTGCTGCGTCTAGCAAGCCAGCACAAGTCAGTCTTTTACTAAACCGCCTGGGTCTCCCTGACTATTTGCATATTTCCAGGTGAAGCGTGAAGCAAAATCAGGTGAGGATAATTCAGGGAGAGAGAGGCTTTTGGAGGTCTCTAGTCCAACCCCCTGCTAAAAGCAAGACCAGCTTCAAAGCTAGGGCAGGTTTCTTAGGGACCGTCCTGCTGGGTTTTGAGTATCTCCAAGACAGGAGCAGTACAACCTCTCTGGGCAGCCTATGCTAGTGCTGACCACCCTGGAACAAAAAGTTTTTTTCCTGATATCCAAGCAGCATTTCCTCATTGCAAGTTGCCCCTTGCCCTTTCGCTGTGCACATCTAGAAAGGATCTGGCTCCCTCTTCTTTCTGACCATTCTCCAGGCTGAGCAATTCAGCCCTCCTGCAGCCCCAAATCCTGCAGCCAGCCCCAGCCAGCAACTGCTGCCCTCTGCGGCTCCCTCCACATTGCAGAGGTCTATCTCACACATCTCTGGAGTAAAATCTAGGGCATAACACAGCACAGCAAAACTCATAATGCAGTAGAAGAGAATAAAAGGTCCGTCCTGCAACCAGCACCTCGGCATTGGGAAGGGTCATTGGATGGGGCCAGGGTTGTAGGGTCTCCTTGAAGAGGGATGGGAGAGAGGGGAGGGGAGGCTGGTGATCATGGCTGTTATAGCAGGAAGAATTTTCTTTCCTCATTAATTGCCTTGGCTGAAGCTAATTGCTGTTTCCCAATTATTCTCATCCCATCTCCCAGCCCTCCCCACAAGGATCTTATACAATCCTGGCAGTTTGGGCTGGAAGGGCCCATTTAGATCAGCACATCAGTGTCCCCCTCAGGGTAAACTACAGCCGTGTTTTGCATTTGTGTTACAGAACACGTTATGCTCACCCTGCAGAATATTTGCTGAGAAGATTCATTTCCTGGAAACCGGCCAGAATCCAGTGATGCTCATAGTAAAGCACATGTCAGGACATTTTAAAAGCACTGCAACATTGGCATGATGATCATGGAGATCATTTGCCAATGGCAAACTCTACAGCTGAATCCAATCAGGGCTGTGAAAAGGTCCTTTCAGCCTCCTCTGACTCATAATAATAATTCAGGGTTAGATTTTGCATTTGGCTGTGGCTTTTAATAGAGGGTTGTGGAGAGCTGCACCTGCCGGAGCTCTGTGCTGGCCCAGGGAAGGGGGATGGATCAGTCGGAAACATTTCAAATGTTTGTCACGTGCCTTTCCAGCTCACCAAGTAGTGCTGCACTGTGGGGATGCCTTTTCCTCTCCTGTGCTTCCCAGCTTGTACACGGTGTACCCAAGGGAGAAAGAGACTCCAACACCCCCTTGGCACGGTCCACATGTTCCACACTCACTTCCCAGGGACAGAGCTAAGGGTGTCTAGTCTCTTCCCTTCCTGCTCTGCAGAGCTTTCAGTTTGGCTGAGTTTAGGACAGTGGCTAAACACAAGGTAATCTTATAGCCTGTGCCAGTGTTTGATTATTTTTTGCCAGTGAATCATTATTAAATTAGTTTGGGTTAGCTAACAGACTGTGGGAGCAGTGGCAATCAAATACAGGGAGGATAGAAAATATATCTCCTTATGTGGGAGTGTGAATTGGGGACTGTCCACAGCATGAAATAACCAGGCTGATCACACAGTCCAGCATACCAAGGGAAGGACAGAGCAGGGGAAAGCTCAGAATCTCCATTAAACTTGCCTCATTAATTCCTCCGAGTCTGGAGGTGCCATCCTGCCTGCCCACAGCTAGTCCGAAGAGTCCACAGAGCAGCTACAGCATCAGAGCAGATCTGTCCTGCCTCTAGCTACTCTACAACCCCAGAGTGGAAGGGGAGCAAATCAGGAGGATTGAATTTTATTAACTTTCTCTCCTTTTGTCCCAGCTCAGGACAGAAATAACAAGCACCACTTTGGACAGACCAACTATCAATGTCATACTGATGTCTCTGTGTAATTTAAAAGGAATTAAGTTACCACTTGAAACACCTTACTGTGTTGTTTGGTGACCGAAATGTGTCCCCATTCTGTCTTCCTGATCAAGATCTTGATTTAATAAAGGTTAAAAAAAAATAAATCTGCATTCCCATCTTCTAAAAATGTGCTAAAGGAAGCAGAAAGTAGAAGGGAAAACACTGATGTCTGCAAGAGCTTCTTAGTTGCTATTGAGTGCCTGGTATTGCAGAGCCATGTTGTGAAGGCTTCTGCACCCACAGGTGACTTCCAACTGATTCTGACTCACTGAGCACTAAAATTTAGACAAATTTCCTCCCCTTCCTCATAGAAATAATAATGACAAACTGATGGGTATTCTGCATAGGAACTTCATTCCAGAAGAGGAATGGTCTTGTAAGAAAACATGTGTTCAGGCCAGAAAGCATTTTGCAGATATCTCCTGATATGCTTGTGACAAGCCCTCTGCAGTAAACAGCCATTGCACAGGTGGAGACATACTGTGTCATATGGGCTGGTGTCCTGCCTGTCTGCAGAGACCTAGGCCTAAACACTGCGAGCATCCCAGTACCACCAGGGGCCTGACCCAGCAGGACCAGAGTTAAGCCCATGGATGAGCCCTGGGAGTTCTGGAGTGCATTGAGGGACTGGTGCTGAGACGTGGCCCATGTGGAGGCTGATGGATGCCCGGGCTGAATGAGCCAGCTGATTGCTGCTAAAGGCTTTGGCCGGATGAGTGCACAAGGCAGCACTATTTATTTCATTTGAATAATACATGACTAATAAGTTAAATAAGAGAAAGCAGAATGAGCTTTCCGGTTAAGCCAAAAATGTCTGATGGTTGTTTCCTGGGCATTTTGGGTCTCTGGGAAGCTTTGAAGTGGCCCTAATGAACTTGCCAATGTAGATAATGTAAAATATTTTAATGATTATCCGGCAGTGCTGTCTATGATATATAATCTGAAATGTTTAGAAGAGATGAAACTGTCCTCTCTAAATGGCTGTTTGATGCTGACTAAAATGGTGCAAATTCTGTTGCAAAGGTGGTTTATGAAAACGCTTCAACGTAACTTGCTTTTAATTAAATTGTCCTGATTGAGCTATCTTTTATGTTCGTATAATGCTGTGTTTGCATCGGATTACAAAAGAGAGGGGTGAGGGAGAAAGATCTGACACATTGCAAAGAAAATTGCCTGAGACCAACCTCACCAAGTGACAGAGCCATTAACTCCATTGTAATCTTGATCTGTATCAAGTGATCAAGACCAGGAAATAAGACATAAAAGAACTCCCTTTATCTTATCAACCCCTCTATACTCATGATACCTTTATTGTGGTTGTAACTTTAATTTCATTCACCTTCTCTTGTCGGGCACCTGTGAAATTTAGACTTGCTTTGCAACCTAATCTCCCAAAATGACCCCTGCCCACTTTGAGTAAGCCCACAGCTTTTTCATGGCAGAAGATGTTTGGCACATTAGTGAGACTGTGATGCCGGAGGCCGACCCAGTGACTAGTCTGTGACTGGGACACATCTCTTTTCCCTCAAAGCAGCAATCAAGGTGCGGGATGCTGTGGGAGGCAGCGATAGGAAATGGGGATTTGTAGCAGGGGACTGAGCATCTGCACAGCTCTCACTGAGGACAGGGGATGCTACAGCTCTGCTTATGCGAAGCCTGGCTTTTGGATCATGGCATCCTTCCAGTGCCTTGGGACATCTCCTGGACACTGGACAGGTGAAAGCCCCACTTTCCCGGCGCAGGGGCCAGGGCCACCACACCATTGGGCTCTCCCATTGCCACCGTCCCACAGTGCTGCAGCCTCAGCACCACTTCCAAGCTGGGAAACATCTTAGCAAGACCCACAGAGGGTTGGAGGTGAGGGGGGAGGTCACTTCCACCCCCATGAACACGGGTCAAAATGTGTTTTTTACAAGGTTGCACACATGGCCAAACAGCCCCTCCTGTCCGTGTGACAGCACTGGGATTGCCTGGACAATAACTAACCCAGTTGTATTTGTGTTTCGCAGGGGCTGTCCTGCAGACCATCACGTGCAAGTGGTTTTACTCACAAAAGCCCCGCAGTGAGTTTGGTTGCATTCATGCCTCTGTGCCGGCTCAGCAAGGTCACATCCTCCCAGCCCAGAGGCATGCTTGGGTCCACACAGGAGACAGCAAGTACTTTTAAGCCCGGTTTTCTTCCTAATCCCACCCTAGAAAATTACCTAACAATTAATGGCAATGTTTTGGTAGTACATAACAGAAGCTTTGTAATGTGCCAAGGCAAGGAAGGGCCTGAAAACAGTTCAGCAGAGAATTGCTTGTATTTTAAGCTCTCAGCTCTGAGTTAAATGGAGGTTTCAAACATGTGGCACGAGTCCTTTTGGATCATGTTTAAAATAAATTTTGTATGTTTGGAAACAGTGAAACTAGAAACTGCAACAACAAATGGTGTGTTTGGAGGAAAAGATAGCAGGGAGAGAAGAAACAAGTCTATCTAGAGATTTTATCTTAGTTTTTCTTGGGAGGACAATTTATCCAGCCAGCACTGGAAGTTGATCATGATTGGGTGGTTCCCAGCAGCTGCATTTGGAAAGGAAAGGGAGGCAGCAGCAGGCCAGGTAGATATCTGAGTATTTCCACGTCTGCTCTTTTCAGTTAAATACCAGATGTTAGGACTTCACTTGCAAACCTTTAACAACAAGGATAAAAATGAAATGTTTGCTGAATTTTCTGCCTGGCTCTGCTTCAACACCAAACAGTGTGCACACATCCCTGCTCACCTGAACTCGCCTATTTGCAAGTGAAATGTGAGACTCATAGCCATTTCCAGAACTTCTTAGTTTTCCCTTGTCTGTTCTAGCAGGAAAAAACAATGGGAAAAGCTAGATCTAATTGCATGCAAAAGAGGCCACAGTGGTCACTGGTGCCCTGTTAAGTACTTTAGGAGATCATTTGTTCAGCTTGCGTAAAACTCCATGCTGCTAAGGAGGTATATCCTGATGAATTGGATATAATTATGGATATATTCCATATTTAAATATGAAAATCATGCCTATTGCACAACAGAGGCTTTTACTTAGCTCATATGATGCCATTCTTCCTCAAAGTCTTCAACAGCACCACAGTTAACAGGGTGCAGTGACCTGCCTGTATTTTGGCCTGACACTTGGGAAGCATTTTTATTGCAGAAGGTTTCCTTATTTGCTCTGGCAATAAAACTAATGAGGCCAGGTGTCTTTGCCTTCTGTAACGCTGCTAGATCCCGCTTCTCTCGCTCTCTGCTCAGGGGGCAAACAGGAGTCCTCCTGCAAGCTCCTGGCAGCACTTGGGTTAGTGGCACATCTCCTCTGGGCAATGCTAACTCAAGTGCCTGGCATCTGGGGTTGCCAGTGAGGGACCAGACATGGATTTTGTTTCTAATTAACATTTTCAGTATAGTAGAAATTTATTTGTAAATATATAGTAAAGGGCTACATTTTACTAGGCCCAACTCCCTCCCGAAGTCGCCACCTTTGTGAGCGAGGCCCACTCACCTGCTGAAAAATCCCTTGAGCCTGAATGTGTTGAAATAATTTGGTGTCCCGTGCCATGCAGTATATTGAATGAATCACAGTACAAGAAACAGATGTTTATTCCAGTGGGTGCAGGAGTCCAGACACAAAGTATTGTGTTACTGTCTGTCTCAGATAACGGGACAAGTGGAAAAGTTGGGATTAAACACTCTACGTGTCCCACATAGAAACCATAAACCTTAACGATGTAGCCCAGGTTCTGTAACTGGCCTTGTGAGAGCAAGCCCTGCAGTTGCTGTGCAGCAGTCCCGGGCTGTGATCAGTACTCAGGCACAAACCTGGGCACTGGCATATGCCCTGCACGTTACACTGAACTCTGAGACTGTTTGGGTGCTTTAGTTCGGTGCCTGGCCACATTTTTTAACTCCCATGCCCAAGAGACAGTGATCAGTAGCCTGTATCTGTCAGAGGTTTGGGACCATCTGAGACCCTGTCCATGCTATTTCAGGTCTTTGGACACAGCTCTCCTGAGATCTAACTGCAGAACTGAGCCCTGGGCTTTTCAGATGAGCTGTTTTTCTTAAAACAAAAGCTTGTTATGTTTCATTATTTGTTCTTATCTGTGAGACCAAAACTCTAGATTAGGAGTCAAAAAAACTGGGCTTTTTTTTTTTTTTTTTTTTTCTCCAAATGAAACATGGAATGTGAGGAGCTCCAGAGAAGTTTGTGGGCTGGGGTGTCCCTGTCAGGTCAGCTGCTTGGCTCTTAGCAACTCAGTATGGGGAATGTTTACTCAAAACTCTGTGCAGGAGAAAGCACGAGCCTGAAAAAGCAAATGAAGCAATTAAAAGGATCCCTGTAGAAAGACGGTGAATACCCCGGGACGGTCCTTGCCTGCAACTTTTCTGCCATGCACTAGTTCTGTTATCATCAGCAGTAAGTCGTTGCCCACATGGGTCTTCTTTAGGGTCATTTCTAAAAGACCTGTGGGTCCAGGTGGTGCTCTGTGCTTGGGGTCCCTGAGGTATTGCAGCCTCTGACCCTACAGGGTGGCAGTCACTGGAAAGCAGTACGAGACCAGACTTCCAGCCACTCCTGCCACCCACAACCACTGTCCTTCAGCTGGCAGCAATTGTGGAAAAAAAAAAAAGCACCATTTCTACATTTTAAAATCCGTCTAAACAAACAGACCTTTGCTCAGACAGAGTTCAGCCTCCTCCTGCATCTCACCAAGTGCTGTATCACCACCAGCGCTTCCTGGCTGCAGGAGCTGGGCTTCAGTCATAAAGGAGGAAAAATATGCTACTTCTTTTCTGTTCCTGTTTTCATTCCTCACCATGCTTCCAATGTGCTGTATCCTGAGCTATTCTTAAACAAGCTTTCCCATTGTTTGAGTCATGGGTTATAAATTCTGTCACTTTGAAGAAATATGACCGGTGCTATGGAAAAGTGAGAATGATGTTAAGTCTGCACGAGATACTCATGGTGTTGACATACAGGAAAAGGATGAGTACTTTGCACTGTCCTCATGAATGAAGCCACAGGAAGAAGGTGTGACAGGGCAGTGGGTGAGCTGCTGGGAAATTTCCATGATTCCTGATGCTGCAGTGGCTCAATTTACATCCTCAGCTTGCATTTCCATTGACTGAAAATGTTCCTCATAAAGGCCTCTTCTGGCACTAAAAGCCTTGTCTCTGCTAAGAGCTGGGGTTTTTTAATACCTAGCACCAGTGGCTCAGACCTAATTTGTGACATTAGTGTCATGACAACCTGCGCCAAGCAGGGCACATGTATATGATGAGTACATGAGTTCACCCATCTCTACCTGGGTGGGGTAAACCTGGCTATACATACAGACTGGGGAAGGAGAGGCTGGGGAGCATCCCTGCATAAAAAGATCTGGGCTCATGGGTTGATGGCAAGTTGAACATAAGGCAACATTTGCCCTGGCAGCCAAAAAGGCCAACCGTGTCCTGGGTGCATCAAGCACACAGAGAGTCAGTTGAGGGACGTGATTGTCCCACTCTGCACTGCACTGGTGCGGCCCCTCCTCGAGCAATGTGTGCCATTTTGGGAGCCTCAACAGAAGGACATCCAACTATTAGAGTGTGGGCAGAGGAAGGCAACCAAGATTATGAAAGGCCTCAAGGGCAAGACTTGGGAGGAGTGGCTGAGGTCACTTGTCTTGTTCAGCTTGGAGAAGAGAGGGCTGAGAGGGGACCTCATCGCATCCTACAGCTTCCTGGAGGTGGGCAGCGGAGGGAGAGGTGCTGATCTCTCTCTGGTGACCAGCGATAGGATGCAAGGAAATGGAATGAAGTTGCGTCAGGGGGGGTTCAGATTGGAGGTTAGAAAAAGGTTCTTCACTCCAAGGGTGGTTGATCACTGGATCCCCACAGCACCAAGCCTGTCAGAGTTCAAGGAATGTCTGGAGGACTATGATTTAGTGTTAGGTAGTTCTGTGAGGAGCAGGGAGCTGGACTTATGAGTCCCTTCCAACTTTAGATATTCTGTGATTCTGTAAGAGTCATTGGTCCCTTGCATCTCTCTCCACACTAGCACTGCTCCTTTATTCCCATCAGTAATGCCAACTGCGTATTTGCAAGAATGGGAGCAAACACTTGTGCTGACAGAGACCCAAATTTCCTGTCTGATGGCTGCAGGCTCCTACCCCAGACACCCATGCAAGGTGTATTTTGCTGGAGCAGGGGAAAAATCAAAATGCCACAGCTGAAAACATGGTGCGGGCAGGTGTTGAGCATCACTGGGCACAGCCTGCAGTCTGGAGTGTTTGGGGTTTGCTGCTGGGGCTCTGTGCCCAGCATTGTCCCTGCGGTCACTCGGCCTTTTGTTCGCCCAGCCCCACTCCCGGCACCAGCAGCGTCCACGCTTGCTGCCACGGGCTGTGCTGCCCATTGCCAGACTCCTTCTCATGTATCATCACTTCACCCCTGGAGGCTGCTATCATGTGCGAAAAGGAAGAAGGCGGCAAAACAAACATAGCCAGGATTCACATAATATTGCTGCAGCCCTGCCAGGAAACAGACTGTAAAATTTCCTGTATTTAAAGCTGGGAGATGAGTTTTATTGTTAGTAGTTGTTATAGCAACCTGAGGTGCCAGAGAGTAATACATGCTCAGCGCGTTGCAACAGACTCTGACAAGTTCAAGGCTGTTGCCTTGCTCCTAAATCTTGTTGCCAAGGCAATGCAACATAAGGCAAGAGCCTAGAGAAATGAATACTGCTGACAGCTCATGCCAGCAGTCTCGGTCTGATTAAAAGGGAACTTTTGGAACTGATGTTAACTTGAACAGCACAGCAGCAGCAGAAGGGAGAGGGGAGCACGGAGACAGAGGAAAGGATCCAGAGGGGGAGCAGTGGGTTAATGTCAAGCAACAAGTCAAGGAAAGCATTTGATTAAAAAGCAATGTGGCTGAATAGGATGCCTTAGCCTGTAATGCAAGACATATGCCACATTTTTGGAGGGAGTAAAAAAAAAAATCACAAAATTATAATTTTTTTACATTTGTTTAACTTCAGCATTTCTGTTGTAACTTGAACAGGACCTCTGGCTTTTTTCCAACACTGTTGACAGCAAAATAGTTTTCTCAGTAGATTTGCTTAGTGACACAGGTATTGTTGCTGCTATAGTAAAAGCCATGAAGTAGCTCATTTAACTTTCAATTTTATGTTCATTTCCAGCCTTTTTAAACATACTTCATGGCAAAATGTTAGCTGGAAAAAAGATGAGGTTGCAAGTTGATTATTCTCTCCTAACTATGATTCACTGTTAATGTTGACAGTATGCTCCGAGTTGAAGCAAGGGCATTACCTGAAGGATGGTAGTGTCAAAATAGATGATCAGTGCCAAAGAAGTGAGGTAATTAAATTAATTTCAACTACCAATACAATATTTTGACATGTGCTATGGGATACTAGGATACTGAAATTCAAGTACTACTGAAGTGCCTCAAATAGATACACAACAATCTCAGATGAACTTGTTGACTTGTCTATTGATTTGTGAGTGAAGTATAATATTTCTTAAACAATTACCATAGCAGTATTCTGTTCCACTGCTATGTACATCCCATGCATTTTACATTTTCATGGCCTATCCATAGATAAAAATGACCTCACGTTTTTCTATTCAAGGACTATTTCATCATGCGCATCTTGCACTACAGCAGCAGAGTACAGTAGTATGCCTGAGACCACCAAATGCCCTATATGTTCTCCTGACACATGCTGTGGATTGTGGAAAAGTCACATCTGCGAGTACTTTGTACTATTTAAAAATGGGAAACTAAGACATCAAAAGTGATTTTCCAATTGTACTGGAAATTTTTTGTGTGCAATCATGGGCAGAGCCATCCTTATTGACCTTCATAAAAGTAAGGCTTTTAATTAACTGTGAAATATTTTTGTACTAATTTGAAGTTCTTAAGCCATGGGCCGGGAAGCAGGCAGGTGACTGGTCATATGCTTGTAACCATCATTTGTTTTTCAGCAGCTAAATTATGTTCAAAGAAGCTAGCAATGTGTTACTTGCAACCTTGCTACTGTTACTGGCATTTTTCCACAGTTGCCATAGCTAGCTGTGAGATTTTATATGATCACGAAGAAGAGAAAACCTGCAGAGGCAATTGTGAAGGGAACATAACATTACCCTAGAGCATGCTTTTATTTGAAAACTGTCCATTAGATAAAGAAATGTGAGAATCCTAGAAATGGGCATTAGCATTTTTTTGAATAAGAAAGCAAAAGGAAATTCTATTTTTAGACTTCAGTTGAATTTCTCTGCTGGTGATTCCACACATGGTGTTACTTCTTAATATATCCAGGAGGAGGTTTCAAAGTCCTCCACCATATCCTTCCTTTTTCTGAAGAGACACATCCACAGAAGTCTGGCTAATAAAAAGGCCAAACCATATGGGCAGGTCACACAGCAGCACCAACACTTAACTTGATCTGCAGGATCCTAGACTATTTCCAAGACCTGGCTCTCCTCTCTGCTGGTCCCATCTGCCCTTGACACCTGTGACAGTAGGACTCTTCTTGAAAGGTTTCTAGACCATCTTTACCACCCCAAACATGTTGTGTGATGTCTCCTTTTGGACAGATGGGATGCATAGGGGAAGCTCAGACCCCCCTAGAAGAAACCATGGCTGAGTCACGCTGCAACTAAGTGCACCTTGGCACACACTCCAAAGCATGAAGGCACAACCCAAGGGCATCCCTCTCTGCTTTCTTCTGCCTCCTACCCCTCTCCCGTGCTGTGCGCCTATTTAGTTGCTCAAGAGCCACCCCCAGAGAGCAGGGAAGCAATGTGGAGCTGGGACAGTGTGTCATCAAGATAGCTACTGATAGCAGACTGAGCTATTTCCAGAATGATTAATACTATTAGCACATGCTGAAGCTTAAGGCTGAACATAAGCTTTAGAGGAATTAATTTTGATGTAAAAAGTGAATAAATGAGACAACTGTCAGAACAATGAATGGTGAACAAGTAAAGATCCTTAGTGTAGGAGATGCAAAGCACTGCCTGCTGGCCTGTTTTCACTGAAGCTGCCAGTAAAATTCCCGTTGCCCTTCAGGCTGGAGAAATAGCCCAGCAACAATGTGTGGCACAGAGGTAACCTGACTAGCAGGCACCAAGGCTACTCCCACACTACCCACACAGCATTTCAGCAGGGGCACAACGATGGTAACACCCTGGGATCCAAGGCACTCCTCCCCCCACCCCGAGTCCAAACCATGCACCACTACTCCTGAAGCTTCTTTCAAGGGATCTTTGTCCTGCCCTTTACTGTACATGCCTTGAGTGCTTGCAAGAGTATCTGTCTGAGGGCTCATCCTGTTGCTGAATAAAAAGTGTGTCTTAAAAGGGCCATCTGACTTATACTAGCTTCTCATAATCCCCCCTCCGGAGGTCTCAAATGCCATAATTGAAAACCCGCTGTTCATCTCCTGAAAGCCAGGTTTAACCTACTGTAGGCAGCTCCCAGGATGACAGTATTTTGCATAATCAGTTACATTGCAGGGAATACATTTAGCGTTTTTCTGTTTTTCTTCTCCTGACACCTTTCTCAGAGGAGAACAGGCAAACGAAATCTAGTCATAGCTGTGCAATATCCTCTTCTGCAATTCCTTTTTTAACCCAGATCATCAGAGCTATTTGTTTTCCTAAGAATATTGCATTGTATGGGCAGTTTTAATTTCCTTTTTGAAAATCTATTTCTCCCTTTCATACTTGAGACTTCTTCACAGTAGATATCTTGAATGGATTCACCAAAATATGGTGTGTTTTGTTACCTTAGATCTGTGTCTGGAAAAGAAGTCATATGCTTGGGGTGTTTCTCTGAAGTAGCTAATTCAGCTTGGGCTGAGGCACATGATCCCCCTTTCCAGTCTTGCCTTATGGCCTCTGAAGAATGTTGCATTGGCTGCAAGGGAATTACTAGGTCTTGGCAAGACATGTTAATATCCTCGCAAAGACTTGTTAGGGACCAAGACTTCAGCCTCCAACTATTTCCTCTGATAAAGCAGAGTATTCACAGCAGTTCATTAGTCTTGAATCACCAGTTTGACTTTGTTTGAGATGAATGAAAGTTCCCCACAAGCCAGAAGGACTCTGGAAGTAAAGCTGGCTTCAAAACAGAAGCACAAAGTGTGGGATCCAGTTAGAGAAATCAGTGGCTCAGGACACTTCAGTCAAAGGTTGCGAAAATGAACACCCAGGTGGAGGACAGGTTATAAATTATGGCAACACCACCTGCTGCACCGGGATTTGAAAGACCATCCATCAGGACATCTGAAAACTTGGACTCTCATATGTGTGGATGAAAACTTGATATTTTCTCCCGAAGACCTGCCTATGTTCATACACAAAGTTCACAGCAGTGACAGAACTACAATCCCATTTTATCACAGCTGTTGTTTGAGGGAGTTTTTTAACACTCAGTGTTATTTTTCCATTAGCATCCAAAATTACACTGATAATCCTTGAAAGCACTAGAGCATGAGTATCATATCTGCAGCTGGATCTCTCTGCGAGGAAGCTAGTTACACAGTGTGGAAAGTATTTTTGCTATCTCGTCTTGAATCATTGATAACAACATCATAAGTGAAGGGACCGTATTGTTCATCCATGAGACAGGGAAGAACCACTCCCACAGTCCCAGCAAGTCACCGTCCCAAATACCCACTCACAAGGCAGAGAGGCAAGGTCTGAGTTACACGTTTTGTAAATCAAGAGCAGCTTTTGCAGAGCAGGGGGGGCACAGCAGTGGTGCAAGTGACAGAGGGTAGATCACAAAATGGGTCCCTCCATGCCAGCTTCCCAAAGCATTCATATCACTGAGCTGAGCACAGAGGACACTGTAAAGGAACCTGAGAGCTGGTCCCCAGCAGCAGTAGCTGCCCCCAGCCCCAGCACTGGAGCACTCAATTCAAATAAGGGTACCAGTCAGATGCTCAGAAACTCCCAGCTGATTCACGGCCCCTTTTCTTGGCTGTGTGCTGGCCTCTTTACACCTCTGGTGTTGGGAAAGGAAGTGAAACAGCCGGTTCTCATGTGTAGGTTCAACAGCTTTGAAAAGCCCCCCAGTTGTAGAAAAACAGAGCAGAGCTCCAAGGTCTGGAGCTGGTTTCCTACCCAAAAGCCAGGCAGGATGCTGGATTCATAGTGGCAGTTTGGCTTGACAGAGGGCCAACGCCAACACTGCCATTCTCATCTGTTTTAATGCCAGCTGAACATTTGTATGCCATTTTCCCATCCAGCACCATCCAAGCCTATACCTATACTTGGAGGTTGTAAAAGTCCCCCCAGCCTTCTGCGGGGTGGTGGCACAAATTGCCATCTTGTTCAGTACCATTTGCTGTCACCCAATTTATATTTTTGACACTGGGATCCAAATCAGGACACTAGTTCAGCAGCTACTCAAGGATGTGTCCCATTCCAGCCTCCCTTGGGCTGTGCATATCCTTAGTTAGGCACATGCTTAAGTAGCTCACTACAGCCATGTCTAAGCCTTGAGAATAAGTATCCCAGCAGAAGGAGAGAGAACCAGCTCAACCAACCATACACAATGAGATGTGTTCAAGCCAGCTAATGGGTAAAGCTGTGTCTACGTACCGCAAATGCACAACATAATTCAGTACCCTACTTGGCGGAAGAGTGTTATTGCCTCTTGGGAAACAAGCATTCCTGATCAAAGACTGTCCTTGCAGAATAAATAATCAAACCAAACTGATGTGTGTGTATGTGTATAGATGTAATAGTACAGATGGATTTATATGACGTGTTTGTATATGCTAATGTCAGTCCATCTGAAGGGGTAGAAACTGATGGGGAAGTGGTAACTACGTGGAAAGAAAGGGAATTTTCCTGTGAACCTCAGTGAGGCAGAGAGACTGTTCTCAGAGGTTGTAAAAGGCCTCTGCAGCCTGCTAATTATACACTAGCCAAATCTTATTACAAACAAGTAATAAGTACAGGCACATTTGCTGGTTTTACTAATGACATTAATGTCTTTTTTGATGATTTGCAGAGCTACAGGGGGCCAAAGACTCAATTTGTACCGATGTGTCTCCCACTCTGGTGAAGCCTAGGGAACTCCATTGATGTTTAATAGCTTTTTGCCATCTATCTTTAGACAATCCAAGGTCTGTTTTCTGCACAGTAGTTTGAGCTGCTGCTTCTGCCATATAACACTTACACACATTCAGAACTGTACTTAGTGGATCTGTGTATTATTTTCTAGAATGTAAGTGATGGTATGTAGAACTACACATTACTGTTGTTACATGGAATTTCTGCTTTTACTCCCCCACAGTTTCCTTATCTCCCTTAGCAAAATGGCTGTGACACTGAAGTCTGCTGTGTAGATTCATTTATCTTTCCCCTGCAGAGTCCCAGGGAGTTCAGATACCCCGGTTAAAACCACTGACTTTACAATTTAGGGTAAGTCATCAGCAGGGAAAGAGGCAGATGTGGAGCTGGTTAAAACACATTCTGAAGAATTATCAGGATTTGCCGGGCAAAGACAAGCAAAGGGTTTTCTCTTGCACACTATCCACATACCTCTGCCACTGATTTGTTTTGAGTTTCCAGTGTCTGTTTGCACAGACCTGATCATCGGTCCCACTGCCCTTCTTCGCTTCCTGTCTGAGAACAAACCGAGCCAGTCAGCAGAAGCAATCTCACGTCCTTTAGCATCAAAACCACTGAACACAGTTTGTCCCGCCAGGGAAGTCAGTGCTATAAGTATGTGAGCAATCCACTGACTTCATACGGATATCTCTGGATGGATTTTTTAAGTGCGCTCTCAACGGCTGCTGCGACAGAAGTACATTGTGCTGAGCACACGCTTGCACGCTGCAGGCGAGTGCCAAGGAGCTCTGCGTAGGCGCTGCTGGCCCGTGCTGCTCTTTGGGGAGCCCTGTCGCGCTGGGGAAGCAAGGTTCTGCCCTGCGGCTCTTGATCCAGCCGTTCCTACACATCCCTGGGAATACACTCAGAACTACAGATGAGGTCATTCCCAAGAGTCTGCTTAGGTATTTGGGGCCCTTGATGCTGAGAAAAGCTAAAATCTTACATTCTATGAATGGTTTTTAAAGGGAAAGTGGAACTCTTTTTATAGTATGCTAGCTGTTTGTTAATCTTGAATTGGTAAATCATTAACTCCTCTACAATTTGTTTATCCTTATCATTAGAGATTACACTAACATACATTCTTCGATATTATTTACTTCCAAAAAGGCATTTGGAAGTAACAGTTACCTATGCACATCCAAAATCAAATATTATTTGTGAATTAAAATTGTTTATGTATATTAACAAATTTGAGGCTGATTTCATCTCTGTGCTGTCCTTTCAAGTGATCCATCAAATACGAAAAGCAACAGTTTGCCCAAAAGGCCCTGAATTTGATGTGATGCTCTAAACTTCAAAACTTTGGTCCAGAAAATTATGCCACATGCTCTTCTGTGGGTCCAGAGCTAGAAGCACAAGCACAGCGTGCAAAGACACGTCACCACTGAGGGCAGGGGGTGACTCTAGCTTTGTCCTATGTCCAATTTGTCTTGGGATAATGAAGAAGAAAGTGGAAGCTTACCATGGAGTCCAAGATAGGTACAGAAAGCCTTTTTCAGAGCTACTGAACCAACCATCACATCCCACAGCCCAGCACTTACAGTCTTTACTTCTATGCTCCTCTCCCCTAGGCAATGGTACTGGGCTTCCCACCAGATGTGCGTCTGGTGACAGCACCCCCCCCCCATCAGAGATGGCAATTTAGCTTGGAGTCATAGTTAATGTGCTGACAAAGAATCCCCGCCTTGTTTTTCAACCAACATAAACCTTTTGCCTGAGTGTAGATGGTGCTGAGCTGACAAACATGGGTTTCTTGGTGCAGAAGGATGTGCTGTGCTCCAAATGCATCATCAGAATCACAGATTAGAGATGTCTTTTTAAAATGTGCTCTGAACATGAGTTTTAGCTTCCAAAAATAACTTGTATTTTGCTCATATTAGAAGAGCAGGATGTTCTTTCCTGTCCTGAAGGGATAAGGAGGAAATGAGAACTATGGGGTTTTTATATGCTGTGAGCTACTATTCTTCTGGACCAGTGCTGTGAATCTTGGTTTTTTTCCCCTCCCTAGCCTTAGCATTTTATTCCCCACGGACCTCATTTGGCCTGCGTTCATGCTGATGTTACCCCAGTGAAGCTCTCTTTGATTTCAAAGGAATTCCTCTATATTTACAACCTCTCCCAGGCTAAGGCAACTGGGATTAAAAGGGAGGCAACCTACTGTAGACAGCGAATGCTGAATGTCTCAAATCCATTTCAAATGAGATAAAGTCAGTTGAGAAACACAAGTGGGGGCAGAGAGCATCTTTTCCTGTCCTCTGTGTTTGAAGGAAAGAGACAACAGTTTGCAGGAAATGTGAACGTAATGGCCTGTACATTTGTGTCCCATTGTACTGACAGGAAACACTTGGAGCTCGATTCAGGAAAAAGTAAATAGTATTCCTTTTTAATACTCTCATAACCCCAGTTATCCTGCAGCATTTGACTACATCCCTGTCTTTAATGTACATATTCTCACAGCTCTCTTCAGATGACCAGAAGGAAATCTGGCCACTGGGGAGCAGGGGAGGCATGGGAAGAGACTGTGCAGCAATTTCCATCCAACAGCCCTCCTAAGTGACAGCAAAAGGCCAGCAGGTCTCTCCCTTTTAAACCAAAGGGACTCTGGAGTAGCTGCCATTCTTGACTGCCACCGTGGTGGTTCCTTACGAGAGGAGAGCTGCAAATACCGAACTTTGGGTAATTTCTGAGCAGCCTTTGCCAAGCCTGTGAGAGTGCTCTCTCACCATCCACTCTTGCCATAACGTATAGATGGCTGCGGCAAGGTCTCCCACAACATGCACAGGGCTGGGGACTCCTCAGCAGGCACTGGGGAATCCCTTGGTTAAGGATTCAGTCTTCAGCAGCATGGAAGAGGTTCCATCCCTCAGCATTTAGAAACTTTGTTCCTCATACAGCCAGCTGAAGCTGAAGTGGTCTGTAGAATCAGTGCTGGACCATGCAAGCGTCTTTCCTCGCTCATGAGGGAGGCTGCCTCCTGGAGTGACTGGGGTCAGGGAGCTGTTATGGTCCTTTGTCCACGGGGAACATGCAGTACCAGAAGTGTTTGGCATTTTGCTGTATAGCTCACGAAGCTGCAAAGATTGCAGCAGAAACCACCCCCCCACACCCCATAACCCAGAAGAGGCGGTTTGAGGACATAATGCCCTTGATTGAAAAAGGAGGCACCCAGGAAACCTTGTGATATATATAATTTTTTAAACTAGAGCTAAAGTAATTTGGCATGCATGTCCCCTGAGCTGCTTCCTAAACCACAGCTGCATGAGGAATTATCTAGCTCTTAGCTGAAGTAACTCCTTAAAAAAAAACCCCAACATGTAGGTCATTAAAGTGCTAATAAAAAATGTTGATGAATCTCTGAGCAGTGCTCTGATTATCTCTCTGTGGGGAATGAAGAACTCATTAACATGAGCTCCATGCCACTCCCTCCTCCTTTCTCAGAGTTTGGCATAAAGCAAGGAAACAAATGTTTGTGGTTTGGCCAAGTTTCTAATGAGTAGCTCAGCTAGGTCCACTGATTAGACACATGGCTTTACAGAGGGTGAAAAGGCTGCAGTACCATGTAAAGTGGCAGAGTATTTCTGCCAGCCTGAGTCCCCAAAAAGGAAATGCTTTACCTGTTGTGTGGATTTTTTGCAGTGTATTTAGCAGGAAATGTACAGAGTGAGGGTTTTATTGACATGGCAGACAGGGAACAACTCTGTGAGGTCCAGAGAGAGTAACAGAGCCAGATATTACATCTGAGGACGCACTCTCCAAAAATGCAATTCTGTGATAGCTTACTATGGGTTTGGTTTCACTCATTAAGCGAGTTTTTTTAATACTAAGCTACAGTCTGGCCTCAAAAGAACAGACCGGGCTATTATCTGTCCTCCCTGCTCTAGGTGTTACCTCTCCTACTCCACAGAAGGATGTCTATGCAGCAGCCCCCAGGCACCACAGGAACCTGCAGGCAGGCAGCACAGGCAGAGATCTCTATTTGCTGCATCATCTGCAGGAGCTGCAGCACAGAGACCTGCCTAACTAGAACTGGCCGAGACCAGTGACTCTCCAGGAGCACCTGGCAGCTGTTTCAAAGGAGGGAACAAAACCTCCAGAACAAATGGGACAAGTGTCTGCCATGCAGGGAAGTTTCTTCTTGATCCTGCTTGTCATCCATTTATAGCATGAATCATGAGAACATGTCATCTCCATAATCTTTCCAGGACTAAAGTAAAACTCATCCACATGCCCAGGAAAAGAAAACATCGTACAATAAACACAAAAGGCATCTGCTGGGATAAGCGACTGCTGCCTCTGAAATTCAAATCTCAAGGTGTGTGATCAGTGTCACGCAGCACCTTAGCACTCAGATCAACCTCCTGAGACACCAAGTCTGTCCCCTACGGTTGCAGACTATGTATTGTATAACCACTTTAATAAACTCAATCTCAAAAGCAGTGAGATTTTTCCTTTCCCAATACCCTCCCTGAAAAAGGTAGAATTTAATTGCTTTAATGGTTAACAACTCTCCTCTAATTTCCAGCTGAAGTTTGTGTGTGGCGAGTTCATACCCAATTGCTTGTGTGCCAGCACCATCTCTAGCTAAACAGTTGTCTAGGCCAGAGTGCAGAAGTTGAGGCAAGTCCTGAACCACCAATTCCATTGCAGTATCACCCTTGCGTTCAAAACCACAAACTAAAGTTTGCTATTTCTTGGGTTTTTCAGGTTGAAAGATTTATTAAAACATGATACAGCTTTAACTTTTTCCAAAAGGAAATGAAAAAGAGGGGATGAACATGCAAGGAACAGCCTTACTAATTTCATGAGTGTTATAGTGAATAAATATGCAAATTGGAGAAAGCCAATTGCTTCAACCTTCACAGCGCACTCTGCATGTAGGTATATATTCTTCCTGTGCCCAAGGTAAGTTTCAATTTCCTACACCCACCAGATAGTTAGAGGTCTTGTATTAGACAGCAGATGCTGTACCACCTCATCCCATTATTAGTGGCCAGTAACTACAGATTCCCATAGAGCTGGTCTGGTCAGGTGGAGCCATGTCAGCACTGGGTATACATTTGCAAAGCTAAAACGTGCTCTGCATCCTCTCTCTATCCAAATCAAATATCCTGTGGCTGGAGGGTTTGGTGCCTTAAGTACTTTTTTCTGCAAGGACCTCTCTTGGCCTTGCTTGCCTTTCTGTCAGATTTGTGGCTCCTATACTGATGTGGTGGCAGCAGGGCTGAAGCCTCTTCAGTGACTCCATCAGAAGGGGGTCCCAGGCACATGGTGTCTTCACCCTGCCCTTGCCTGTGTCCTGCTCATATCCCTGTGATCACAGTCCCCAAGGGGCTCTTTAAAAGCAAGCAGTACACAGAATTAAAAGGTTTTGTCCCCGAACCTAAATGAAGTTAAACGTGTGAATAATTTTACACCTCTAAGCAATATTGCTGAGTTCAAAGGGAACTTTTAGCCCTTTACAAGGATATTTTAGACAACTTCCGAGTTTTAGAAATAATTAAAAATATGACTAAAATACAGGCTTCGTTGCATGCAAAGGACGACTATCACCCACTGCTTCTGTAACTTCAAACGGCTGGTCAGAGCCACCCAGATGTAAGCAAACCAGCCCTGAAACCAAAAAACCAGTAACTTTGGGTGGGGAACCAAGACAGAGATGATTTCAGCTGCAAAGCAGAACAATTACAGAAAGCCAAAAAAAAAAAAAAAAGAAAAAAAAAAAGAAAAAAAAAACCCCGGACAGCTATTGCCAAAATGAGTTTTGCATTTCATGCAGCTTTTTTAAGCCCGGGGCGGCTTTCTCCCCACGGATGGCGCAAGAGCCTTCTCCTCAGCAGCACAAGCCATCTGGAGAAGCCTTCTGCTGCCTTTCGGGCCCAAGGACCGTGTAAATCTCTCAGAATTTCATTCCAAAACAGGTCCTTTTTTGGTTTGGGGTGGGTTTTTTTCTTCATTGTTCCCACATACACCTCATTTCATTCCCCCCCACCACCAGCTCAGCTGTGCGCCGGGCGTTACGCGGTCCGTCTCCTCAGGCCAGAGCCCGCCCGCCATGGCCCCTCAGGGATAACCGCCCCCCGGAGGATGCCCCGCCGGCGGCGGGCGACGTTGCCCGCCCCGCACTGCAGGTACGGCCGCAGCCGAGGCGCGGAGAGTTGGGCCGGGGACAACAATGGAGGGCGGCCAGGGCGGAGGACGCCGGTGGTGCCGCCACCCCTCGGCCAAGTTTGGGGGGAGAGTGGAGGAGGGCGGCCCGCCGGCCCTCCTCACCCTCCCCCGGCCTCAAGCTTGGCCGAGGGGCGGCGGGGAGAGGCGGCGGGCGAGCCCCCCGCTCGTTGCCAGATAGTGAGCCGCGGCTGGCGGGCGGGCGCGGGGGGAGGAGCCCAGGTGTCCCTTCCTGCCACATAGTGTGCCGCCCCTTTCCCCGCCCGCTCGCCGCGGTGGTGCTGGGGCTCCCGCCGCCCGGCGGAGAGGGATGGACTGAAGCACAAAGGCGCGGGCCCGCTGAGGTAACGCTCCCGCGGTGCGGCGGAGAGGAGCGGCGGATCTGTCCGTTTCCCGCCTGAACGCGGGCGGCAGCGGCCGCTGCGAGGCTGCGGCCGAACCGTTGCCACCGCTGGGGGCGGGGGGGCGGGCGGCGGCGGGAGGCCTGGCGCGCTCCCCCCGGTTCCCTCGGCCGCCTCGGGGCTGCGGGGTAGCGCGGGGCCGCGGCTGGCAGCGGGCTGGGGCGGCGGAGGGGTGCGGCGGCCGCCGTAGGGCGAAGGGGGAACTTGTGCGTGGGCATACGCCAGCCCGCCGGCCGGGGGAGATGCTGCAGTGCCGTCTTTCTGCCTCGGCGCTGAGCTGCAAAGGACAGGGCTTTAAATAATGCGCGTCTTCTCGGAAACTCTGCTAATCAAATAAAACCTTGGAAGTCATTACTGTAATTATGGATTGCCCTCGGTCCTCCGCAAGGCTCCGGACTCCCTGTGAGTCTCCGAAAAGTTCTGGAAAAAAATTATATTCTTTAGGCTTTTTTGTGTGTTTCATCGCGCGGGGCTCCACCTTGATCCACCTCGGCAGTGGTGCGGGGAGCCCAGGAATGCGGTTTCCCGCAGGGACACGCATTCCGGTCCCGGCACCGCGCACCCACCGCCGCTGCCTCGGGGTGTCCCGCCGGTCCCGCCGCCCCGTCTTTTGTTAGTGCCCCGGGATGATTTTCGTTGTGCGTTTCTGTTAAGCCAGGATGAAATTTACAATCGCAGCCGTGAACTTTAGACTGCAAGAAACGAGGGTTGTGATGGGCCTTTCGGGAGTTTGTGCCTCGGTTTTGGTCTTGCCCCATGATGATTTTCATCTTGTATTAAAAAGCTTATTTAGGAGTTCGGAGTGGCTTTATCAGTCGGCGTTCATCCTGGACTTCAGGGCAAGCAGGCAGGGTCTGCGCGGCCGAGCGATGTGATTTTCACAGGAAGCCTCGGACTGGCTCTGTAAGGAGGGTAGAGCACACCTCAAAAGCAGCAACTGCTGCAGCTGGTCACGGAGGTGGGTTGCTTCTGTTTCTGTCTTCTCAGCATCATTATGTTACGGGCAGGTTGAGGCTGAATCTGCTTGTTTTCATCCATGGGTCCTCAACTCATGTCTGGAGGGAAGTGGTGTGGTACCAGGCAGAGGAAAAACATGTAGGATTGTGCCTCATCTTGTATGGTGCCACTGTGTGGAGGAATTAAGTTTTAAAACAAATAGATAAACTCAATGGCAATGAATATCTGGGAAAAAAATACTTGGCCAAGGGTTATAAAAGTATGAATGTATGAAGTTGCTGAATTACTAATTGTGTGGGAGAAGTTGCTGCTTAAATCAGCTTTGGTACTGGAGGAATGGATCTGATGATTGTGACCTCAGCCTTTAAAAAAGGGCTTTGGCATGCCTGGAGCAGCTTCAAGGCTGTCTCACCTGCCTCCTGGTCCAGTTGCTGGTGACTGGAATAAAGCACAGGTGCGGCAGACATGCATCTGTGTGTGATCTGCTGGGAAGAGGTGACTTTGCAGGGGAGCAGCGTGAGCTGGGGCAGTTCTGCATGTGGCTGCTTTGGCAGCAGATCTGCTGTGAAAGGCTCCCTTTCGCCTCCTTGCCAGGGTTTGCTGGCATGTCGCTTACACCATGGAGTTCTTTGGTCTGCACACCCTGCCACATAAGTGGCCTGGCTGGAAATGGCATGTGAAGTCCTCATTCGAGCTTCCTTGGTGGCATCCAGTACTTACAGGGAAAGAAGGTGTGAACCCTGGGAATGCTGTGGGCTCTTCAGCCGTTATCAGACAAGCTTCTCAATGCTACTTTGAGTAAAGAGTGCATGTGCTCATTAATGAAACAACATGATAATTGTGTGATTAATAGTGTATACCGGTTTTAGTTTATAGAAATTTTCATGTTAACACTTTCAGTGATACATTATTACTTGCATTTAGTTTTCGCTGGCAGAATGTGAAGTCATAAGCAGGGAGGAAGGGGTTGGCTGTTTAGAGGCTGAGTGTTTAATGATTGAGGTTAGTGCATGATGATGATTAAGCACGTCCTTAATTCTTGACCAATAGATGGAGTGCTGCTACGCTTTAGGATATCTGGGGATTTAATGGTCTCTTGGTTAAATCAGTCATTATCCTTGACTTTTGCCTGAGGATTGAGGCAGCTGACATTTTTATTTAAGGAAGTGGTGATTTTAGGGTGGTGCAATGAGGCTGTCATGTCCACCATGACCATTTAGCCCTCTGTTTGGAGGTACAGGTGGTGCTTCTCCTGCCAGAGACTTTGCGTTGCTTGTGGAGTAGACTGTGGGTGGACTTGAGCAGTCTGGGTGAATGGGAATGCTTCATTGTCAGTCAGCAAGATGTACTGCAGCTCTGTGCTGTTGACCATTTGCTGGTTATGCATCAGTTGTTTGACAGGGCTAGATGAACCGAGCTGGGTTCAGTGTAACTGTGCTGGAACTGTCCCTGTTGCATGTGATGTTAGAGGTGACATTGCATAAGGGGCTGCATGCTTTTGTTCAGGCTCAACTTGTTACAGGCCAGGTGACTTGGCGTAAGACATTATTGCCATGAAAATCAGCAGATATTATTAACCTGTAAGAGATGAAAAATATTTTAAGACAGGCTAATGTTAGTTTGTTTCCTTTTGTAAGTGGAGTGTTTTACAGATCAAAAATTGAAGTGAAAGAAGGCAGAAGGCTGCTAGTTTTTCTGTTGTTAAAATCATTGCTGCTGGTTAAAACTGCAACAAACATCCTTGCCATGCTTTGGGTGGTGTTGGGATGATGATGTTTTTTTTTTAAAAAAATTAATTTAGGAAAATAACTTGTGTGACTTTGAGCTGGTGCATAAAATTGCCTTTGCTAGCTTTTGTTTTTAAACTGTATTAAAATTTTGTTTCTTTAAAAAATGTCCTGTAACTTTAGCAGCCATAGCAACCTTTGGCTATTATTTCCCTTGTAAATCAATTTTTGCAGTGCTGCTGTTTCAGAAACTGGGTTGGTCATTGTTTTGGTATTGACTTGAAAGAATGCAATCTATAGTATTTAATAACATTACTTCCTGTTACATCATGGTCTCTTCTGCAAGTTATGTTTTGAAATGCCGGTTGCAATATGAGAGATGGTAGTAGATGGTGGTGTGGCTTCTGGTAGGGTTCATGGAGGGTAGTTGTCTTTTGTGTAGCATTTTTTTGGCAGATGAAGATGAATAAAACTTCCCTTAGGGAACAAGCAGTAACTTACTCATTGTGTGTTAATGTTAGATCTGTTTGCCACAGTCTGCTCTGCTTTCTATATTAACTTTGAGTCACTTGGCATATGGGGAAACACTTTTGTTTCTTTTCCATATTCAAGATAACACAAGTCATTGTGCATCATCACAAATGAGATTTTGAGACATTTCTTTTAAAGATACCCTTGCAAATACATGGCTGTTTTGTGGATAATTTGTGGTCTGGATTATAGTTAAAACAAACAAACCAATTATAATACATTTGTTTAGGTAGGAAAGTGTCTTTAGTTATGGCGTGTTCTTAATCTAGGCTATGGGGCATTGTCACGTAAAAATCATCAGTAAACTGGAAAAGGTTTACTACTAAAAAGTTGAGAATTTTCTTCGGATTAATTGAAAAGTTAGTGAAAGAAGGCTTGATAGCTTCAAACATCAGTGTAAACAGGATAGCTCCTGGTTGGTTTTCCCCTCCCTGGATCTTCAGAGTTTGGTAAATGTGGTGTAGGTATCTATTTAGTTACAACTTTGGGAGCATGTTAAATGTAGTATGTGTCTTATGATAGTAATATCAGTTCTGCTTAATAAGAATGCACTCAGCTATTACAAAGTGCTAATTAAGGAAATATTTTAACAGCCTTCATTCATTGTTGCAGTCTCTTAAACTGTTCTGGTCTTGACTAGGAAGAAACTCTTTCCTTGCCTTGTATTGTTTAATGTGTTAAAATCCTAGTGACATCAATGCGGTAGCTAGTTTTCATGCCAGTTAGCAGGCTGAGGTGAAGATCAGTAAATGGCAAACTGGTGTGAGAGCTCCAGCTTGCTTTGTAGCTTTTCATATTCTGTTTTCTTGACCCGCAGCACCTAGCAGCTGGTAAATCCCTTTTTCCCTTGTGCAGTCGGAACCTCCTGAAGTTATTTCTTCAGCTAAAGTATGTGGCAATTCTGAATACCGTAGAGTTGTTGGCAGCTTACTGCTGCTCTTACTGTTGCTGCACTGCCCTGAATGAGTACCTAGCACAGTGTTTGTGTTAACGGTAGCTGGCACTTCAGCCAAGAGCTGAACTATCTGCTGTGTTGGTCAAAGTAAGAGGATTCTATTGAATTGCTTTGAAAGTCTGTGCTTGTTGTCATTATCTATACCTGTAACAATTGGTCTCAAACTTTTTTTTGTTGTTGCATGTATTTAATTATTTCATGATGTGGCCTTTTTTTTTTGTTGAAAACAAGCATTCCTATGCATGTCATCTATAGCTATTACATTAAATGCAACATAATTTAGAGGCCAGTTGGATCTGCATCTTGTGTTTGCAGATGCACAATAAATGTCAGTTCTGAAAGCAGGATGCTTACTGCTTAACCAAGTGTTTGTGTGCATGTCCTTCTAATGGCAGAGTGCAAAATAGAAAGCTTACTTATTGGATAAAGCTTGTTTTACTTTTTCTAATACAGTAAAAACAAGAAAGGGGAAAAAAAATGGAAATATTCCCCTCTGCCCCGCCCGCCCGCCACCATGGACTGGCTTTTGTTGAAGAAATGCTTATTTTGGCAGCTGTAGAAGTCCTGACAGAATGCTGGGGAAATTATTTGGTACTGAAGTTGTCTGATTCAGATTGCTAAATCAATGAAAATTATCAGCAATCTCTCTGAACCCAGCCAACTTATATTAACATAAGTTGTTTTTTTCATATAATCCAGTATTCCAGAACTTCCTTAGCAACCCATATAACATTTTAGTCTTTATGGATTTATATACAAAAAACCTGTATTTATAAAGAGCATCAGTAAGGCCATAAAGTCGAGTATTTGAAAGCTGGGTAGTGCTTTCCAAAGAAAATATCTTTGATATAAAAATGAAAATTAAACTATGGCATTGGAAAACATACTTATGAGCCCTTGTGTCAAGAAGAGTAGAAGTGTTTTGTCGCAGATGTTTCTGATCTAGCAGACGCTTAGCAGAGGCAACCTTCAGCCTAACACATTCAAAATTAGGTGAAATTGAAAATAGGATTTTGGGACGGAAACAGCAGACAATACTAGGCAGTGCATCCAGCTCTGTCTAGAATACAATGACACAGAAGTAGTGACCTCACAAGTACCTTTGTTTTCCTGACTTGGATATGCAGCTGTTTTTAGGAGTGCTAATGTGTTGCATAACAACTTCTCCAGGCTCCTGGTCACTGCTAAAGCAGGAGTAAAACACAATTTGAACCAGCTCTCTTAATATACCAATTGTTGTTACACACCAGACAACCTTCTGTATTTGCTGTGTGTCCAAAACCACCAAAACCAAACAAAAAAAAACTTCAGAACATACAAACTTTATTTGGAGTTTCATGGTATAGTAGCCTGTGGAGGGTAAGATCAAGTATTCTCTTATGATTGTTTTCAGCTGTATTATCTGGAATTTCTGTGGTGGTGCTGAAACTTAGGGTGCAAGAGGCTGTGTATAAAATTAATGCCTGGTACCCCTGTGTTAATGGACTACAGCATTAGCCCTTCTGAGGTAGTATTACTGTCATAATAAATGACTAGTCAAATAGATATTTCTGTTATGGTGATTAAATTGTGATAGTGCCCACAACAAGCCCATCATCTTGTTTCAGTTCTTAATTGCACATGAAGCATTGCACTAAATACCCAGTTAAGGAGTAATTGTAGTTTTCACAGTTAATCTGTACAATTTCTAGCTTTCAATAGCAGCTGTCTTTCTTTAAATGTCTATTTCTCTGAAAGTGTATGCAAAGGCAAAACTTTTCTGGTGACTCAAATTTTTTTCTGACCCAGCTGTCAGGGTAGAAAGCAGAAAGCAAAGACATTCATGGTCTTTAGTTCATTTACTAAATGGAAGCTGTTGCCTCTTAGGGCAAACTTTGTATTTTCAGGCCAAGGGTTGTATGATTTTCTCAATTGAGGTTGTGAAAGAATTGTGGGTATGTGTTGATTTTTTTTTTCTTTTCCTATTCCCATCAATGGGCATAACACTGAATACAAATTAGGTTTCTTACTGACGTTCTGATTGTTATGGGTTGACTATCCAGAGCTATTTGACGTGTAGCTGACTTGGCATTCAAGGGACACGTGCATGTTCTATGTTAAATGGCTTAAGGACTGGAGTGACACAGTTGAGAGCATGCGTTTGCATGATTTGGAACAAAAAACTCCATCCTCCAAGACAAAGTGTCCAAAGTAGATCACTCGGTCAAATTTTCATAAATATTTTTATTGCAAAGATTTAATCCTGAGCAGCTGAGAAATTAAAGTGTGTATCACAAATTCATTTTTCTAATAGCTAGTACAATGTTTTGTAAAGCAAAGTATGCCTGTAACTAGCAAAGCTCTCTTCATATGTTTGGCTTGTTCTTTATCAATCCAATCAAAATCATGGGTCTGGTATTGGGCAAAAAGTAAGAAATGCGCAGAACAACTTGCAAATGCATTGAAATTTGTGGGTTTCTAAAATAAATTTTAAAAAATCCCCAAACCAGACCCAGTGGTCTGGCAGTCAGGTACCCCTTCCTTTTTTTACTCTGTTTTGAACTTTGTTTAAATAGTTTTGCAGCATGCAAAGAGATTGAATACATCTGTGTAGTGCTAGCATGAGTGAGTCTGTACTCAAAAACAGGTTAGTTTAAAAAAAAATAAATATCTTGGAATGAATCCAGGTAGCGTCTTAGTTAAAACATATCAAATAACATAAAGCATGTGAACTCAAGACAACTCAGTTTAACTATATAAAGCGTTTAAGCTGTAAAACATCAGGAGGTTTTTTTTTATAGCTGCCTGCATAATTTGCCCTTAGGTGGCAGAGGGGCAGTGTGGGTTCCCTTTTTACATCAGAGGTTTTCCTGTGAGCCAAGCACTTGGGGAGAAAACTGAAATGCTACTTCCTCTTTTAATGGTTGCTGTGTACATGTTATGCTCTTCTTTGTGTGCATTTGCTCAAGCTTAGATGCATTTAAACAGTAGTGTCCCTAATTTTACATGCCCTGAGACAGCTCCTTGTTAAGGGCTAGATTTCAGACTGCTTCAAGCTCTGCAACATTCAAAATGGAAACTTTTGCTGTCTGGTCAGCAGAAAATGTTCTTTTTCTTGCCATTCCTAATGCCAGTGGTTTATAGCATATCAGTGCTTCTAATCAAATCGAGTGACTTTTAATTATTGCCAGGTGGGATCCTGTATCCTTTAAAATATCTTGTCTGAAAGTCTCCAGTTGCCTGGATCAAGATACCATCTCTTCCACAATAAACCCAAAGAGACCAATGGAGATGGGGATGTCTTCTACACCCAAGAAGCATCCTCCAGCAAGGGCAGTCAACATCTCAGTCCTACTCCTTGTGAAATACTTGCTTAGACGTGAAGATTGCCAAAGTTCTCCTCAGTTGGCAAATACACATGACATAACTCGGAGAAAAAGGGAGCTCTGAGATGCAGGAGGTAGGAGCGCTCTGCTCTGTAGGCAAGGCAAGCAGGAGCCCAGGCTCACCCAGTGGTTCCAGTGCCAGCAGCTTCAGCTGCCTGGCCTTTTCCTATAGCTGGAAGAGTAGACTGCTCGTCCCTGTGTATCTGCAGAGTAATGTTCATATGGGCAACTATTTCAAGAACCTGAGTTGCTATATGGCTCTTGTCTCTAAGCTTGGGTCTGTGAACTGTTTCGCAGGAGCCCATAAGATGGACAAAGTATAGTAGTCTTACTGTCCCAATACTTGTGTTAGGAGATCCTGTCTCTCCACTGGAAAAATTATGTTTTCTTGGTGAAAAGGGTTGAAAACTTCTCCTTGGGGAGGGGGAATAGTAAATTTTCCAAATTCGATGTATTTCTTCCTTTCCTATTAATATTGGCTAGTATGTTGCATAAGACTCTATGTGCAGCGTTGACTAAAAAGAATTAGTTAATAGTGGGAGTGAGAATAACAATGTCACATTTATAACCTGGGATAGCCTTTAACAAGAAAAAATAGCTTGAGGTATACCGTGTAATGCTGGTGTCTGGCTACTATCAAACATGCTGCAAATGTATAGTAACAGGTATTGTGTGCAGTAAATTTATCTTTGTAGTAGAAACTTGATGTTGTTGCTATTCCCAGGGGGTAAATTGAATTACATTATTACTGAGGCTGAGCTAACAGAGCTTTGCTTATAGTATACATACAGACAAGACGGTTCTTCACAGAGAGGTGACCTTTGCTGTATTTTGGTTTCAGATTTCACAGGGACCTATTTCAAAGTTTTTAGCTTCAGTCCACACCCTGCTGGTAGTTAGCTATAAAAATCTCTTTGAAGAAAGTTAAAGAAGTCTGTCCTTTATTACTTTATTAAAGTTAGATAAAGGTCATTTGTTTACGCCTTCTGTAATATACACTGCTGCCACCATTTCTTGTCAATAACTGCTAGTTCAAAGATGAAATTAAAGCTACAGAATTACTGGTTACAATGTGCAAATGCACAGTGTAAGTAATTCTTTTTTATTACTTTTCTGTTTATTAGTTAACTTGAAGAATGTGTACTAGCATATATTTGTGCTGGGGAAGCTATTATGGCTCATATGGCTTAGTGTAGTATACTCCCTCCAAGGTTATTCCACCCTCCCTAAACTGTTTTAATTAGTTCTGGAGAGAGTAACCCAAAAAGAAACAAATTAAAGCCCTGTATTCCTATTTAAGAACCCAGTCAAATAAGAAGTCTGCATGTCACTGTTCCAATAAATATAATAATCTCTTTAGTCACTCTTCTCTAGGACTCTGATTTCCATCTGATTGAAATATTTGGGTTGTATGTTGCAACCAAGCTAAAGGGGATATCCTGCTCTTTCCTCCTGGCCATGTGGCCCTGCCTCATACTCTCTTGTCTAAGCTCTGGTGATTGCTGATCTTATGCAAGTCACTGTGAATTGCAGCAGAATACCTCCTCTCCCCACCCTTTCTGCATTAAGTCTCTTAAATAATTTGGCTTAGCTCAAGACAGGTTTGGCTGAGCACTAGGGAGGGTGTGAGGTGTTGAAGGCACTGGTGAGAACCTGTGGGGAAAGAGGGGGATAGGGAGATGGGGGACTGTCAGTGTCGAGCTTCAGGTTGCCTCCTGTCCCTTATCCTTCAGTGGTGACAGCTCTGCAGCATCCCACCTGCAGTACCAGGAGTTCAGAAATGCAAGTGGAAGGTGTTTGTTACTTGAGCCTTCTGCAAGGGGACTTGTTTGTAGGAAAGTAAGAATGAGAAAGCTGTTTCTCTACGGTTTGAGATACAATGTGGCAGCCACTGGGTTACAAGGTTCCCCCTACTGTCCCAGTATCCTCAAAATCTGAGGGGGAACAGTTGTTTAAAGCAAGACTCTTTGGGATAAACACAATGTTTTGGAGAAACTGTGTAAACTTTGAAACTATTTTTATTAAAAGAGTCTCAGCATGCTGGGCTGAGCTGCTCTTTGGCTCCCACGTCACACACCCATATCCCAGCTCCATGAGGCTGCCAGTGGGTGACAGTCCTGGGTGGTATGAAGGTGTTGGGTGCTTGGGGTTGCTTTCTCTAACAGCCTTCCCTTGTCTCCAGAGCCTGCAGTATACCTGCACATATATAACACATATATACAAAATGCACATATATAAATTTTGTATTCTAAAATAAAAAGATTTTCACTACTGAACAATGTGTATGTACCACTCCTTTTCTTATTTTTTGGTTTGATTTCATAGTTATGCATAAGAAATGGCAGCTAAATATTGCCATAAGAGAACTTCATTGCGTTAGATAGACCACAGTGTCTGTATGTTCATGAACGTATAGAACAAATTATTTCTTTGGTGAGAGGAAAGGATGTGGTTGCACTTGGTTCTAGTAATGAACTTATACATATGTTTACAAGACAACTTTATATATATAAGTAAGGATTACATTAAGGAAAACCATATACAAATGAGTTGTCTAGTACAGCTCAGCCTGCCTCCCAGAATGTTGTTTAACTTGCAGTCTTTTTACATGTCTTTGAAAATGGTATTGCCTGTCTTCTCTGTCTATCCATGTTTTTCATCAGTTAAATGACGTGTGTTGCTATACACAGATTTTGCAGAAGAATTGTTTTAGAAGTGTAATGCTGAGTTTCCGACAGCAGAAAGCTGTTTGCTGTTTAGGTTGACTGAAATTGTTCCAGTTAGTGTCTGTGCAGGTGGTGAATGATACAGATTCACAGTGTGTATAGCTGTTCTGCACTTCATGTCTTCATGGTCTTCAGTGCTGGGTCCTCCTAGCTTTTTCCTGGACCTCTTTCTTTTCCTTTTTTCCTAGCTATGATGAAGCATCCTCTTCAAAAGTTCATATTTTCATTGTTTGATGTGATATGCAGGCTTCAGCGTAGATGCTTAAGGAGTCTTATCAAAGTAATACTGGCTGAGTCAGAGTAAAGATGCTTTAGTTAAATAGACTATGGCTGTGTTTAAAAATAACAGCTCTGGCTGTGTCAGCGTGTTGGACGACCTGATACTGACTTCAACAGAAAGAGCTTTTGAAAATTACTTTGAGAGTTACACATATTGCCCCCAGTGTGAACTTGTTTTCTGTTGGTAGCATTTCAGTGTTAGATGAACCAAACCAGAGCCCCTCAATTTTAAATGTCATTAGCCACAATGGCTTCAGAGACAGCTTGTTTATTGGGCACCTTTTAAATGCACCAACAGGAGTAGCAGCACTTCTGCTCTTGTTCACATCGTCAAGACAGTGGTGCCTTGGGTTGCGTGAAAACACCATCCCCACCTAAGCTCGGTAGTTTTGGGTTCTCAGCCATTTGATTTCTGTAGGAAAAAAGTTGTATGTATACTCTATCAGCCCAGGGTCTTTCTGTGTGTGAGTGCCATGCTTGCACATGTGTAGGCTGTTGCTTTCTCCTAATAGTAAAGCATGTGGAGGAGCTTGTTAGTAATTGCAATGCAATTGTCTTGTCTTACCCAGCCCTGGTTTGGCTCTGACTTCTGCTGTCTTTTTGAAGACTCATTTTGAGCACTGGTATTCTTAAAAAGTTTTGGTTAATGAGATGTAGGCCATATGAAAAAAAAAAAAAAGTAAAACTTTTTGAAAATACTATCTGTATCTGATGTTTACTCCATTTCTTAAGGTTCTTGTTCTGTGTGGGCTTTCTGTTGCTTTTTGTTCCTTGGCAAGGAACACAGTATTACATTCTTGTGCCAAGAGGAAGAGTATTAAGCTTACTCATAAAAAGATTTATTATTAAATGTAGTTTTTAATTTTGTCCATTGGATATTTTTTTTTAAACTCTAACCATACCCAGATTACTGGCTTCATTCATATGGCTATTGTATAAAGTTTGGATGCTGTCTTTGTTAAATTATGGCTCCTGAGGGTTTTCTGTTACAGAGGTTTCTTCAGTCAGGGGAAATGAGGGTATAATAAAGAGGATCCAAGGGCCGGACATAATGGTTCTATATAAGTGAAACAAACAATGCCAGATTTGGCTGATGTTGGGTTTTCCATCAAACTTTTTACTGGCATTTGTTCATTTGCTTTGAGCAGAGTTTAAAACTGAGGCAGCTTGAGTGCCTGAAGTAAGAAAAGACCAATAGCAGACAACTTGGGCAGTACTTTTAATCTCTGTATCCTATCTTCGTGCATTTATCCTGAATTCTGGCTCACTCAGGAAGTCTCCTTGACACAAATGCCATTACAGCAGTAAATTCAACAGGAGACATCCAGAGTCACTGAAAGGACTGTAACTGAAGCCAGTATAATAGACCTGGCTGTGCCTGAGGTTCCTGAAGCCTTGTTCCAAGTGTTCAGCTTGTGCTTAGTGAGAAGCAGTGCAGCTTTCTGGCACGGTGAGTACCTGACCTTCGTTGCTGTTGCCTCAGACTTGCTGCAACTGTCTGCTAGCTGATAATGGTATCTTTCGTCTTCTGCCACATCTATAAAATATTAGTGATTATAATATGCTAAAATAGGGATAGAATTATTAAAATGTGCTTCAGGATGCAAACAAATTTGCTGAGAGGTTCTATAAATAAATGATTGTGCCTCTCAGCCAGAAATACAGTGTGAAGTATGAACATAGAGTGTGCTCGTGGTTTTCTCTTTCTGATGTTGAGTGCTGCCAGAAGAGGAATGATGCTGAATCTGTTTCTCACTGCCTCTGTTATGCCAGAATGTTGGTCTCTCAGGGTAGAGAGTGTGCAGTACTGCAGTTTTCTGCAGATACCTCTCAAGGACAGAGGAGGAAAAAAGATGGTATTAGCTTTGACATTTACAAACTAATAGATACCACAGTAAAGCTGCTGAAGTAAAAACTGTAGCCATCATTTTAATGGCCTTCTAATTCCTTTAGAATGTTTTGGAGGTATTTTTCACCCCTTGTTGTTCTCAATAACTTCTGTGTCAGTGCACGTTGGTGAAACTGGGTGCAACAACTGAATCATATCCAATACACAAAATGCTTTCCTCTCCCCATCTATTTCTGCACATGCTCTTCAACATACCTTATCCACTTCTTTATCCATAGAAAACTGGGAGAAACTTTCCTAATGCTCTTTCTCTTATTCAGGTTCAGCTGCATGTCTTTAACTCCTTTCCTATTCTTATGTCCTTCCTACCCATGTTAGAAGCCTCTCTCTGGTAAAAATGAAAGCCCTTACAGTTACTAATAATCTGGCAATTCAGAAGATGAAAACTGGTTGCCTCATGGAGCAAAAAGTTTGAGATTAGCACTTGCAGTGTATTGGCACTGTTCATTACAGTCAAATTAACATGGCATTTTTAGTAGTCTTTTTTTTTTTTTTTAACTATAATATGCATGTGGATTCTGCTTGATGAGAAAAGAAAGCTGACAGAACGGGTAAAACTACATATTGCCCCAAGGATAAACTTTTGGAAATATTTCTGTGGATTACAGCAATGGGTATTACATAAGAAAGAAAAAAGTTTGCCCTGAAGTACCTAAATTATTAAGGCATTTGTAAAAGTAGGATTTGTCTGTCCAGAAACTTATTGCAATGTCCATTTCTGACCAGAGGCGAGGTGAGTATGGCTGAGTTGTAAAATCATAGTCATCTACAGGAGCCTGTGGATTTTGAGGGTTGCAAGGTTGTGTAACTCGGTGTGAAAAACATGAAAGATTACAGTCGACATCTTCAAATTATTTATTTATCTTGCAGCTGTGTGAAATTAAGTTTCTTGAGAGGTCTGAGTGACTGTATTTAATGTAAGAGGATCTGATCTTCTAGTTGTTTGCTCTTTGTGGTAAACTGAATTGGCATAGACTCGACCAAAATTGTGCAACTGTGCCACTTCTAGAGTGCTCTCTTTAGTGTATTTTAGTATAGATCAGGTGGGTTATAAAAGCAGAAAAGTAGAACTAACTTGGTTGTGAGATACAGTGATTTCCTTGTAGCATCTCCTGGGGTGGCGGTGGGGGGATTTGTTATGGACTCGGTTCCACAGCTACTGAGACTTTCTTTTGAGCCACAACATCTTTCTTTGGCTTGGTCCATAAGGAAGTGGAAAGGCAGGAGGTATTCACACCGCTCAGCTCAGCCAGCTGAGGCTTTCCCTTTAATCACATTCCTGCTTTGAATTGCTTTTTGGAGAAATCTCTGTGGATGCCGGAACCCTTAAAACAAGGCAAACTCAGCTCAGGCTTGACTGGCTAATTAAGGTGCCCCAGTCGAGTAGGGAATAGTACACTTAGGTGGTTATGCCTGCATACAAATTCTTTGTGTGGTGGGGCCTGGATCTGTGGGTCCTCTCAACTCCATGCCAATAACATCCAGATAAAAATTCTGTGGTTCTCAGCTCATTATTTGATTGCTGTCATAGTGAAATATCACGTCTGCCTATCGGCTTAACTTCAGGAAGGACTCGGGCTGCAAGATGATGATGATGATGATTATTATTATTATTATTACCTTTTAATACAAGCTGTGTAAATGTTGCAGTATGTTATCTTTCTCCTTGAAATGTATTTTATCCCATACTGATGTGACAGCTGCTGATGTTCACCCTTTCTGGGGACAGTGAAACCCTTTATGTGAAATAGTTGGCACCTACCAAATGAATGAAAGTTTTGCCATAGATTTATTAATGTGTCTGGAAACCACCTGTATGTTTTGGGTTCTCAAGCAGTTCAATTTGTCTTCCTTATTAAGAAAACAAACAAATGCACACACAACCTCGTTTGTTTCTCCTATCTCCCATACATAGGTAGGCTTCAGAATGAGTCGAATAAAAGAAACCCCTATTTGAGAATATTTTGATATTTGAAGAAAAAGCTTTGCTAGCAAGGCTTTTGTTACAAATAGTAGGTAAGTGCACCTACCCAGCAGGCCTATTCTTTTTAATTGAGGCTATAGCAATTGAATTTTAGAAGTAATTTTTAGGTACTGTGTAGCTAGACTGTATGTGGGCAGAGCTGCCCACCTGCATCGCCCACCCTGACTGAAACACCTGGAAACACTTGGGTGAGAGCATAGCTGAGCCTCGACACTCGGATGCTCCAGCAGCCTCTCTTGCTGAAATAACCTTTCCCTCATGGAGCAGAAACAAGTGCTTTGCTTGCCAAGGCACAGATTGCCTTGTTTGTCCATCCTCACCAAAGTTTCCTTTCTGAGCAAGCAGTTAAGTCTAACTGCACCTCAAATCAATCTGATTCCACCACTAAAGACAGTGTTTATACAACTATATTTGTATATATATATTTAATCCTGTTGAAAATTATGCTTAATTCAGATGTGACAGGTGTTTAAAGTTCCTGTTAAAGGTTGCTTGGAACATTTTAAACAGTGAAAAAATCTAATAGTCTGATCTTCCTGACTTCAGAAGCAAATACAGTTATGTGTCTGATTAGAAATTGGCTAGTTGTGAGAGGATTTTAAAATTGAAACTCTCTTCACATCACCTGACACTAGGTGAAATAGGACTTTTCCCTGTTTTGATTTTTATTCTTCAACTTTTCCATCATTTCGTATGACCTTTTTAACACCTTGCTTGGAAAAGATAATCTAGATTAATCAAATACCCGAGCTTTACCAATAAATGTAGGTGCTCATAAGTGGTGATGTACTCTTTCAGAGTTATTTAGTTTTATTTTTCAAAGGTTTCATCAAAGGAGAATTTGGGGAAGGGGATTGTTTTCTTTCAACTGTTGATTTTAAGTGATGTCACTGTTAGTTACCTAACCTAGTTTCAAGATTTTGGTTCCTTTGATAAAAACATTAACAAGGCAATAACCTTGGTAACCATGAACCATTTTGGGGTTTAGTTTTATTTCATATGAGCATGAATGGAGAGTGATAGTAAAATGATTGCATATATAGAGATAATTTTTCTTAAACATTGGATTCTCTATTCATATAACTATGAACTTGTCTAATCTTCAGTTTCCCGAGTCCTGTGAGCAGAGTTGTAGTAACTGGTTTTGTTCTCTGAAAATCAAATTCCAAGGTCAGGTACAGGCCCAGGTAAGCATTGTTTGTAGTAAAGAAGCTCAGTCTAGACTTAGTTCTAACCTGCAATGTTGCCTTTTCACAGCTGGTATAGCAATGAGCCGCTACAAAGCAGCGTTTCCTCAGTAACATACATGTTCAGCTTTTCTTTGATAAGGGTATGCTTGAATTACTTTCATGGTGGATGTGTGAAAGGGGAGGGTGTAAACTTTTTTAGTTCTAGGAAACATTTTTTGTGAGTTAAGAGGCTTAGAGAAAATATAGAAGACGAGTGAAATGATTAGACATAGAGAATTTTTCCCTAAACATTGGGTTCAAGATGTAGGCCACATCTGTAATCATGTTTTTAGAAATGAGTCCGTATTAAATCGATTCTCTGCCAACAGCATCTGGTTACACTTTATGTATGTGTTTTCTTTCATAAAGAAAGCAAATCATATGACATAACCCCAGTCAGATAAAAATTATTGTTTATAATACTTTGTTTATTTATATAGCACCACAAGATGAAATACGACTTCATCTGAAAAACCTTCCAACAGATTACAAAGGTGAGCAGATGACATCTGTGTTTCCAGATGGCCAGTCCGCGTTACTGTGTAGTGTGGTTAATAAGCCCTGCTTAAAGGGATATAAAATGAATAGCTGAATTGCTAATTGAATGGTGGCTAATAATTCCAGGCGGCCTTCATTGGTAGTGTCCCACATCTTGTAATGGCCCTGCAACGCTGGTAGTACTGAAGCGTTGCATGGGGTTAGAAAGAGCAGTACTGCACAGCGACAAACCTTCACGGACATGGTGCTTTTTAAGACTGGTAGCAAACCCCTGGTACTATAGGTCATAGCTCACTGCTATGAGTAAAATTTGAGAGTAATTATTTGCTTTTAATAAAATAAGCTGCACACCAGTTGTTCACGTGAATTGTTCAGACCAATTTCAGCAGGTTGATCGTAGTTATGCTCTTGCAAGTGACTGCTTTTGCTTACAAAACAAGCTGTCTGTGGGGCTTGTGAAGAAGTCCAGCCTGGATTAGTCTTTTGGGTTCAACTTGGGAAACAGCTGAAAGATAAGAATTGGAAATACCTTGTGAACATCAGAGGCATGATTTCCTGTAATAAAGAGAGTATCAGGCTGTGATTCCCTCAGAGCAGGGGGAGCTACACAGTGGGGTTTCAGCTGTTGTAATCCTGAACAACATATCTCTTCAGCATGTGCCTGCCCTATTTAAAGGTGTCAGCCGTGTCTTTCCCACATGAAAGTTGGGCCACCTGCAGCTGTGGAAAACACCCTCTAGATGAAACAGTACAGTTGAAACTGTACTCCTCCATTCTGAGATATTTGGAATGATCGGTTTCCATGTAGGCCAGCAGACAGTTATTTCAGAAATTGCTTCTTGTGTCAAAATCTCGATGGGCAATTTTATGCCCTGCAAGGCCTTGTGCGTTAGTGACCGACATACTGGGGAGGGAGGCAAATGTCATTTACGTCTAGGGTTTATTTCTTTCCTTAACAGGCTCTGATCAAATGTTCACAAGGAAAGGACTTTTTGACAATTTGTACTTGGATTTAAATATCCTTGTGTGGTTAAATGGTCTCTTCTGAGATCCAGGGTGTCTTTCATCTTTAATTTTTTTTAATTGATTATTAATACATTGAAGTTGCTTAGAATAGGCAGTATTCAACAAGTAATACTTTCTTTGACTTGTCAAATGTTAACTCATTAGCTCATCTGTTAGCAGCATAACTTTTTTTTTATTTAGTCCTGAGAATGGCAGTGATTTATAATAGATCTTTGTTGCAATACCAGAGCAAAACAGGAATTTAAATACTGTGGCTGTTTCACCTTTTAAAATTAGGCATCCTAATTAATAAAGCTAAACATGACTTAAGTGATTAATGTAATTAGCAGAATACCTATTACCTTTTTAGTTGCTAGGCTAAAAGGTTTTTAGCTCAGTACAAGTTTTCGCTGTGCATGATGACCCTTTAAAGGCTTTTGGGACTCTATCCAGCTGGCAGCTTGGCATTGCTGAACAGATGTGGCTGGTCTCTGGAGGGGTGATCTGTACTGCTAGCTTTATTAATTCCTGACATTCATATTGATCTGTGGGTCCAAACAAAAGTAAAGAATCTCATGTGGAAGTGGCATAATGTGCAAGTTCCTGTCGGTGTCTTCCTGATATGTTCAGGATATATTTTGGTAGGTCTAATATTACTCTTAGCAGCTCTTACTTGTTGTTCGTACATACACATGTTTTACTGTTTCTTGGCTTCATGTTCTGTTCTTGGTGATTCATAGAACATCAAAATGCACAGAAACCATGTTCTCAGCACTTTGGAAGACCTCACTAGATGATTCTGAACGCTGGTTGTTCACGGGAAGCAAGTGGGCGTGCTGGAGGAGCATTCAGGTTTCCTGAAAGTGCTCATGATTACTGAGGAACTGTTTTGCAGCTCTCTTCTCAGAGAGAGTTCTTCACTTCTTTCAAATATTATTCAATGATTAAAACTTTGAGGTTGGGAGGAAGTACATTTTCCTGTACTAAGGACAGACAGTGTTGAAAAAAAGCAATTGAAAATCTGTGCTGATGGACTGGAATTTAATTTCTCCTGGAATCTAATTTATATCTGCAAAAAGCAAGCCATAGTAAATTGGGATTAGTATGACAATAAATTTAAAGCAGAAGTGATGGATTTTTTTTTTAATTTTATTTTTTATTCTAAGGAACATTATAGTCAGATGTTCTGTGTATGGGAAGGTCTTGTGGACCACCCATTAATGTATTATTATCAAAGTACTAAGCTGAAGATGGCTGGGGTTTTTTAAATGCTTATCAAATTTAAGAGGAAATTTGAAATGGTTCAGGAGTTTATGAATAAGAACAGTATGACCAGAAGTTGGCATGTTGGAGACACTGATCACAGGCAGTTGCAGACAGTGCTCTGAAGGTTAGCAGTGTAGGATGCCAGTGGGCTATTAATTTCGCTTTTCAAACACTCTGGCACAAAACCCGTGCTAATTACTGCAACAAAGGTGCTGCACTAATGCATATTGCTGACCTCATCCCAAGAAATGTACAGCACTAGTCAATTTCTGAAACAATTTGGGGAAAATATTTAAGTACTTACCCACAAAAACATCCCAAACATCTGTTTTCAGTATGTTAGTCTTTTAAAAACAAAAATAAAAATCCTGAACTGTAATTATAATAGCTGATGGTTCATACCTTTCCAATCCTTGGTCTCTGAGGGTGTGTTTTGATAATTTCTTCAAGGAAAGCATTTGCCTGATCAGAAGGTGGATTCAGATTGAGACCACCCAATAGTCAGTGAATAGCAGCGATGGCAATATGTATGTTTTCATTTAGCATAAACATTTTGAACTTAATGACTTCCTCTTTCTAAGGATGAGAATAATCTTGCTTGAAAAAGGAGGAGGGGGGATGGTAAAACAGGAAAAGAGAAACATAACTGCACTTTGCTAGTAAGCCTGTAGGTTGATGCAATCTCAGGAGAAGCTTCATGAGATGTTATGTATTACAACTTGCAATTTTAAGGTGTTCATCAAGCAGTTACAGTTGTTTTGATACAAAGACGTGTATTTTGCTGAACAGAAATAGAGCAAGCAACAAAAGCTTGTTGAATGTAACAGCAAATGAGGAAGGAGCGGATAGCTGTGTATACAGTGAGAGGTGAATATGAATGGTGTGTTAAGTGATGTCTTGATTTCCAAACCCAATCTGAATAGGCAAATGTTACTATAAAAAAGTAAATAAAAGAACCTTAGGTAAAACCTCGATATTAGACTTGAATCATTAAAACATTCAACAGTTGTACTCAAATTGAAGATACAAATTCTATCCTAGCTTTGCTCTCTTTCTAACTGCATTTGATGCACAAGTTCTTAATGTGGAAGTGTTGTAGAAACAGCATATAAAAGTGACTATTTTTTCTTGAGTTTAGCAGTTTTAGCAGTGGAAGCAAATGAGTTGCAAAGATAGTAGGGGCTTGTGTAAATCTACTGAAGTGCACATGCTCAGAAAATCTTATGCTTCTGCAGTACTATTTTATTTTAAACCGGGACTTGTATTAATTCTGCTGATCTTTGATATATATCTTATGCAGTCTTGAATCACCACTTTTTGTAGCACTCTGATCAGTATATGTTTCTTCTCATTTTTTAAAGAAATTTTTTTGAAGGCATTGAAGTGTGTACAATAAATGTCCTTAGCCAAAGCTGAGGATGTTTGAAAGGCAACTACTGAGAGGTGAGGAGGAAGATGGCATGGTTTGATTTAGCTTTGCAAGACCTGGGAAGGGGGAATTGAGACCAAATGACGTCTCCTCCTTCCATTCTTGAGGGAGGAACATATAAAACTAAATAGCATCCTTTTTGCATAGCAATAATACACACTAGTACTATTCTAACTGTACACTTGAGTATCGTTCAACTTACAGTTTTGAAAGAGGAAAAATAATCTCCTCCCAAAAGGGCTTTGATAGAAGTGTGCTGGAGGAGCCTGCGGAAGTGAGTCAGTTTGATGAAGTTGCAAATAATGTTCCATATCAACTGAGAAAAAAGAAAACAAGCCTTGATTTCTGGGGGGGAAAGAAAGGTTAATCTTATACACTGATAACTTCTATTTTTGAGAAATCTTGACCTTGGTATTGCGAAATGAAGTTCTCTTCCAGAGTCGGAATGTAAGAATTTTGCTTTTTCTTTCGGTGGCAAAATAAGTTAAAATAATTGAGCAATCTTCTGAAGCTTTGCGTGGTCCAGGCATTAATCAATATAGGTATTTGTCTTCTGAATGTAAGTAAATTTGAGTTTTGTTCTTGTTTGCATCTTCTGTAAACTGACTGTAACACTTGTGTATAGTTTTAATGGTCCTGGGTGGTTTTTTTCTTTTCCCCTTTGGAAAACTGGAATCCCTATCGTGAATGACAAATAAGGATTTCATCAGTAAACTTTGTTATAGCTATTGCAGCAATATCTGACAGGATCTGTCTTTGTCTCAATGTGGTGATCCAACCAGGCGAAAATGTGCAGCAGCAGTACTTTCATTGGACTGACCCCTAAATCTATTCCAGCTGTGTCTTTAAGAAGTTGTGCATTTATTTTCCTTTATTGATATTTTTATAGAATTTCTTCATACCTTAAAACTAGTATAATCTCAACGTGAAATTTAGTATCTTGTGTTTTACATGTAAGTAGCAAAAGGTCTTAGAAAGCAAAGCCTGGGGGGGAAGCGAAAACTGCTGTGCCATACAGCAGATAGACATTCTTGTTGCATTTATATCTGATGTAGTGGCTACACAATGACAGTAGCTGAAATTCTTAATTTGTGCTTTTCCAACTGATAGCCTAAAGTTCTTGAGTTGTAGGACTGTTTCATTAAAAACCTAATCTCCCCTTAATAACATTGTCTTGAAATGTGTTTTAACACATACTGGAATTTGGCTTTATGGCACGGACAGTGGGTATAAGGAATTTCTCTAGTACCAGGCATGAAGAGGATGGCAATCGTTCCTGCTGCTTCCCTAGCATGTCTAACCTGGGCCTTCTCATCTACTTCTACCTGTTCAGTTTTGTCCCTTCCTTTCATGTCTCTCAATGCCTGCATGGTTTGCTTGCTGTGTTGGAAAGACATAGTTTGAAATGAAGAAAATCCTACCTGCTAAACATGTCTGGAGTGAGTCTTGGGGACTTATTTTCATGACCGGTGTTAGTTACCCACAGCAAGTATGCCTTTCTTCCTTTCTTGGAAGTGGTGAGTGCCCCTCAGCACAGGAATTTTTGAGTACAGCCTTTCTATATGGTCATTTTGAATATATAAGCAATCATGCTTTGCTTGAATGACAATAATGGAGTAAACAAAGTATTGTTGCTTCTAGTGTTTTTAGCAAGTCTGGAAGCAGCAGTGTTCTTCTGTCAGGGGCAATATGATTATTCACCTATGTTGGAATATGTTACAGGGTATGTTTTGTAAGGAAAGGCTTTGAAACTTGTCAGGAAGAAAAGTTAAAAATATATATAACCCACTGAATACAGAATGGTATCTTAAACACAAGTGTGTTCTTGCCAAACATGAAATAGTTATTTGATGTTTCCACACTGTGTTTACAGCTAAAACCATCATTCTGATTTGCATTGAGTGATGCATGTGACAGGCTGTTATCTGGATTATTCAATGTGTATAACTAGACGTTTATTTTTTCCCTTTCAGAGTATCTGTGCAGGGGTTTAATAATTGAAGTAATAATGATCTGTGCACTTTCATACAGCATTTGCATAATTAATTTGGGAGGTTGGTCAGAAGGATTTATTTTGAAGCTTTCGTGCCTAAAATAGATTCCGCTGATTTATAGATAGAGATGGGTATTGATGTGCTTTCTGCAGTGAAATAGTATCCTGGCCTGGTGGTAATGTATTGGGGGGTTCAGCCCTGGGCTGTATCTCTGGACTGCTGCCCTTCAGGCAAAGACTTTGGGAAGTAGGTTTTTAACACTGATTTTTTTGAGGTGCATTGGCATTTTCCTTCTGAAAAGTAGACAGCAGTGCAAAAAGAATTGTCCCTGCCCAAACCAACACAGGACTATGCAAACTGGGGAGTGTTCTCTTTAGAGTTAAATTAGCCTCACTTGAACACCCATATTGAAACTGCTTTAGGAAAACTTTATTTTCAATTCACAGTCCAGTTTTTATTGAACATAAAGGAAAACTGGATTTATTTTGAAATGTGAATTTAAGATAACTTTTTTCTTTAAAATTGCATATATACCCAGAGAGAAACTGTCTTGCTGTGTCGTGAGGATGATGGATAATGCAACTTGTTTTGCTTGCAGACACATACACACGTGCAACCTCCATTGCTAAGCAGTGGGTTATGTGACTGGTTGCTAGAAGGAATGTTTCATTTCAGAGTTTCAGAAGTGCACCGTGTACCTCTGAAGTTTTAAATTCTCCAAAGAATTCTGATTATTTTGGCCTGGAGGACCTAACTGTGTGGAGTTACCTGATGTAGCTGTCCTTGGGTCTGTCTGCATCCTGAATGCAATCTTTGCACATAGGGTGCAGCACCAGACGAGGACATCATCTAAAGCAGCCCTGTGCCACCAGCCTGACTGGCAGGGAGGCTTGGGGTGAGCCTCTCCAAAGTCCAGTGCTCATGGTGGCAAGGAAACCTAGTTGGAGTTCATCGTGTGGAAGCTCCTGAAAATCAGCACCCTTTACCTGGTCTGCTTTGAGTTCTTGGAAAGAAGATTCTTGCTGCCTCACTAGTTAAAAATTTGCTTTCCCTCTGAAAGAGATACCACAAGATGCGGGCAGTCAGATTTTCTTTTTAAAAGTCACAGAGGAACTGCGGCATGCATGAACAAGCAGATTATATTAAGTGCCAACTGTATTACAGTTTATTTTTAGTGTTTCTTCCTGCACTGTTGTTGAGAGAGGAAGACTGGTACTGGTGATGAGTGGGTGTGCATCCTCCTCACACCTCTGTGCTCTCCCTCCTTGAATAGATGGGTGTGCTTCACCAGTGAGGTTGCTGGTTAAATTGCTAGTTCAGGATGCTCAAGATTCAATTCCTTAATTGGCTTGGAGGGATTTTGCTTCATGCACCTTCTGCAGCCGATGCTGTGTTTGCTACAGAAGCAGCACAAATGCAGAAATCTTGTTGCCTCGGATTCTCCTTGTTTCCTTAGAAACTAGTCTGATACCATAGAGGCAGACTGAGAATCAAGTCACTTCATGTTCTTTCTGTTAGAAACACGTAAAATCAAATTGATGCACACTAAGTGCAAATACATTGGTCCTTCTCTGCAGATTCTTCTTTCCTCAGCAGTGAACCTTTTCTTACTGATCATTTTCCAGCATGGGTGCTCTAGAAAACATAGCCTGCTAGGCTGTGATTGCTATTCCTTTGATTAAGTTGCAAGGAGTTGTCACTGCTGAAAGTAAAAGTAGCTTGCGTGAAACATTCAGCTTGTGTCTCAAGAAAAGGAAGTTTATTTGCCTAACTGTGTTTTGTCCATGTCTTCACTTGCAAAAGAAAAAAGTATTACATAGTCTGGGGCAAATTTGAACAGCTTCAAAGCACATAAAGAGGGCAAAATGTCCTTGTTAGTGGGAGGTGTTGCTCAACTGGTAACAAATCTCCTAGGGTTTTGTTCTGATAAATAACTTGGCAATACTTCCCTAAAACAGAGAAGTGTGGCATCTTCACTATGCTTCAGCTAATTTTAATGGAAAACTGTGTTCATTCATACTGATGGTCCTTTGTGGATTTTGGAGGTGAGGAGGGAAAAACTGGGAAGGGATTGTATTGAGTCAGTGTAGAAACTGGCAACTACAAATGCAGGGAAGCAGAATGTTTGGTTTTGTTAATATTGCATTAAGCCCTCATTTCACGGATATGGAAGAGGTAAATGTTGGCAAGGGAAGTGTTTCTGCCCCAGCTTTATCCCTTTAATTATGCTGGTCCAAGCATTTTTGTGGCCACAGAGCTTTATGCAAAATTTTAACTATCTATTTTTCATTATTTTATACATGGTAGTATTTGGGTGAGTCACTTCAGTAGTGACTTCTCACATGGGCATGTTCAATTATGTTTTTAATTCATTGTTACCTTTCGACTGTGTATTTCCTGCTCTAATGAATTTACTGTGGTGGTGGTATGCAGCCTCCCGCACATCTGTAGTTGAACTTCTACTCCTTGATATTCGAGAAGAGTTGCTGAAGAGACCAGAAGATACTTGACATAAACATTAAAAATCATTATGCCTCTGAAGGGTCACTTCTTTGAATTAAATTCAGAGGTTCAACTTGAAAATAAACAACAGCAGGCAGTTTTCTTCAGGCAATCATCCCTGTAGAAAGGTGTTTTTCTTCTAGCATGTGTTTTCTAATTTATGTTGCTGTATAGTTCTACACTGGCATTTTTCCCTTATCACAGGTAGTAAATTAGCTCATTAAACTAAATTAATATTTTAAATTAGTCAGGCATTTGGGTCAAGCATCACAAAGCATCAGGAACCTTCAATTCCTAATTAAAAAGTTAGCATGTCATGCGTTGCTCATTGCTTTCATTAATTTTCTTTGTAACAAAGGGGCCAATCTGGCTTTCATTTAAACTTGATGAAGATTTCTGGTGCATGTCAAGTGGAGCAGAGCAAAGCTGAAAAATAGCGTTTAGTCATAAGCTATAGTTCACTACTTTTGATCAAAAACGATAGTGTGCCTTGAAAAATAGGGTTATAAAATGCACTAAAGGGGAAGCATTATACAGCAGCTCAGATAAAACCAAATAAAAGTAGGTGGGGTTTAAGAACATGTGGTCGACAGTAAAAAGCAGTTTGAGGTAGCTGCTTGTCTTCTGCAGTCTGCACCTTTTTGGGAAGTGTTCCTTGGCACGTTTGTATCCATAGTGTTGGTAATGGGGTCACAACACAGATATTTTGATGAAAAGTGGAGGGACAGAGATGCAGCAGTCCTGCACTAGCATGAGCTACCAGGGGGAGGGATACAATCAAAACGGGTACAGCTTCAAAAGTAAACACGTGTCTATGTTCCTCATAAAATTTGTTTCTGATCTTAGTTCTGCAATCATTTTTCATTTGCAAAACTGTTACTTTTACTGTCTAAACAAACACCTCAGCACAATGGCTACTATCCTAATCCATCATACGTGAACTTCTGTGCTGTCCGTAAGGCCTTTTGTGAAGAGAAGGTTAAAACAGAGGGGAAAAATAGTAATTTCTCTTCCCCCCCCCCCCCCTTTTTTTTTTTTTTGGATAATAAAAAGACAATGTTAGAAGATGGTAAATGAAGAAGTTGCGTGACCTCCATAGAACTCACAAGGAAGATTGTGCGAGCTCCCCAGAGGGCACAATAATGTTTTTAAGAAAATAAGAATTTAAAAAATAACTATGCAGACAAGACGGGAAGATAGTAAGGGGATTTTCTTTGTTCATGAGCAAATTTAACTTTCTTCTTAGTAAAGTAAATACAGTCCAGATGCTGGAAAGTACAAGATGCTCCCAGGGGTTAGGGTGGAGGTTGGATGAATTAAGCTTTGTTAGAAGTAAAAAGTGAATAAGTGAGGTACAGAGGGGTTTTTTTTAAAAAAAAAAGTTGGTTTTTATTCTTTCTCAGGTTTGGGGTCTTCACTGAGCATTTAATGAGAGTCAATAAAGAATACAAAGAGGCAATGTTTCTGTTTATAATATCAGAATAAAGTAGGAAGAATACTGATAATCTGTTGAATGGAGTTCAACCAATGGAGTTGGTCAGTTTGTAAACAAATCACAATCTTCCAAATACAGCTTGTTTCAATAAATAAGTGTTTCGGTACTTCGTAGATGAGGAAAAATATTTAAAGTTCTGTATGTTTATTGTCCATTATTAGTTTTGCAGCAAGACTGGCATCATGAATCTAGCTATGGCTTTATCCATAAATTGATACTGGAAGAAAATAATACCATACAATTGAAGTTTATGTTGTGACACATTGATTATTTGTCATCGGGCACAGAGATTGCTCATGAGAGGTTGTGCTGTGCATCGATGTGACTGGGCTGATTGCCTCAATAACAATTGGGAGTGTGGGGAAAATCCTCTCCAGCCCCTCAAAACTTCAGCTGCAGGGCTTCATTTTTATTTCCATTCGTCTCTTCTTGTTTTTGGGCACAGTATGAAGCAAGTTTGGGCAGTCTCGGAAAGAATGATGGTAACCTTGCTGGAAACCTTCAGAAGTAATGTTGCTGAAGTAGAATGGGAGTAATGCTTCGGCTTCATAGCTGAAAGAGAAAACTGTGCTAGTGCAGGTGTAGAGGTGATGTAGATTTGATGGCTTAGAAATAAACCCAACATAGTAGTAAAGGAAAAGATGAGATTAGAAAGTAATCGGTGGCAGCAGAGGTGGTTGAAGCATCGAGTTATCAAGCATCACTTCTTAGTAAAAACATCCTGAATGGACATTTTTTAGGAGTGAAATGGCAAAGGCAGTTTGCAAAAAAAACATGCCTTGAAATGAAATGTAGTATAGTAACAATAAAATCTAGCACATTCTCATGTGGAAAAAGATGGAAAGATTCCCTGTGAAACTTGCCTTGCTTTTTATCCTTAGGCAGACAACTGTCTCTGTAACAGCACTATAACTGCAAATGTTTAAGTGTGTTTTTCACATGCAAGTCTAATGAAAATGGTGTATCACATACCTGCGTGATGGAGCCCAAGGGAGCAGAGCTCTTGCTCCCCGAAGTGCCCATTCTGTTCTTGAAGCTTTGATGCTGTAGCGAGTGTCTTGGGCAGAGCAAGAGGTGGATGGTCTGCATACAACACCAAGAAGTTGCTTCTGATTGCGGATGAGGTGATTAAAAATGTAAAAATGTTCTCTTGTGGATGTCAGATTGAGAATTTAAAAGGCTAGATAGATGCAGGGCCATTTCCTAGTGGTAAACTGGTATATTTATGATTTATAGGAGGTTAGACAAAGCAGTGCTTATGGGTAGCTCTCATATCACATGGCAATGGAAAAGGGGGAGCAGGCCAAAGATGAAGTGCTGTAAGTTCAGGGGATGGTGCTGAAAATTGAATGTAGAAGTAGGAGCAAAGTATTAAAGGAGGGAGCTGCAATGAGTGGAGGGTGGGATTTCTTATTTCTTACAACAGTTAACAGTATTGGCATTTCTAGGTGAGTATGCGTTGCTGAGGGTGGGATCCTGCAAACTGCTAGGTAGGATTGGTTGGCATGGATGGTTTCTGGTGAGAAACTGAGAGCAACTTTTAAGAAGTGGAGTGAGTATGTCATTTGAGTAGGTGAAATCTGATGACAGTAATGAGATTGTAGAATAAGCTAATGAGTTGGAGCTGACCCTGAAAGACTGGTAGAAAATGAGAAGGAGATTTTATCTTGGGGACAAGAAGAAAGCAGGAAACCTGTGCTAACAAAAGGTGAGAAAGGAGTAATGTCGGGCTTTTACATTTCCTTCTCTTTTTAAAAAAGAAATGCAAGATACATTATTCTTTTTATAATTTTCTTCCAGGAGAGATTTAAAATCTGAAGAGTCTGAATACTGGAATATATGTGGAGTGTGAAAAAAAAAAAAACAACAACCCAAACCAAAAAAAAAAAAAACCCCAAAAAACCTAGAGAGGGAAAAAGATTAGGATGCAAGTTCAGGGGCATTAAACAGCAATAGGAAGATGCTAAGTGGGATTTTTTCTTTACAATTACCCAAACCTTGGACATAGCTTGAAAATCATTTTGCTTAAATGTATTGTGTATAGCTCTAACATACGCTTTTTCATTTTTCATGATGAAAGTTAAAGGACCACTGTTCACCTCCCCTTGACAGGCTTTTTGAAGCCATGGTTAGTGTTTGTATTTTGTGTGGCTTGAAGTACCTGTCACTGAAAGAGATGCAATATATTAACAAATATGAATGAATACAGCTTGACTAATGCTGATCTCAGTAGGGATTTCATTTTAAGTAGGCAAAGGGAGTAGAAGTATGTGATGCTGAAATTATTTTCCTGATGCCAGTTGGGACGCCTGTTGCAGAACTGTACAGAACGCATCTGGATCCTTAAGGCCATTCAGATGAATTCTGAAACTGCCATTTCCCACTGCTTGGACTGTATTTATATGAAAAATTAATAATGCAGTACTTAAAATACCCCACTTGAAACTACTCTTATAAACTTGCTGAGAAACAGTAATTAGAGTAGATACCAGACAGCAGCTATATTCTTCACAACACTGGATTGTTGAGCATTGAGCCTTCAGTAGTGGGATTTATCCGATGACAAAAGTAAAATGGAATAACAGGTGTTGTTATAAACTGTAAACCCTATGGTAATAGTGAATGAGCATGTTCATTTTCGTATGTATTTAGTTCAGACAGAAGCTGTAATTAAAGCTTTTCAAATATTCTTCAATAGCTTTGATTTGTAACATTTCTCTAAAATTAATCTTTGCTTCCTTAAAAAAAAAAAAAAAAGCTTCCACTGATTGTGGTGCCAGTTCAACTTGAATATAAATGTTACATAGACTCTGCTTAGTAGTTTCTTGCCATTCTGAACATGCATCTTGGTGCAACAACTGTAGGAAAAAATAAAAATGAACCGTACATGTTAATGAAAACTAGCAAATCATTTCTTGCATAGCTTGATATTACTATGTTCTAATTGTGGAAATATGTGGTGTGCTCTAACTACTGCCTTGCCTTACAGCCTGCAGAGTCTGGGTAGTTCTCTATAGTATCCTCACTAAGATTAAATTGAAAATATTTTGGTGTATGTTTTTCTCTAGGATGCTGATAGGTTTTGAGCAGTCTTCTAAATCTCAGCACAGACTGGCATATCAGCTGATGTGTTTTTTTCTTATCTACTTAAGATAATTGGGAAAATTTTTGCTTTACTATTTGTAATTAAACCAAGCTGCTGCTTTGTATAATTTATGTTTAGATCTTCAGTATCCTCTGAAAAGGAGGGGAGGCTTCATATGTTTGTAACTTTAGAAAAGCAGATTTCTCCAAGACCAAGAGTGTGCTTTGGAAGGTCAGTGCTTTGAGAGTTTTGTGTACATCTCTTAGAAAGAAAAGATAAAGATGCAGTAGTTCAAATAAAGCCTATCTTGAAATGTTTAGCTTCCTGTTCAGTAACTCACAGAATCATAGAACGGTTTGGGTTAGAAGGGACTTTAAAGATAGTCTAGTTCCAACCCCCCTGCCATGGGCAGGGACACCTTCCACTAGATCAGGTTGCCCAAAACCCCATCCAGCCTGGCCTTGAACACTGCCAGGGATGGGGCATCCACAGCTGCTCTGGGCAACCTGTTCTATTCTACTGCCTCACCACTCTCACAGTAAAGAATTTCTTCCTAAATACCCAATCGAAATCTACCCCCTTTCAGTTTAAAGGCATTACTCCTTGTCCTGTCTCTACAGGCCCTTGTAAAAAGTCCCTCTCCAGCTTTCATGTAGGTCCCCTTAAGGTGCTGGAAGGCTGCTATAAGGTCTCCCCAGAGCTTTCGCTTCTCCAGGCTGAACAACCCCAACTCTCTCAGCCTGTCTTCCTAGGAGAGGAGCTCTAGCCCTCTGGTCATCTTTGTGACCTCCTCTGGACTTGCTCCAACACATCCATGTCCTTCTGATGCTGAGGGCCCCAGAGCTGAATGCAGTACCCCAGGTGGGGTCTCAGGAGAGCTGAATAGAAGAGGAGAATCACCTCCCTTGACCTGCTGGTCGCCCTTCTTTTGATGCAGCCCAGGATACCGTTGGCTTTCTGGGCTGCAAATGCACGCTGCCAGGTCGTGTTGAGCTTCTTGTCCACCAACAGCCCCAAGTCTTTCTCAGGGTTGCTTTCAATCCATTTTCTGCCCAGCCTGTATTTGTGCTTTGATTGCCCTGACCCAGGTGCAGGACCTTGTGCTTGGCCTTGTTGAACTTCATGAGGTTTGCATGGGCCCATCTCAAGCCTATCAAGGTCCCTCTGGATGGCATTGCTTCCCTCCAGCATGTTGACTGTACTACTCAGCTTGGTGTCGTTGGTGAGCTTGCTGAGGGTGCACTCATTCCTAGTGTCCCTGTCACTGACAAAGATGTTAAACAGTGCTGGTACCCATACCTGAGGAAAGCTGCTTGTCACTGGTCTGTACTTGAACATTGAACTGTTGACTGCAACATTTTGAGTGTGGTCATCTACCCAATTCCTTATCCACTGAGTGCTCCATCTGTCAAATCCGTGTGTCTCCAGTTTAGAGACAACGATGTCGCGTGGGACAGTGTCAAATGGTTTGCACAAGTCCAGGTAGATGATGTCAGTTGCCCTTCCCTCATCCACCAGTGCTGTAGCCCTGTCACAAAAGGCCACCAAATTTGTCAGGCATGATTTGCTGTTAGTTAAACCACGCTGGCTGTCACGAATGACCTCCTTATTTTCCATGTGCCTTAGCATAGTTTCCAGGAGAATCTGCTCCATGAACTCATCAGGCACAGAGGTGAAACTGACTGGCCTGTAGTTCTCTGTGTTTTCCTTTTTTCCCTTGGTAAAAATGAAGTTGTGTTTCCCTGTTTCCAGTCAGTGGGAGCTTCACTGGACTTCCGTGACTTGTCAAATATGATGGATAGTGGGTCAGCCACTTCATCCACCACTCCCCTCAGGACCTGCAGATGCATCTCATCAGGTCCCATGGACTTGTGCACTTTTAGGTTCCTTAGATGGTCTTGAACCTGACCTCCTCCTACAGTGGGCAGCTCTTCATTCTCCCTGTCCCTGCCTTTGCCTTCTGCGATGTGGGTGGTGTGGCTGGAGCACTTGCCAGTGAAGACAGAGGTAAAAAAAATTGTTGACTACCTCCGCTTTCCCCAAGTCCTGGGTAACCAGGTCTCCTGTTTCCTTCCAGAAAGGGTCTGCATCTACACCAACACACCTATAGAAGCTTTTCTTGTTGTCCTTGATGACCCTGGCCAGATTTAATTCTATTAGGGCTTTAGTTGAAAACCATTTAACTCCTGGTAAATGGTCTTGTATGTGAAAATATTATGGGAGACTTGCAATGGCTGATTTATCATTTATTACCTCAGAAGATTAAAAGCACAGTATAGGCACGTTTTGGTCATGGGGGTGACCTCTTCCTTTGCAGTGCCATTGAGACAAGTGTGCTGTCAAAGCCTTGTGGCCCTGTTTATCCTCATGTGGGACACCAGATCAGTATCCCATTATCTTTTTTTGACAAATGTGGAGAATTTTTCCATGTTCTGTCCTAAAAGGGGAACTCCAAAATTTGAAATCTTCTAAGAGTGGTTTCCTTGACTACCAGGGTAATAAGACTGTAAACAGTCTTCCACACAGGCAAAGTCTTTTAATGTCTCTATCTGAAGTTAAGACATTTGTCTTTTCTACCATGCAAAATTCTTTACTTGTTTGGCACACTAACTCCATAAAGCTTTGTCTTTCATGGGTTTTGTTTGTTTTGTTTTTTTCCTTCTGAAAACAATTTGGTCTCTCTGTAGCACATTTCAGTTTTGCTCTATTTTTATGACTTATTCCCCTTGCTTTCCTTCAGCTGCAATGGAGAGAATTAAGTAAAGTTGTAGCCCTGATTAAAATCTTGGCTTAATTGAGTTGCAAATTTGTAATGACAGATGTTTGTCAGGGTGCCTATGATTAGCACCTTATAGCATTCCTGGTGCCTTCCTGAATTCTGACAATACTCTCTGGTTTTACCATGGCTTATGTTCATTTCTTTTTTTTTTTTGTATTCACAGCATGAAGCTCAGCACAGATTGTAAATTGCTTTCTCCATCATAGTTACTTGGTAATTAGCTGTCAAGAGAATGAAGTCCCTTTTATAAGGCCTGTCTTGCCTTTTCCTTGGGATATCTCTGATTCTTGGTCTCCTCGTGCAGGGTGTGAAGGTAGTCTGAGAGTGCCAAGAGTGCTATTGCCCATCACATTACACCAACATTTCCAGCTTGCTTTGGAGGTAGTCAGTGTTGGTTGGCATTGCTCAAATAATAATCCCAAATGGAGAAACTGATGAGGAGATCTATTCTTTAGACTAACATGGGGTATATTGTATAAGGTACGAAGGCTATACTACCAGTAGTACTACCTTTTTTTTTCCACCTGACAAGTTGAGTAACAACCCATGGTTTTGTGCCAGTGCTCCTCACTAGCATCACCTGCCTTACTGTCAGGAAGGGAATGTTGCAGAACTGAGTCTTGTGACTGATACGAGTTATGGTTGAGGCTAGGGGTCTGTTTCTAGTTGATAAGGAACCTGACAGCATTTTGGGGAAATCAACAAAGTAGTAGAAATCTCAGCAGAAAAATATATTAGACAAAGATGCTCGATTAATTAAACATAAGTTTGCTCTCTCTCCCTCAGGAAATATATTCTTGTAAAGCCTTTCAGGTGCTGAGTTGTAGTAAAGATATCCTGTGGCCCTGGTATGGCACTTCTGTATCCCATTATATCATCTATTTTGTATGCTGAGCACTGAGAGTGGAAAAGATGGAAACATGGTTAGATTGTCAGCTGTTTCCAATGAAGAAATCTCTGTTTGGTGGAACTGTTTGCATTTCTGTGGTCAGTGGTATAAGGAAATACCACGTTATGAAAAATTCCCAATTGTTTCCTTAAGGACTCTTAGAGTTGCACAATCTTTTGATGGTTTTGTTTGTTTAAAAAAAAAAAACAACATATTAGCTGCCAGCTCTTCAGTTTGGAACTTAAAATTCTCTTAAATATTTACTAGGGCTTTACTTTTTATGCTTAAGATCTGGATTCAAACCAGAAGTGTATTTTCCTTATACATGCTTGATCAGTCATTATAGTATGAGTAGTTGAAGATGATCATATTTTCATTCCAGGACATGTTTCTTTGGGATATCCCATCAGTTCCTTGACGGTCTGTCATCGTGATTACTCATAGTTTCTGGATGCAGCTCTAAAATGTTGCTTCTCTGAGTGGGGGAGAGCTAGCTCTCAAATAACCAAGTGGCACTTTAATACTCAAGAAGAGAAATGTTATCTCTGAAATACAAATCCTTTTGTCTTACAGGCTGAAACCCTCATTTAACATTTAATTTGTACTTGCATTTTCAATATCATGTTAGGATTTGTATACTATGTCTGATTTCTGACATACATTTATTCAGATGTATTCCTTTTTTTGAAGCTGCTCATATTCAATATTTGTCTTACGGCTGTCATGTCTTCAGTTAAAATCAATCTCTCTTCCTAATTTGTTTATCCAAGAATGTCTTCCAGTTAATATTTTCCTTAATCTGCCTTTGAGTTGGTTCTTCACTGCACGACTGTTATTTCTTCTCAGATTTTTTTCCCCAGAATTGGTATGATCTGCATCCTTTGTTACTGGATGTATGATTTTTATTTTGGCCATAGATGCATTTAATTACTAAATAAGAGCTAAAAGTATGGCCTAAACAATGTTAAGTGTAGTGAAGACAACTGCTGGCCACTGCCTAGGTCAGAGTTTCATGCTTACACTCAAGGGGTGGATAGAATGGGATGAAAAGACCCCAATGAATTAAGCAGAGTGAATTAGGTCATGGCACCAAACATAGCAGTTTCACAATTGTCAAGGTTTTTTTTGTTGGGATTTCTTTGACAATGAGATTTTTGAATTGGGGAGGGAGCAAGAGCTTGTGAAAATGCGTTGAGCGATACTAGTGAGAAGGGATGTAAAGAAGAAAGGGGTTGTAGCAAAGCATTTGTGACAAAGGGCAGGAAAAAATCTTCTCAGAATTGTATGATGTTTGGAGTGTTACAGTTCTTGGCTTCAGGTCTTTCCCCCACTCCCTTCTTTTGCTGAGAGCTGTAGGGTCTCCAGTGCCCAGAGATGGGGACACAGCCAAGCAAGGTAGCCGTAGCTTGCCTGGGGGTACCCTGGTCCCTATGGGAGCTAGCGGTGCTGTACAGCTCCGGGGGAAATAAAGTAGTGTTAAACGCCATAATAAGTGGGTGCCTCTACATTCTGCCAACCAGTGCTATTGTACCCAGAGCTGTCAAGATTGGAAAGAATATTGAATTTTCATGTCTAAGAGTGGTCTACCAATACCTTCTAGAAACAATAGCTGCTAGCCTGCAAGATGGGATTTCTTGCGGGTGCTGGCTAGGCTTAAAATAATGTATCGGGAACTTGCATAGAAATAGCGTTCCCTTATCTCTAACAGTGTGAAGTAGATGAAAAATAAATCGTACTCATGCCAAGAATAAACAGTCACGTTAAAGTGTTTAAATTCCTGACTTTGTGGAGGGCTCCTGATCTAACACGACTTTTTGATGCCAATACATTTCCTCCTCTTTCCCCAGTCACTGCCATCACTTTGTATGCTCTGCCAGGGAGCAGTTGGCAGGACAGCAAAATAAGCAAATATGCCCAAGCCCCATGCAGAGCACCTGGCTAGAGCCAGTTCTGTCTCCTAAATCTGTATTCTTGTCAGATCTGAAAGTAGATGAAATAGTTCTATGGCTGTTTACCTGTATTAGTACATTGTTCATTCCTAAATACAAACTTGCTGAAAATAATGCCATGTTTATGGCAACATATATATTTCAAGTGAGCAAGGAACTGAGCTTCTGTAACAAAGTAATTCAGGGAAATAGGCAATTTGTGCACACATGCAACATCTTATTTTAACCATGGTTCTCTTGGAAGTTTTGTTTTTTGCTTCAGAGTATCTTGTGAGAATAATGTCTTACAGCAATTTTGTGTATTTCTACTTGCCTGCTTTTTGTGCACATTAGTTCTTTGGAAATCAATTCTTCACTGCTGAAATTCATACAGAACATTGAATAATCCAGCTTTTAGCGGTGATAGGGAATGGGATAGCCAGCTTGCTGAATTGTTGAAACTGGTGAAATATTTGTACATACCAAGAAGACCTAAACAGTAATGCTTGAGGATACTGTATTGTAGTCATGAAAGATTAAAAGGGAAAAAGCTGGTGATGGTTGAAAGGGGCTGTTACAATGTGATAAGTAAAAATGGGTTAACAAGTTGGTGAGAAGTACTGCCTGTGCCTGATGGTAGGCTGAGCTTAGTGTTTTCACAATGCATAAAATGTCTAATTTGCAATGTATAGATCTTAGAAAAGAAAATGTAACATATGTTTTGTATGCATGTATGAAATCAAAGAGTCTGGCCCCTGGCCCCCAGGGAATAACTGCTTTTCCTTGGAGGAGTGGTTGAGGGAAAAGGGAAGATGATAGAAATAGATTTGTCAAGTTTGATAGAAGACAACTTGTGCTCAGAGACTGAGAAGACAAAAGACGATAGAACAATTGCTACTTTATTTATTCATTTTACTTTCATGTTAGAAGATGAAGGCAAGAGGAAAACCCATAGCTGCTCAGTGGTGGGAAAGGGTCAGAGCAAGGCGGTTGTTTCCTTATGAACTTTGCTCACCAGCAGTTGTCAACCTTCAAAGAGAGGTATTGTGTTCCTTTCCCTGGCTCCCCACTGGACCAGAGCCTGCCTGCTCAGCAGCATAGCAGCTGCTCTAGAGTTCAGCTTCTGCTGGGCTAGAAGAGGAACTGTGGGTTGTGGCTGTTATGCTCTATTTTAAAAATTCAGTAGGTAGACTGGATTTTACGTATGATTTGTACCCCAGTGTGCATGAGGCAAAATGATGAGGTTCCCAACTAGGCGCTCTTAAGTGAGACTTCCCTTTGAGATTTTTTTGTATATGAAAAAAGTGTTATATTAACAAAGTAAAATGTAATTCCATTAAATATTCTGAAAAAGATTTCAAGAAACTGAATGTTGTGTTAATGCTTTTGTAAGTTTTAAGTGTACAGTATATTCTAGTAATATTGAAAAGCCTACCAGGAATCAGTAATCTCTTTCTTCTGTTTTACAGGTCAACTACATTACTAGAGCAAGGAGAATTGTGGAAAAACTCAAGGTAGTTAAAATACTTTACTGTCTGAATTCTTGGCTGTGCTGTTGCTCGTCGTTTAGTGTAATGATTTTAAAGAGGAGGAGGGGAACTGAATCAGCAAACTGCCACTTTAAAGTGGTTTTACTAAAAAGCACAGACAAAAAAAATCCACAATTACTTTGATCTCATTAATGTTGTGCAAAATACTTTCATGGGATGAAACTGTAACATAGCTTTGGTGTGTGTGTGTGTAAGTCTGAGTAATAGTGCATAATATTTACTCTAAATATGTAATGAAATTTCTTATGTGTGTGGATATAGAGTCGTCCTGAAAGTTCCAGCCACAGTGAGGTGGATATTACCTATTTGTACAACTGGGTACAATGACCAGCTGATAAGTACCATCAAAGATGAGTGAATTTGGTACTAGCAGCTTTGACAATCATCACAGTAATTAGCAGACCTCAGCACGTTATTTATGTTCAGTTTGTTTCCTATTTGTAGCCTGACACTAACCAATTCAGAGCCCTGTTTTGGTAACAAAACAGGGTTGAGGGTTGTACAAAAAATATTTATTTTCACCATTAGAGTTCAGAAACTGCAACAGGATTACTGTTTGTAGGTACCAGACCTCCTGGTCAGACATGCTAAAGGAAATTTTCTTTCAGAGACTTCTGTATCACAGGGGATAGTATTTATTATTATGTATCCTAGGGGATAGTATTCATTATCACATTATCAAAATATAAAAACGGTGGCTTTTATTAATAAAAGTTTACTGCATACTTCTGTGCACTTCAAATTGAACAGCGCTGAGCTTCTTTCTTCCACAAAGAGTGCATGAAACTGTTACTTGTGGGCAATGAGGGTAGTGAACTGGAGCTTTCTGCCCTGTTGAGTTAACGCTGAGTTTGCATGTCTTCTGCTGTGTAGGTTGTTCATGCAATACATGCAAAAGCAGTTTGCTACAGCTATGAATACAGTTGGTATGGAATTAACCTCTCAAATTTTTACTTTTAATGCAGCTTTTGGAGACTAGTTATATCAAACATTTATTTTTGTGATTGATGAGAAAAATAACGAGTTTTGGTTTTGATTGGCGTTTTCAACAGTATGGGAATTTAGAAGGGCAGAGCAACTTACAGTGCTGGTAAAAACGAAATGTGTCTACTTCTTAACCTGCCGATGGATAATTATGATTATGCTGCAGGCAATGTGGAATTTTTTAGGTTAGTTACTTGCGCAGAATAGTAAATACAGGAGAGAAATCCTGTCCCAGAGCAAAACAGTGATATTGGCAGTGATGTTCATCGAATGCCTTTTGTTTCAAGAAACAGAATAATTTCTTGATCCTTTAAATTTTGCTTTAAGATCATTCAGATGATAACTTCCACCTTTAAATTGAAGTCTTTTGTGATGCTTGGGGTGTTTAAAATACAAGTTGTTTTCCTGGGATCTTGGGAAACTGACTACTGTACATGGAGCCCCAGCATGGCTGTGTCCCCTTCGGTGCTGGACTGGCCTCTCCTGCAGGCTTTTGGTAAGATGAGAAGCTGGCAAAAAGCAGAAAAAGGAATTCATGTGTCGCTGGAAAAAAGATACAAGAGTCTCAGACTTTTTATCTGACGACTCCAGTGCTGAAGGAGAGGTTTCTATCTCTTTGCCCAGTTTAGACAAGAGATTTTACTTCAGGCTTTTTTTGCCCCTCACTGTGCAAAACCTGTCATACCCTTTTCCTGACACTTTCTCCCCCATCAGTCCCTCAAAGACTTCAAAAGAGATTTTCCCCTATTGCAAAAGGAACCAGACATGGCCTTTCTTACTCACCCTGCATTTGAAGCATTGATAAGTAACATGTGGCTGGCTCCAAACTGCAGACTTTCCCAGCCATTTAAGAAAATACTGTTAATAGTTAAGTTTTAAAAGAAACTATAAGATTGTTCTTCCTTCTTTGCAATTGCTCTTTTGTGTAATATATCCCAAGATTTTGATTCTCTTCTGAAGCAGTCAGAATTCACTACTGTCTTTCTGATTAACACATATTGAAAAGAAATGTCAAATTTCTAAAACTTTTCCATATGGGAAGGGTTTCTTTATTCATAATCTGTGTCACGCTGTTTAAGCTGTAACTTTTTCTTTAATGCCTTTGGATCATCACTGTTTGGAACATTTATTTCAGGACTGCCCTAGCAGAAAGAAAATATTATTTTTAAAACTTGAGACTGAGTAAGAGGAGCCTGGAATCAAAGTCCACTGTCTTGCGTAATTGTTTAAACCCGCTGTGCAGTTTAGTGAAGGTAAGACCTGAGTGGTCTTTTCCATAAAATGTAGCTGGGGCTTCATCTTCAAAGACAGGGTATGCCTGAGGACAGTCTCTGGTCCTTTTAATAAGAGTAGTGCTCACTTGAAAGGCAAGGCTGCAGATGAAAAAGAATGTAACCTGGGGGTTTATGAGCTTATTCAATAACTCCAATCTGGTGCATGCATTATAACGGGAGAATATGGTAAAATGACTGCATTTTTATTTCCTCCTCTGTCTAAGCAATAGTCTAAAAGCAAATGGTACAAAAATACAGTAAGGTTGAAGATTAATCTAAATCTGTGTTTAAATATATTACCTGAATTGATTTTTCTTAAAAAAAAAAAAAAGCACACCAAAAAATCCCAAACATCCTTCTCCCCAAACAGAAACAAAACCCCAAGCTCTCCCTGAAATGTAGAGAGGCTGGCTGCATTACCCCCAACCATTTCACCAGGTTAAATGAATTCGTGTGTTGACTCTTTGCTGCTGGGCAGGCTGCGTTCCCTTCAGCTTCTGTTGTCCCACATGGTTTGTGTGAGGGGGGGCTCAGACTTTGAACTGTTAAAACATTCAAGGGACCTGTTGGGGCCATTTTCTGAAACTATCTCATAAAACTCTACTTTAAGATTCAGCAAGTTTGTAAAGTTGATTTTTTTTAAATGCTTTTTTAATGCCTTTCTCTGATATGAAACATTCCATGTCCCAGATAGCTTTACTCTTTTTGCTAGAAATTAGACTTTTAAAATCCCCTTGCATGTAGTACTGACAAAGAGGTCAAGGTAGGGCAGAGTAGGACGGTTACTGAAGTATTTTTGCATATTACCAATGTAGAATTGACCAAAGTTGACCCAAACTACCTTACTTAGTGTCAGTCCTTACTGTCCCAACACACACATGTGTTATGGGGGCATATCTATTTTGCAGGATGACTGTAGTAGCCCTGTTGAGGGTCATTTTTCTAAACAAGCTGCTGTAGTTTTGTTGCTTTTCAGCCCCTGGATTTTCTAAGCCTAGAGAGAGGCTAGATGTTGTTTGTGGGACTTTTAAGCATGCTCTTGAGTGCCTTTTTTTCCTCTTTTTTTTTTTTTTTTCTTTTTTCCCCCCCCTTCTCCCCAGTGTATCTTTCAACATATTTGTCTCCATTTTCCTACCATCCCTCACCTTTCCCATCCAGCAAGGAGGAACTGGGGTAAACATTGGCTTGAAAATGGAGGAAGAGAGGTAAACATGGGCTTGAAATCTGTTTAGGCACACCCCTTCCAAGGCTTGATAAGAGGAACTGTTTAATAAGTGTTTACTCATGGATATATGGCATTTCATGTAAACATAGATTATATTCTCTGTCATCTGTCAGTTACCAGCCCTGGTGGAACCATACTTCAGCATCCTAGAGGCCTGCAATCCTCCTGTTATATGTAACTTTATTGTCCTCTCTGAGCCCCATGGTCTGTCTTATGAAAACTTTCTTCTTATTTTGGTCAGTTTGTTCTTTTATTTGGTGCCACTTCAGTCACACTGGTGGGACTCTTCAAATGTCATTGATTCTAGACAATCCTACATGAATGATGAAGCAGAATATGTGATACAAGTGTATTTCTGCCTTAAATGCCTGTTTCCAGTAAATACTTGTCAAAAGAAGTTGGTCTTGCAGTCTAATAACAAACCAAAATTAAACATACAGTTGGGCTCATGCATGTTTCATAAAATCATGTTATCTGATACCTTATTCTCTATTGTGAATTGGTTTGAAGCTTTTTTTGTTCCTAGCATGAGAAGTTTCAATGCAGAAAAGCCTGAGTCTTTGACTTTGATCTTCTTGCTAAATATTTGTAGTTGCAGACAGTAATATTTTTTCATACTGTATCTGTACTCTGCGTTTTTCTCATGCAGATTAGAAAAAGATAACTGCATTAATCATGAAAATTATTATATTTTTCTAGAGTCCTCCATTTGTCAGACTTTTTCTTTCCTGTTGAGGTGAAGAGACTTCATGGAACTCAGTTCCTGTTTGCTTGGCTGGTCTCGACTTTGTCCTGTACTGGACGTGACAATGGTGCTGTATCTCCTCCACCTTTCCCTGCTGGTGGTAGTGTTCATGCTGAACTGAGCTGTTCACTGTGACCAGTTGCATCAAAGCACTGGAACTCTGCCCAGATACTCATAAACAAATGAAATACAATGTGGGATAACATATTGTGCAAGCTAAAGTAATCAAAGAGAATATAAAAAAAAAAAAGACAAACAGAGATCCTGTTCAACGTTCCTACAGTTGTTGCCTTTCTCCTGAAAAAGCACTTGCTTTGTGTGTTGCTCCTGTTGCTTTATTACAGATGTGTGTGTGTTGCGTGGCTGATTGTGTTCTTAATTATTATTTTAAAAACGTGTAATTCTCAATGTAGATTGCCCTTACAAAGTAGAACCTGGTTCTCTGTATCCTCAGCACTAGGCTGATGATTGTCTTGTCTCAAAAGAGCCAAAACGAAAGTTTCTTTGGCATGAGCAGATTAAGCTGGAGCACTTGCACTGCTTCTCTCGCTGTGATGGAAAGCTGGAAGATGAGAGCTTAATAGCTGAGGAAGCTTTTAAAGTAAAACAGGAAAACATTACCCTAGGATACTTTCAGAATTGCTGCTACTTCAGTGATCCATAGTAGTAAGGAGAGCTTATCCAAAATCATGCAGCCTTTAAAAATCTGAATAGGGCACTTCAAGCAACGATTCTGCTTCTTCAGGCGTGCTGCTAATACTTGGGTTTGTGCAGAACTTCCGTAGATGTTAAGTCTGTTACGGATTTAAGGAAAAGACATTCAGAATTTTCCAGCCAGCATATCTTTTGAAGCCGTTATTTTAATCACATTAAAATAATGACTTGCTGTTGCTGCCTCCCCCCACCTCGACTCAAGTGCCTGGAACATGTTGAAATGTGTTGGATTGCTTTCTGCCATTTTCCCTTTCCCTTTCCGATGCCCCTATCATGGAAACAGTTTGCTGGCAGCAGATAAGCTTCTGTATCTTAATCATGTCAAATTCCTTGGTCTGTGTGATAAAGCGGTGTCATGTGAGGTAGGAGGAGGAAGAGGACAGCATTTGTGTAAAGTGTCTGATTGTAGCAGGGGTTGGAGGAGCTTGGTGGGTATGTCCAGCAGGAACTGTAGGGAGTGGGTGCTGCTGAGCATGTGAGAGAAGCACTGGAGCTCTGGAGTTCACCAACTAAAAAACTTGTCCTTTTTCAGTTGACATGATCAGGCTGTTAAAAGTTAGTAGTACAGATTGTGTTACCAAATCCTGTTAATTATGAATTAATGAAGAACAGCGCTGAAAAAAAGAGTTGATATAATTAATCAGTAGCTTGTGACATGGTGATCAGATTTTCAGCTCTTTATGTGATGCTGGAATTAAAGCTGAAAATGCTGATTCAGAATTGCAGACTGGCATATTTTAAATCAGTAAGCTTATAACTACAAGAGAACGGATCTAGCTTAAAATTCAATATTGTTTCTAAAAGGAAAAATCATTCTATTTTGCTAGCAGTCTAACTATTAACAAAATGGGTTTAAATGTGTCACCCTATCCCTACCACGTTGTACTTAAATTTTTTAATTGCTTCTTAGTTTAGGAGTAAGTCTGTCCCTCATGGCTTAAAAGTGCTGAATCTTTGTAAGCATTAAAAAAATAAAAATGTACCTAGATGTGTATCAGCTTATCACTTTAACTTTACAGTGGAGATTATTGGGTGTTTATCCAACCTATTCTGGTTTGGCTTTACTCATCAGCTGAGTGGCGTGAATGAAGAATAAATGTTTTAAAACCTGTGTTTTTTCCAAAGTAGTTACAAGCCTTGAATCTCCTGCTCAATACTGACTAACTTGCAACAACAGCTTGTGGATTTACAATTTTTTTTTTCTCCTTCAGTCATTGAACTTCACTCAGTAACGATGACCTCCTTAGCAATGTTGATATTTTAGAACTCAGTTTAATAAACACACAGCTTTTTGTTTCCCCTCCGTTGAAGCTGGATTTACTTCTTAACAGTTCAGTTGTAGTAATATGAGGTTTTTTTCTGTCTGCTAATGATCAGTGACTCTTCATAGGAAAAAAATCAGTTAAATATACAGCTAGTTTTAAGATTTGGCTTAGTTGTGTACCTTGACATCATATTAACCTAACACAGCCAAGTTATTTGCAGCTGACGCTGTCTTAATTGTGTTCCTTCTAAAGGGTTTCTGCTGTTAACTGAGACCTCCCAACTCTACAGTCTCTGCTGGTTATCAGCTAGGAGTGCTAGGAAACGTGATTTGTGTTATCATCTTTATACTGGGGAGAGCTTGGTTGAAGGGCAGGGATTGGGGGTAAAAAAAATTGCTAACAGTGTAAGTGCCGAGTCTGTCTTCTTTATGATCCATGTTTGGGAATTGTTTTCAGTGGTTGACAGCGGCTGCTGTTGTGGAGTCTCTACACCTTGATGTAGAGATATGTAGGGTTTCATGTCAAATGGTTCCATTTGAAGCTTGTCTGTTCAAGGAATTGGAGCAACCTGTAATTAGTTCTTTAAATTTTAAGTTCAATTTATCCATGCTTCTGGATGAACACTAGTGCAGCTACACAAATTAGTGAGTGGTGATTACTTTAACTGTAAGGATGGGAATAGACCTTTTATACTTGACATAGGTTGTACCTTTAGTTAATTCTTCTAATAAGCTAAAGCAGTCAAGCCCCCAAATGTTACCATTTAATGCCACTACCATGAAATCCTTTGTTTGCAGTCTTTGAATATGTTTCTTAAAAAAATAAAATAAAATATGAAACATACTGTAACTCACGAGTTCCAATCCTGGTTATAATGCATAGAACAAATATTCTTGATGTTTGGAGCAGTAACCTGCTACCATGAAGGTACAGAAGGAGATAATTTCATTAGTGTTTTCAAGGAAGAAGCCTGTTGATACGAGTCTCAAGCTTGCAGAAGGCGGTGTCTTCAGAAAGCATCAATGTCACTTTTGGTATGTTGGAATAGGGGGTCTGGGATAGCAGAGCTGGTTCTTACCTGGCTCTCCATAAGTATGTTTATGTGACTGAACTGAAAGTTCACTGAGCCAGAGAACTGAACGCTGCAGCTCCCAAGCTCCCATGCCAGTCTTCTGCCTTTGCTAGTTGTAAGGGTGGTTGTTGTAAGGAAGTTGAAGCTTGCAGGTAGTAAAGCAGCTCTTTAAAGACTGTGAATTGGAAGTTGGATAAAATATATACTGTCTATCAAAGACTTCCAACTTCGTTGTTGTTGTTGCTTTTTATTTTCAAGAGCTAAGTAGGATTTTATAGCGGAGTTAAGGAATCTCTTAGAAACAAGGAGAAATCTTTCAAAAGTCGAGGTTTTCTCCAAAGAAAATAAAACGGAAAAAAAAAAGCAGCTCCTCTTGCAAATTAAATTTTAAAGTATAATAAGTCTGGCCAAAAGATATTCTGAGAAACAATTTGCTAAAGATATGAGAGTCTACAGTAAATCATTTAAATTGAATCATTTCAAGTACCTCAGAAATGGACGTCCTGCCAGACAGACTGGAGAGCTGATAGATGACTGAACTGTAAAAGTGCTCGGCAAAGATAAGGCACAGAACGAAAGCTAAATTATTTGTATCCAAGTTGACTTTCCTGAGAGATTTTAATGCAGGAACTTTGCTTTGTAGGTGATATTTTGAGAATTGGTCTCAAATTGAAATGTTGGTAGGAAAGGGTTTTGCAACCTCAAAAAAAATAACATCAAAAAGATAACATTTGCCCAAGAAATCTTAAGGTAACTGCATGTGACAACACTGATCTGGCAACTGTGATCTGTTACTTTAAACTGCCACAGGATCAGAGGCAGGAAAACAGGCAAACACAATTTCAATATATTAAAAGCATTCCAGAAATAGTCAGGGTACCACAGACCTGCAGGTCTGTACAGGCACGTTGGTATGCTTTATTAGGAACAAAGACCACAGGACTGGTAAACATGTGGGCATATATAATTTATCCCATGATTTGAGGAAAGTATACACGTACATTCCAAATAGATGGTCTTTAGCCTTATGGTGAGAGATGCAGTTAATTGGGTCCTTTCTTTTTCCTCTCCTTCAGCTTGCAGAATTGAAACTGCCAGTGGTGTCAAATGCAATTAAAAGAAAGTAAAAAATATTTGTTCTGTAATCATATACTTTTGTGAAAAATATACTTACTTAATAATGAGAAACAGTATACTATACAGCAGTGTAACTTTTTTGTTAGATTAGATGAATGTCAATAAATAATTGGATCATAAGAAACAGTGGACTTAAATTAACTGTATTGCATCAAGTGCACTAAATGACCTGTCTGAACTCAAAATCTGTGATGTAATTTAGATGTGAATGTTCAGTTTTGATCAAGTTCTGACCACAAGATTTAGGTGAAGCTTAGTTTGCAGTGAATGCGGCGTGGTCAGAAAGTAGGCTTGTGAAATCTGCCAAGTCTGAATTTTCTCCTGTCTTCATATGTGATTGGCATGTGTCAGACTGGAAGCGTGTGACTTTTTTTTACATTCCTGATAACACGCACGTCTTGGTAAGAGGATACAAAATAAGTAAGGTTTAGCATCATCCTGACATCAGATACAAGGGTTCAGGATAAAAGATTCTTTGGACTAATAGTGGCTTCATGGAAGTTGGGTGCATGCACGGTTTGATGGGTGCGGTCTAACTTTGGATGTAGATCAAATACGTTTTAAGTTTCTTCATTGTAAAAAGTTTGCATTGGAATTAAACATCACTTTTTTTCCTACTAGTTCATCATAAGTGTATGAATTCATGAACTGAAAGAGAATGTGGGCATTTTAAGACTTCACTTACTCAGCAAAAGGGAAGAATACCTGATTAAGAGACAGAGCTGTTTGATACACTTGTTTCAATGACACTTCCCTTGAAGGAGTAAACACTTGCACAAAGCAGTAAGGCTGTGCCCAGTGAGGATTTTTTTTCAGCTACTTATCATTCTGAGGAGGAAGAACTTGCATTTCACCAATTGTCTATAAAGTTGTTGATGACCTGTGGATGTTTGAGAAGATAAGTAACTGAGGAAGATAACCCCTTAATGCTGATCTCTGTAAAGATTTTAATACCTTAATGATGGTGATATAGCTTTAAAGTGAAACACATTTACTAGACCAGCCAAAAGGCCTTTTCCTGCGTCAGGAATATATCAACTATATACCAATTTTGTACCAAGGAATCATAAAATCAGGAAGGGTTACCAAAAAGGTCAGGTTACTTCCATGGAAACTCTTTCTTTGACCAAATCTGTCCTTCAGGCTTTGGGAAGATACACTGTAGATAAATTTATGCTATTCTTTTTAAAGCATAAAACACCAAGTTTGCACCGCTGTTATTTTGCGTATGTTGTATCATATGGAAGAAAGCATATGTTTGTAGGTGGATACTGATAAGCTTGCGTGATTCAAAAAAGCTTTCAAAAATCCTTTCATTTTCACCTTAACTTAGTGTTGCATGTTTGCCATGAATCATGCCAATTCAACCCCCTATCATCTAGCTGTCGAGCTTAAATAAGCTTTTACCAAATACATTTTAGTGTAACGCATTCAATACGTTTCGCTGTAATGAACTCTGTAGTGCAGTGAGCATAGCAAGGCGCTTGTAGCAGGCTGATGGATGTGAGGGGTTTGTTGCTTTAACTCAACTTTCAACATGAACTGTTAAAGGATTTCTAGTATAAAGGAGTACTTTGCTTATTTACATGTCATGCTAACATTGAAATGTAAAGATTTTAGTCCAGAAGTGAGAGTTGTGTAATGCATTTGCTAAATTTTTGGCTCATTTTTCTTTCTTGACAGCAATAACAAAATACAGAAGGTGGTCTTCGAGATGTACATTAGCTTCAAGCATTTACTGGGAGCAGAAGGGAAAGCATTATCGTTGTTTTAAAAATGTTTTATGGAACTTGTTAAACACCATTTTCTCTTAAAATGTTTCACTTTATAGTAGTCTCTGTGGATATACATTTTCCTAATTAAGTAGATTTGTATTTTGATCACAAACCAAATAAAATCTAAATCTACCGTTTCCCTCATGCCTCCTCCTTTCACCTTTTCTCCTGCTCTATTCCCTGCATGTTGACACTTTTTTATTTATGTTTTTAAGGAATCAAACATTTATTTTCATTAACATTTGTTATGTTAGCGGCTCCTGCACTTGGTATTCTGAAAGCTTGTTTGTGCCTGGTGACATTTTCTCACAGCATATTTTAATCTACACTCATGCTACTGTTACCAGATCTTGTTTTTTGCTTGGTACTGATAGATACTCATTTTATACTGTGTTGTAAGGCAATGCAGAAAATTAGTATGTAATATGGCTTGTTGACTGTAGCAATGTAAAAGACCCCATGGCCTCTGAAGTTAGTGAGATGCATAGAAAAATGTACTATCTGTCATACTGTGTGAATTGCAAGAATTTAATGAGTAGGCTCTTGTTCTTAAATGCACCATTTGCCATTTTCCCCCCCCTTGGTATTTAAAATAGCTAAGTGATCTAGTCTTGTGTTTCCTTGGTCTTGCATGCAGCGTGCATCTTGCATAACTTGAGATGTCTGCAATATGGATGTCTGCTTGTGAATTATGTGCCTCTGTTGTAATCACTGTAAGTCTATGAATGCTGCCAATGAAGTCTAGAAAATAACTCACTTCATCCTAGAGAGAGATTTTAATTAGACAACAAATCAAAATGTTATGTAAATATCTAAAGTTAGGAAAAAAGAATCAAACTCTAGGACCTAATGAATTCATGAATACAAATGTTGAACGTGACGATACTAAATTTAAGTAGTTCATATGTAATATGAATGGTAAATGAAAACTATCACTTCAGGACCTAGGAATTTTCCTTTCAGACCAGGAACTTCTAGACATTGAGCAACTTTGTTCCTGAGTCAAATTCTGGAGAGACAGATCATCCCAAGTGACTCGAATTACTTAACAAAAAGTATGAACTCCTCTAGTAAGTTCAAAAGGGTGCTATTAATCCTTAATCATTATGTAATTTAAGTATTTCTAGGCACTATCAAGCACCTTCCATACTTCAGTAATTATTCCGATGTATGATACATATTGCCAGTTCATTCATGCGGGCACTTTCTCAGCATGAGTAAACGCAACTTCCTCGTGTTACAGGTGAATGTGAACACTAGGGATTTTCTACGTCCCTTTTGCATTCTTTTAATGTTAAATTCTTTGCTGTGTAGCAAATCTGAGAGCCATGCACCACTTAAAACCTCACTACTACTCACCCATACATCTATTTTGGGATGTAAGTGGTACTCGGGCTCAGAGCCCTCTCTGCATCTGAATTTTAGCCGTAGTCACTTAAATTTATCTCCAGCTTGAAGCATCGTGCCTAAATTTAAATGGTAAACTCTTAAGAGCAGAAGAATTGTGGCATTTATTTCTGGAACACATCTTCCATGCTTTACTTAAAAGTAAAGATCCTAGATAGGTTTGCTGCACAATAAAGAATTTTGCTTTGGAGAAGAAAAAGCAAAAAGAGAAGAGACTAGTCAGTGGACAGTTGTGTTTAGTTAGCCAGCTGGCATACATGCACCTGCAAGATTCATTTCAGTGATTTCTCTTTGTAGTGTTCAGCTGAGTTTTACTGATGCAGTGTAGTTTACTCTGTTGTTGTGTTTAACATCTATCAGTATTTTCTTAGCCTTCTAACAAAATATTGCTGAAAACTGAACCTGAGAAACAATACCCATTCTAATAAGTATGGTGGGGAGGGAGTTATTGATAAGTTATGTCATTTCTTAAGGCAGCTATGGCACTGTCACCATCCCCCAGTTTGCTGAAATATCTTATATATTGAAGTAGGTCTAATAAAGTCTTTAATCCTTCTGGGATTTTTAGTTTTAAAACTTCTCTGTGTTTTGCTGTTTAAGTATAGTTTTGCCTTGTATTGCACAGTATTTATGATAAGTAATATTAAGTAATATATAGTATTTGTATTGCAGCACTTCATGTGAAAAGAACTAACGTTCTTGGAGAGCTGGCCTATGGAGGTCTTGGTGTTGATGAGTGCAGCTCTTCCTGTGTGCACTTATTTCCACCTCCTTCCCCTTGTACCTTCTTCCCCCATGTAAAGCTGGGTTGATCACATACAGAAACTTTCTGTGTATGTTTCTAATATGTGAGGAAGTCAGGTTTTGCTGCGGCAGACAGCAAGCAATACAAGGACAAATACAAATCCCTCAGTGGATTTGCCCAGTGTTGAATAGCTAAAAGTGAAATTACGGGAAGAATGGTGAGTGCAGTTCTTGCTTTTAAGCAGCAGTGGAAATACTCTGGCAACAATATAGTGTGATTACTTGCAGTCTAAAGTGTGCTATACTTCTGATTTAAAAAAAATTAATCTGCTTTTGTTTACCCATTATTGAGTTGTTGGTTCTGAGGGAGTAAAAAGAGAAAGTGTTTTAAGCCATTCATACAAATTCATACTTTCTAGTCAACCATAGAATTTAGAATTACTTTCCTTGGGAAACTGTAAATTACCAAAAGTCCTCTGTAAATTACCGAAAGTCCTCTGTTTTTGCATTTTCCCAGTGATAGCATGGTGTGCTTGTGTAGGTATTTCAGAGATGATACAAATCTTTGGAAGCATTGGTCTAAACTTTGGAGATCCATATTTAAAAAGGTATTGTTTAAATGTTTTGTTAATCTTGTTTGCTGAAAGAATACAGTTCCCACATTTGTTTCAATACTGCATGGATACAATATTACAGTCTTACTTCTGCAGAGTGTTTTTCTTTCCACACACTGGGACACAAGCAGTTTTAGCAGACCAAATTTATTTAGCAAAATATGCAAGGTGGTATTCTTCAGCATGCTTTTTTGTAAAAGGAAATAGCTCTTTGATAGTTATTTCTTACCTTAGGTACTGGTCTTGAAAATTGTCAGGTGCAAATATTTTATTAGTGTTACTCTTCTGAACACCTGTGCAGTTTGAGATGTTGCCTCTGGTTGAGTGGTCCAGCAACAGCAGTTTTGATTTACTAAAGGTCAAAGGAGCTTTTTTTAAATGTGTTGGAGCTGAAGAAAAAAATTCTGGTAACATATATTAGAAGACTCTTGTGTGTGGCTTTACCCAGCAAAAAGGAATCTATATGGATAACTTGGAAAAATGGGGGCTGGCTTGGGTTAAGGGAGGAAAAAAATACATGTTTTTTAAATATGTTAGAGGAAAAAGTTGAGCTGTGCATGTAGCCTGGTGAGTTTATTCCAGAGTGGGATGAAATTTCCAGGTGCTTAGTGGGGCAGGGTTTGTGGATGTTACTGAATAGCATCCTCCTCTCATATACTCTGTCTTTCCTGAAATCCCAAGAGTGGCATGTGGGGATTTTATTCATAGCGAAAACTAAAAAGCTGAATTCTGCCATTAGCGCTGGAGCTTCAGGGCTGCAAACACTGGTAAGGTTACTTACCAATAAGTAGTAATTACTTAGAAGTCTTATGCTAGTTCAGATGGAGCCAAGTCTAGCAACTTCACTGTAAAAGCGCTGATCCCGAGTAAAAGAAACAGAATTTGTGAAGTGCTCCCAAATGTACCTGTTTGGCACCAGCCAACGTAAAAACATCGTGGCAGAGCTGATAGAGACCCATGGGTTTCTGACACTGTCCCACCTTGCCTCTGCCAGTAAGCGACAATCATGTCTGTCCTGCATGCTGAGCCTGGCTTTGTTGGCAGGTCCTCATCCCTGGCCCCCCTCCTGCCGCCCTCTGCCCCAGATAACTTTATCCTCATAACACAGATATGCAGTACTGGTCTGGATTTCATTTCTTCTGCTTCAGCTTCGTGCGATCTCACGCACATTCCTAACGCGTTACCAACAGCCCACGTCCCTGAAAGCGCGGTATCAGCTTTCAGTGGCAAAAGCTCGGAGGGGAAACAGGCTGGTTCCTCCATGCACAAACAGCTGGGCAGTTGTAGATGGAATTAATTGCTGATATACACTGGCTGTGTTTTTCTTCTCTTGTCATTTCCTTTGCAGCTGTGAAAGGCAAGTTTTTTAGGTTTTGAAAATGGCACAGACCTCAGTAGTTGGGGTGTAAAAGTACTGCAACATGTATGCGTGTTAGGATTTGCATAAAAAGTAAAACCACTCCGAAGCTGTAACAACCAGACCTGTTGACATTGGTATTCAAATTCCAACGGCACCTTCCAAAAGTAATTTCTGGCTTTGGATTTCCAGCTTGAAAAAACCTGTTGAGGGAGATTTGGCTTTCTGAAAGCAACAGTCAGTATTGTCGAAAACAGGAGTCTGAAGTTAAGCATTGAAAGTAACCTGTTCTGAATATGGTAGTCTTCCATCTATTAGTCTTGGAGTTGTTATATCAAATGCACTGATGCTGCTCTAGCCAAATGTGAAACAGTCAAGTTGCTGAAAGTAGTGTTCCAGGCTGGCAGTTATGGGAAATTTATCACGAGGCTGGAAAATACGCATGTTATCAACAGAACTGCATGTCTGCCTCGAGGCTTCACCCAGCCCGTAACAATGCAAAAACAAACCACTCATCACAAATTAAAAAATGCTGTCAAAAGTAGATTCTGCGTGCTAATGGCGTCAGAAACTACATCATGCTGGGTTTAGTCGTAAAATCAGTGGAAAAATGTGGAGTACCTGTTGTTGAAGATAAGTTTTTGTTAGCTTCCACCCTGTAAGTCCCACAGATATTTTTCCCCTTGTTTATTAAACTGTTCTGAATGCACTTTTGTTTTATGGACTTGTTAGGCCTCCCCTACTAGCATGCTACTAGCAGGTTTATACTGCCATGCAATTTACCCAGTGGAACACCTATGAGCTTTTTTTTGCCAAAATAACAACAGCTCTCCTAGGGATTTTACTGATACATAGTAACTGCATACTGCATGTTTATAAACACCCGATATGTAGAATGTATTGTTTATTTAAACAAATATTAGAGAAAGTTTTTGTTGTTTCAAGACCTGGTCATAAGAACTAGATCAATGAAGTTGTACAAATATGCTGAAAATGTCCCTACTAGTTTATGTTGTGCAAATACTTGTACCACAAGAAGAGTATTTCAAAGGTCCCACTGAAACCAGGGCTATTATTTGTGGTAAGAAATACTGTGTAGAGTGAAGAAGGGTTGACAGACCAAGATCTTTTCTTTATTTTTTTTATTTAAAAAAAAAAACAACAAAACAAACACACTAAAAAAAAAACCCCAAAAACAAAACTCCCCCAAAATAAAAAGTTACACAGCTCTTGAAAAGAGCCAGACTTTCAGTCATAGCACCCACATTAGCCAGACTGTTTGCAAAGATTGCTGTAGAGATCCGTGTGACGGTACTCACAGCAAATAGAAAGGAGTGCATCCTAGTTTTTCAGCCTGTCATGCAAGGGATTTCCGCTGCAAACTTGCATCTGTCATAGCTAACAGTGCTCAAGGAGACACCAGACCAAGCCTGGCTCACATGGCGTGCAGGAAGTTCAGCTGTAGTAACTTGATTGTAAATCTGAGCCAGACAGTCAGTATGCTCAAACTGTGGCTATTACTTAAAAATAAAGGCTGCCCCTTCGAAAGGCTTCTAGTTTTTATAGCAATACAGAAGTTAATTATTACGTAAGCCATATGTTATACATGTGTATGTATGTTCATATTTTAAGTACACACGTATCACGGGCACCCTGTTCTGTATATGTCGCACAAAGTACCTTTTTGGCAGGTAGCAGAAGTTATGGAAACAATTAAAATTCCTGTGCAACATTGGATTAGCTATTTGTTTGGTAGAGTGGGTGGTGTTTGGGGGAGGGGAAAAAAAGGCAGATCTGTACTTTAAAACCAAAGTGTAAAAGCACTCTGGAGTGTTTTAATCAGAAGGTCTTTTTGTCAATTTGTGTTTTGACAGAAGGGTCTGAATATCAGGAATGCAGTTCTGGGTTTTGTACTCTGGCATACCTTACTAGTAAATATTTAAGAAATGATAGAGCTGCAGTTGATTTTATGACGGGTAACCGACTGTGTCCATGTCAAGGCACTAAAGAGCATACGAGAACAGGGCTTTTAATTGCCTATAGTGCAAGAAGTTGTTAAAGTTAGAAACCGATTGCTTTCTGCTCTGGCTTCCTGTTATACTTAAATCACTTTAATCTACTGCCTGTCTGACTGAGAGATTAAAAGTGGCAAAAAAACCCAACCAGTTTTTAAGAACTCATATAGTAGCTGGAACAATTTAATTTTATCCAGCAGTGAATATCTTGATCCACAGAGTCTGCAGCTGCATTTTCCTATGGGTTACGTGACAGGTTGGTGCCATGATTTGCTTTGCAAACCTGTAAATGAGTTTATGTTTGTGAATCTTTTAGTTGTGGTTTCTTTCTCCACCCTTTTCTCATTAGTAAACTTGAAAAATATTTAGGACAAGATTTCTCTGGACTCGCCACATCTGATGCTATCTTTTTCAACTATAGTCTTTGTATATATGTCATTCTAAAACAATTGGGAGGTGTGGTGCAATGTGCTTCCTTGAAAAGAGGAACACTGTAGTAAAAATTACTAATTCTGTGAGAAGAGTCAACCACATAAAATGCTAATGCTGTAGCTGGGAGGAGTCTGTGCCTTTGGTTCTTAACTCCCTTTGGGTTTTACCAGTGACTTGGAGCAGAAAAGTGTGTGGTCAGTTATGGTGACACGCCAAAAAGATTTTAATCTTCCTGACAACTAGATATCTCGATATACTAGTAAGTTCAGTGTCTTAACCACCTCACTTGCTACGTGAAGTAATAACATGCAATTAATGAATATTTCAAATTGTTCTGCATGTGACTTAGAAGCCTTAGTTGACTAATCAAATACATGATTTGCCAGTACTACAGCTCGAGACATCGTTGCATGAACTTTGTGTAAGAGTGGGTTCATTCAATAAAAAATAAAAGGAGCATTTAAAGAGCCTTTTATTCTTGTCATAAAGATGCTTTGTGCTATTGACGTTGTGTATTTGACAGAATGGTTGGGGATGGATGCTGCAGAAAGTTGTCTTGTATTTTGATTGTCTTTTATTTGAGACTTGCGTGATTTTTATCCTCAGTGTCATGACATGACTGGTGAGTTAAGATTTCTGCGTTTGAATGGGGTTTTCCAGTGTAGTTAGTATCTGTGTGTTCCATAAATCAGTTACTCTGTTTGCCTCGGTTGTTCTGCATATTATGGGGTGGGGTTTTAGGAAATGTGATCTGATTTTGATTCCACTTAAGTCAAGCTTTGGTAGGACAGGGCTCAGAGTTTTGACTATATGCTGGCAGCTAAAGTGCGTGCAGCCACATCAGGCACAGGGCTGATTCTGTGGTACCTTACCATGATTTGCTGTACTGTCCTTTGAGTTTTTAATTCTAACTCTGTGAAATAAAATAAATAAAATATGTTTGGTATTGTTCTGTGGTTGGGTTTGGATTTTTGTTTGGGTTTTGGTCTTTTTTTTTTTTTTTAACAGCTGAGCATAAATAGGTAGGTAATCTTGATTTAATTTGGAAGATATATTTTAACACATGGCTCTAAAATGCAGCACAGCACCAGTGGCACAGTAAAAGCAGTTGTTCCACCATAGTTCCCTATCTCAGTTTATTTTATCAAAGTAGTTCAACTTCTGTGAGTATGTGTGCTAATAGACTTTTATCGTATGTATGAGTAGTAGCGTAGCAGATATTGTCCTGTATTAGTCATTGTAGTGAGAGATAATAGAGAAGTCTGTTCTCATTTAAAGCTATAGCAGAATGCATGAAGCAGCTTTAATTAATGTATACTATAATAGCATTGAATGCCTTAGATTACATCAGATAGATTCTTATGATAAACACATGACCAAGTATTTTTAAATGGCCTGTGAAATTCAATTTTCTGATATCCACCCCCACCTCAGAAAAGCAAAACTCCCAAGTGTTTTAAAATACATAAACTTGAACTAGGGATAAAAGATGAAGAAAAAGCTTCTAACTTGTAGTAGGCTAATTGTGCTTTTAATGTCTGGAATTAAAGTTTTTCTTAAATGCAGTTTTGAGATATGCAGTATTAATCCCAAAGTGCATACAGAGCTTAGTATAGGAGTCAGATACTCAGTTCTGGCATTAGTTTTTTGCATTGTTTCCACATTCTGGCACTCCACTCCATTTCCTCGCCTCACTGAACACTGAAAGGGACATAAATTGACATAACTAGATTTTTCTGACTGGTGCAAGGGAAGCAGCCTGAAAGATAAACTTTAACCTATCATCCTGTCAACAAATTTGCATTGTTACAGAAGTAAGAATTTATGTACTGTGGAGTCAAGAATAGTATGCAGGGACAATGCATTATGATAAAGTGCATATCTGAAGTTATATTTTTTCAGCCTAAAAATAGGAGTGAAGTATCCAACTATCTGATCTGCTTTTTCATAGTCTTGGCATAAAAGTTCTGAGTATTTTCACTGGCCTAAAAGTGAGGAATTCCTAACTACAACAAAAGTTCAACAAATTAATGGGAAAATTAGGAAAGAATTTGGCCTGTCACTGTAGTTTTGGGATGGCCAGCTTCTCTTAGCAGTCTATACTGTGTCTTCAGCATGCCACAGTTCAGTTATGCAACCTTGGGAAATTTCTTTCCCACTGAATGCACTCTTCTTTTATTAAGGCTAATGGGAGTCATGTGCTCTTGTCAGTGGGAAAGCAGACCCTTACTAGTCTTTCTGGTAGATTTGGTGGAAACAGAGCTTACGTTCATTATTGCTGTGTTCTGGGCAGTTGGATGTCTCATTAGCGGGATGTTAATGATGTTCAGTGCACCTCTGTTGGACAAGAGGATGTGGTAAAAATACAAAATGAGTGACTTCTTGATCTTATCATTTTGTGTATCGTTGGATTAATTTCTGTTTTGCCCTTTCTCCCATCCCAGTACTTAAACATTATTACCTTTAACCTGGTGGATGTGATGCTGGGGGTGCTTCAGCCCCACTGTCGGGCTGCTCTGCCCTAAGCCTGGGCCATGGCTCCTCTTTCCTTGGAAACTTACTGCATCTCGGTAGCAACCGTTATATATTTGATCCTTCTACAATTTAAGGCAGGGAACAGAACACAAACATTGATCAGGTAGGAGCCAGATTTTGGCTGGGGCACTATCCATGTAGTATCTTTGTAGCGATAACCACATGCAGAGGGAATAAACGTGGTTTTGCACGACGGGGAGAGGCCCGCGGGTGGTGGCAGGCAAGAGCCATGCTACTGCTTCACTGAGCAGATGTTCCTGCAAACCGCCTGCAAACAAAAACAAACCCACCATCTCCCTGCCGAGCAGCAGGGTGGGCTGCCTCCCCCCCATGAAGCCGAGCCCTTGGCCAATGGTGGGAATTCACTTCCCCTCAGAAAACGCTGGATTTCGGTTTATCTCACCGAGGCACCAAGAGAACAATAGGCTATTAGAGCGTTGGAACAAGGCGGGCAGTGACTGACCCCCTCATTACTTCGCTGTGCAGGCGAGGGAGGCTAAAAGGAGGGGTTGGCCACCCTCAGGACTAATCTGGTGGCCGGTGTGCGGGGGCCTGGGCTGGTGGTGTGTGTGAGGTGAGGGTGGCCATGGGGGACTGTGGAGGTCTTCACCTTGGGGCTGCCTGTATGAAAGGGAAAGAAAAAAAGATAGAGGCGGTGTTGGCGAAGTAAAAGTGGTTTGTTTGCTTTCTTCTTTCTGGTACAAAATTGGTCTTCCTTTGTTCTTCAGCTTTTAAGACAAAACTATTACATTCACAGTGACAAAAATAAATGATGTAAGAGTGGCTGGAAACAGCTGAATGAACAGGTGAAGTGTCCAGACAAGCAAAAGGTTGTCACCTTCCCCAGTTCTACGTGGAACGGGACAGGCAGGCTTTCACCTCCCATGCCGTCTGCAGACCTGATTTTATCTTGAAGGCAGCCTTTGGAGCCGCTATCCTTCTCAAGACTGTGCACATCTGTAAGCAATTAGATAAATTAGGCTGTTGATATCTCAGAAATTAGAGAAACTTGTTGTACTAAGAATTTATTGTTTGAGAGGAATAATGATATAGGGGAATGCTTTAATCTACACACAAGGTATGTTCCAGCTATGCGTACCATCAGTCTTAAAGGTGCACTTTTATTAGAAGCACTCTTATTTCAGTGATGTTAAATACATAGAGGTGCAGAGTGGATATGCATTTTGAGGAAAGTCAGATGGGACACAGCTTTCAAGTGTTGCGCTTGCCAGTAACTCCTCCACTGTAAAACAGAAACTAGGTGTTTTAGTCCCTCAGCTTTCACTTGTACACATACCCTTAACAACAAAAAAAGAAACCAGCGCTCCTGATGACATTTCAGACTGTCTTGGGTAGAATTTTCCTGCCTCTGTGGCTGGAGGAGGAGCTTATCCAGTACCTGAGTTACGTGTAAATCAGTTGATCTTTCCATGGTAAGAAACAAGGTGGTGAAAACTAGTTTTCTTTTCTGGACTGAGGTACCTGTTGCATGCTGAGAATTTTGTGGGGGTTTTTAAGGTGTGTTTCTCAAAATATGTAATAATGAAGAATTGTGGCATTCCCATTCTGGGTAGTTGTCTACTCATTATGTAAATGTATTCCCTAATGCCTAACTGGAAGCCTGCTGGAAGCCTCCTAGTCAGTGCCCGCACTCTGCAGCTCTTGGGTTACAGCTGAGGGTCCAGTACTGGAGACTTTGCCATTATTTTAATGGGGGCAAAATGGGCTCTCCATGTGGAAAGAATATTTAATAATTTTGATATACACTTGTTTTTTTAATCAGTTGAGGGAAAACAAGCGATGGCAGCAGCTGTGCCATGTGAGCAAGTATGTCATGAGCCTGCTGGGCAAGGCATAGTGAAGGGCATTATTCCGCTGGGAGATTGGCACTGGCCATGGCCCTCCAGAGTTGCCACAAAGGATTTTCTGTTCGACATCTAACGCAACAAGCACATTCATATGTTTGCAGAGGGTTTCCATGGAAACCATGTAAACTGTGATGCTAGCAGACAGAGGCAAAGGTTATACTATTGTAGAGGCCCTTTTGTATTCTCTTTAAATGTTTCAGAGCAGCTATATTTCTTAACTAATACTCTGAGCCTATGTAACAATTTGTTCAGATTTTAGTTTTGGCTGCTTTTTTTGACTGAGCATTTGTCATGGTTGTACCGAGGAGGTCAGATGAGTTGCAAGAATAACAATGAAAATGTTTGTTGTGTTTTGGCTTTTTTTTTAACATACATCACTTCAATATCATGATTTGAATTGATTTATCTCAGCAGTCTGTATATTGCTATATATCTAGATCTATATCAGCTATATATTTTTATACATAACCATATATCTGTATCATTGGTAATTGATTTATCTTTTTGTTAGTGATAACGATGCAATTGGAAGAACAGGGGACAAAAGAAAATAATACAAGCTATTCTGCCCTTACTAGTACAATTCCCAGGTCTGTTGAGTGCTTTTATTGCCCAGGTAGAACTAGCTCTTTCAGGTCATCATTCACTGGCATCTGGGGAATTTTGAATGCTCATCACCTCTCGGAATATGAACCTATGCTATTTATAGATACCAGTTTCAATGCCAGCTAGTCTTTACTATGCTTTGAGAGTCCATGCTGGTTTTAAATTTGTACTACAAATTTAAATTTGCAAACATGTCTTGCTTTATTTGTTTCAGGAAGTACTATCACCGTGGGCACAAGTGTTACTTATTATTAAAAGAAAGAGAAGTATTGTCTCTTCTGTATGATTATCCAAGTTCCCATTTGACTGTCCATGTCTGCAAAATCATGCTTGTTGATAGGTTCAGCTTAATTATCATGGGAGTTTTTTTTTTTTAAAATGACTGAACTCAGTTCTGCACTCATATGTGCACTGGGTGCATGCTGCATGTCAGCAAGAGGTCAAGGTACCTGCTTGTTGTTCACCTGCTGCTCTATGGAAATGCGATCTTACTTGATCACGCTGTGCATGTATTAGCATGTATAAGCCTGCCACTTAACTTTTGAACCTGTTGGTTACTTTAAGCCAAACTTGGTACAAAGGTTACAAATAACTCTCTTATGCATTACAAAAGTTGATACCTGGTTAGAAGAGAAAGGTGTAGGGTTTTAATGCTGAGGTTGAAGAGAGGTACAAGCTGATCGTTCCATCTGATCATAGGACAATAACTAAAAAATAAAATCCAGTATAAATGTACATAACTAAACTTGTCATCAAATTTGCAGAACCAAAAACCATTAAATTCTCAGATTTGAAGTGTTTTATACTTTGCTGCGAACAGTATATAAAATCTCTTAGGTGTATAAGATGTTCCCGTCTAATAGAGACCAGTAACCTAGAGGCATTGTGTTTCCAAACAACATAGTTTTGAAAGCATTCACAGTTGTCCTGAAGAAGCACTTAGTAATTACTCTTTTTGAATGTCCCATACAAGGATGGAACAGCTGACTTGGGGTACTTGTTGTTGGGGGAAATAGTTTCTGATACAGAATGAAAAGGTGAAATGTACCACTAGCTCAGGGTAGCTGTTGACTCACTTTTGGGCAGCTAGGCATGCCCATAACCTGCTGCACCATGCCAGGGTGGGCCAGGAAGGGATGGGTTTGTTTAAATATTTATCTTTCTCTAGCTCATGTTCTGTTATTAGATATCAGATGTACAATTATTAAAAGCTTTGTATCCAGTGCCTCATTAATGTTAAAAATAACTTAAAAAAAAAAAAAAAAAAACAGATCAGTTGGAATAGCTCCGTCCATCTTAGTCTTCTAGTCCAGTATCATCCGATTACAAACAACACTTTGAATATAAAATGAAAGTGAACACAGGGTAGACATAACAAAAACCTATCTTCAGGTTCATATAGCATAATTGTGTAATTGCACTCTGTGAGGGACAGGAGATGTGCAGCAGGTAGGAGTGTTTTTCATTATGAGTTCCAGCTTTCTGAAGTTGAAGGCAGAAGTCTCAAGAAAAGGTCTGTTCATATAGCACAAAACTTTGTATGCTTTTCATCACTTCTCCCTGACTGCTTTGCAGTACAAACTCTGACCAGTTTTGATAATTTGTCACAGAGAGGGAACATAATACTGATGATGCAGGCAGAAATCAAAATCCCATAGCAATTTGCCAGAGAATTAAAAAGAACAACAACAACAAAAAAAAACCACAGCAGCCCATGAATGGCATCTTAAGTGCTTGTTCCAGTGCATACTGGAAGCATCACTCAAGATTAAAAAAAAAAAAAAAAACCAAAACAAAACCAAAACCAAAAAACAACCACAAACAAACAAACCAGAAATCTAGCTATCCCCCTGCCCAAAATAATGGAATAAATTAGCAAGTTAGAACAATACATCTTAATGGAAAAAAAAATAAATTATCGACTTACTGCCCAACTCTAAAAGCAGCATCCACCACTACTCCTCCAGCAACCTTTTAGACCAGACTCCAGAAAACAGATTTGTCCTGTAGACTCCTGTTTTCTTTTTTGGATTAGGAAATTATTTCCAAAAAAGATGCAGTTCATCCACATCCCCACTGTGGCTAACGTAGAGCTGTGTCCGCCCTGGGTTGGTGGTGTCCTCCGCAGCATTACAGCCTGTCTGTGGAAGCTGTCATGAATCAGCCTTTGGCAGGCGTCTAGTTGCCTATTATTCAGCACTTGATTAATGAAGTTTTGTGGTATCTTTTGGCATGTTCTTACATTAATACAGAGATCTTTAATTCCTTGAACAGCGTTAAATTTTTATAAATGTTTTTAAAATAAACGTCCAACACATAAGTGAACAAGATAACTGAAAGACATAGAAAAGATGTGATTTACTTTCACTCCTCAAACAGATGTAATCTGTATAGCCTCAGACATTATTTTTTTTTTTTGTCATCAGTAATTTTCCTATGGTATAAACTGAAATACCATGCTTATCGAGATGATTTCCATGAGTTATTTAAATATTCAAAAATAAGCATCACCAAAGCTCAGAACACAATGTAATTTTTACAGCAATTGTTAACTGATTTTTAATTTGGTTGCTTTTAATTCATAAGGATATAATGGAGATTAAAATTTGCCCCAACATCTCTCTGCGCTCTGAGTCTGAACTCTGGCCCATGGGTAGCATGTCTGATACTTGCATTTAACATAGACATAAGTAGGTTTAATTGCAAACAGCCAAATACGTTTTTCAGGCCAGGTTAACAAACGAGCTTTGGAAATTCAATTAAAACAACTTTTATGTTATTTTATGAATTTCTGTCATAATACATTATATTGAGATAGTTTTATCTAAGAGACAGATAAGTTAATGTATTTGTTGGCTTCAGAATATTACTGGAATTATAAATAAAAAATCTAAGTCACAACTGGAAGAATTGTTTGGGGAAGGACTTGAGGGAGAGTCTTCCATGCTGTATGTGTTACTGATCAAAGGCAACATGTGTCCTCAGAATTATAACTGAGGTCTTTACAGCTAGACTTTGAGTCCACTGGTACTGCAACTCATTCAGGTGCCTAGTTTGTTTCTCCTCTAAGAGAAACCACGAAGAAGATTTTCTTCTTTTGTCTGCTTTAGTAGAAAGTAAGTGTCTTCTGAAACTGTCTGTGGTGGATGGTGTTTGTGCCACCTTGGCTTCTAGGAAGTTCTGTCCCTAGTACATTGGACTAGCTCCTCTTTAGACATGAAAATATTCACACTTCATGCAACTGCTTGGGACAAAAGGGAGGATGATTTAAATCTCAAGAAGTGTTGAATGTCAGGCTCATTTTGCATTTTAGAAACAACACAGATGTTTGCAAGTCCCCAGGATTTCATGTAGCATGCCAAGATGTATCCATGCTCTGTGATACTGAAGTAGTTTGTTGTATGTCTTCTATTTCATCCAGACTTTCAGTGCTTATGAGTGATGACGGAGAAGGAGAAATACAGGATAAAAGTAGATAATTGCTTGCTTGCACTGGAAAATAATAATAACCTAATTATGAAATATTTATATATTCTCCTTTTGAATTTTAAAAAACTAGTCTTTCTACTGTGCTTATTGTTGACTCACCATACCCCTCACTGTGTGTCCTACCGAAGCTTTTGTTAGTAAATCTTCACCACTTGTTCAGGGGTTTGCTGGCTACTGCTCTGGGCACATCTGCTTCTCTGTTCAGGGCTGTGGTTAAGTCCAAAATGACCCTCTGACTTGCTGGCTTGCTTGAAATTCAGTGGAGTAATTTTCCATTCCTGAAGGTGTAGAAGACCTTTAGCTCTCCAAATTTAATTTATCTTTCCAGTACCACGAGGAAAAGGTGACTGAGGTGAGCAAAGGTCAAATGCAGGCCAAGTCTGTTGAGATTGATATACATATTTATATAGGTAAAACTTTGACTGCATATGAAACTGTATATTTACCAGTTAGGTAGTTGGTTGGGTTTTTTTTTTTAATTATTTTCAAGTAAGCTGAAGCCAATATTAGCAATGTGGAGAAACAGGAAAAATGTTGCTGCACCACTGTAAATTCTAGGGATTTCACTAGGAGCGATAATCAAATCAACATGCTTTTAACATAGCTAATTAAGTAGCTGCTTTTTGAGCTTTCGAAGAGGGCCTGGCTGCCCCCGAATGTCCATGTGGCCCTTCTCTGCTCCATACTTTCCCCTTCCCTTTTCCCCCAGACTGTGTGTAACCCTGGTCCCTTTGTGTATCCAGGTCAGAGCCTAGCTTTGTGGAGAGGTGTGCTAGCACAGCTAGGGGATGGCGTTTTGAAAGGTGGGGAGCTGAAACGCGTGAGTTGGGACGGGCAGGATCACCTCAAGCCAGCCAGGAAAACATGAAAAACTGTAGCATAAAGTGTGCTTAAGTCCTCTAAAGGTGAAAATTTTGTACATATTAGGCATGCAACCATAACCCAAATCAAATTCTGCTTATGTTAACTTCTGTCATGTTACTTTTTAATATACGTCAACATTTATGTTTGCAAATGGACCAGGGAGGAGAAAGATTTTCCTCTATGTTCAAACAAAACTAATTCCAGTAATGGAGACCCAATGAGGTGAGAAAAGGCACTCTCAGCATAATTTGGGACTAGTGATTTACAGATTTTGTCCCCTCTTCCATCCCATGGCTGATATAAGCTGTTAAAGTCTTACTAACAGAGCCTTCCCTCTACACCCCCATTTGTAGCTTGCTTTTTTAGAGCATTTACTAGAGTAAAAGTGTAGCTTTTTTCTGGAGATGCCCAGGTATTTTTTCCATGCTTCTCCCTGCCAATCAGTGGCACTGTGTCTGCTGCAGTCAGGCCTGGGCTGGGCTGGCATAATTTGTTTCACGCTTTCATTGATCTCAGCAATTACTATTTTTAAATTACGGTTAAAAACCTTAAGACAACCATAAAGCTCCTACTATGCCTGTTCTTCATATGTGAAATCAGTATATGCAATTGTGGTTTTATCTAAAACATTCTTAGTTTTTTACTATAACCACCATAAATCAACTTTTTGAAATGCTGTTGTTTTCTGTTTAATGTGAGAATGTATGTAGAATTCAGTAAAATGTTAAAATTCCTTTTTTGAGAAGCTAGCCAATTTATTTTGACATGATCAGGCTGCTACTGGTGTATTAATGTGACTTGTGTTATTGCTTATTTAAAATTTATGGTGGAGTGATTCAGAGATCCCAAGATGAACTGGGGGGAACCGTGCAGGGTGTGGTGCGTCATATAAATAAAGATAGTTTGTCCTGAAGACTTTATGATCGAAGGCCTGGCACAATTTCATCTTTTCTTCAAATCTCCAGTTACAAATGTCCCTACTGAGATTAGCTGTTGGCTGGGTTTCCAGTTCCCCACTTATGAGTTACGGAGGGCATTGAGCTGCAATTCAGGATGGTCAATGCATGGCAGTGGTCTTAAATGGGGTCTACACAGAGCTGTCGGTGGTGGTAAAGGTCAGGATCTGATGTGAAGAGGGGGAACTCCAGGAGTTTGGGCTATAAAAAGGTTTGGCTGCGTGCTGCCATACACGAGTTTGGTTGTTCATGTAAAACATTCCTAAAATCTAGCAGTTGCCTTGTGTCGATCATCTGGGTTGCCCACCGTCACAGCCTCTGACCCTCCAGAAAAATGCAGGAGGCAGCTGCTTTGGCCATGACATTTCTCAAGATAATCAAACTGCCATAAATCAAGAAGGCTTTTGATGTGCCCTGGGATCAATAAGAGCTTTCCCTGCTATCTAGTGTCACCCATTATACCAGTGACTGAGGACGGCTCTTGCAGATTGCTGGGAGTAGCCCTCATTACTCCAAATGGTGCTTTCCAGGTTGGTGTGAATTAGTGGATTTTTTTTTTAAATTATTTACATAGCAAACTTGGTTCTTCTGCTCCATAACTCTGTAGATCTGTGTAAAGAGTGAAATTTTCCCCCAGCATGGGTGCAGTTCAGAGGCAGCCCAAGAAGAAAGTCATCAGAGGAAGTTGGAGGCTTTGCATTGCAGGGGGGAGAGAGGAAAAGTGCTGCAAAATGTGAAAGGTTTTGACTGCAATCAGGTTTTTCAGTTATGTGCAGTTTTTTACAGATAAGTTCTCAGTTGTTATTTTGGAGGATCCTAGGTTTCATCTTTTTCAAAGGATTTAGGGAAATTTTTCAGCCTTTGCTTGTCTATGAGTGAGGGTTCTGTGTTTGCATACTTGCACAGTTTAATATGGATAAGTACTAACAGAATGTAATCTATTAATTTAGCGCTCTCTTGTCTACTGCCTTGTGAAATATTTTTAGGTAACTTATCTACAAAATCAGTTGTGGCTAAGCAGAGATAAACCTAAAAAAAAAATAAAATATATTTTCATTGTCTTAAAGTTGCAATATTTTGGAAAATAACTACCTTACTTTTCCATTACCAAGTTCCCAGATATCTCTGAAACTAGATGAATTCAAAATACTGTCCTCCCCCTCTCCCCCCCGACTAGTAATCTACTCTGTCCCTTTGTAACATGAATGTGAGCAGGGTGAGAACCAAAAGTTGAAGCTCCTTTGGTGCTGCAGCGTTTGCGCTTGATCAGAATCCTTAAAACCAAAAGCAAAAAGCAGTTATTCCTATTGAAAACTGATCCGTATGTCTTATGTCTTCGTTTCTGGTTTTATAATAAAACTGAAATACGCATTTGGGGTTAAAGCTCCCTGGTATTATTTTGAGGGGTTTGTTGAGTCAAGTAAAGTCAAAGGCAAATGATCTGGTTTTTGCTCTGCAACTATAGTTTACTTGTATCCCTTATTGATACTAACTCTACAGGGTGTCGGTTAGTGTCGGGAACGGATAAATACAGGACAATAACTCCCGGTGAGTGCCGAGATCACTGATGGATTCCTTGAAATATGTAAATATTTGATAATAGTTATTACTTTTGTTCTAGGCATCCAAACGGGTTTGACATGGGTGGGTAAATGTCATCTGTAAAAAAGGGGTAACAAAACAGGATCAGCAAGAGCTGAGATGCCCTGCCAGTCTGGCAGAGCCCATCAGGGCTGTGCTGGCCCGTGGGCCTGTTCTCTGACATGGGCTGCGCTGCTGGGAGCTGCTCAGGAGCGCCTGGATCTTCCCGTGTCCCCATGGCTTGTGGCATGCTGGAGTTACACACATGTTCATGTGCTTTCATCAGCTAGAACTACTGTTTAGAGATGATTGCAGTACATATGTTCTTAATATAGTTTTAAAACTGGTTAAATTTGGATGTATAGTTTATTCTTTGTAATGTCTAAACTTCCAGGTGGCATTGGGAAAGAGCCAATGCTTTTCTTTTCATTTGGATTTGCCAAAAGAAACCAGTTCCAGAGAGTTGATTGAATTCTTGCAGGTCGAGCACTCCTGCTGCCCGTGAGCTGGCTGAGGGTGGTCACGAGCAAATGCCGCACCAAAGCGGCAGTTCTGCTGCCATTGCTGTGCTGGCTGCCTCCTCTGCCAGAGGTCTTCTGCTTTCAGAGCCTTTTTTGCAGAAGTCCTAAATGCTTCAAGGGAATACAGCTTCAGAAAGCTTGCAACTTGAAAATCTGTAGTAATTAATGTTGCTCTGGTCCTTTACCAAATCCTCTGGAGCAGTAGAGGTAGGAGGGAGTCTTCTGTGAGTGGCAGGTAATTTTTACCATGGAGCAAAGTGGGAATGAGCAGAAAAATGTTACAGGGGGAGAAGTAACTTCATTTCCATTGTTGTCATTCACCACACCTGTGCTTTCTGTGAGAGGAGCTTTCTGTGTATGCCATAGGGAGAGGTTTTCTTTTCTCTGGATGTCTCCTTGGCTTTCTGCTACAGCGAGGATATCCCTCCCGGTCAGCAGTCTTGCCTTTGAACAGAAGTAGGTTATTTAACCTTAGTATTTTCAAGTGATCTCATATCCTGTGCATAAAATTTTAATTTAATGCTGCTATAGAAAAACACCTTAAACCAAGAGAATCTTACATTCTCATCATAGAACCCATTTTTACTCTGCTTTTTTGTGAACTTCAGTATAACATAGAAGATGAAAAAAAACCCAGAGGAGAAGCAGGTGTGAGGTAAGACTGACAGCTTTTCAAGTCTAGTGAGTACAGAAACTATTTACATTTTAACAAATAATTTAGTGTATTAGCTGTTTTCACTCTATTTAAGGAGGTGATTTTTTAAAATTGCCTTAGAAATAGTCTCTTTCAATGGATTCCACACTGTTTCATAGGACCAGTTACCCTGTGTACCCAAGCAGACATGCCAACTATCAGCAGTCCAAAGTGCAATTTCATGTTCTTTCAAAATATACGCATATGCTTCCATATGTAAATAAAACTTATCTATGAGCAAAATATAACTCAGTTTTATATGGAGTTTCTGGTAAAAACTGTTCTGGTAAGAAGCTGTAAACCAAGTAGTTATTAAAAATAATGAATAAATAAAAGGAGGAAAAGAGAGATTTTTTTTTTTTAAAGGAACAAGGTTAGGGAAAGGGAAAAAAGAAACCTGCATGATATATGTGGGTGACTGACCTCCCTCTCTTAAAGCGAGGTTTAAGTGGCACAGTCTATTGTGTCTCTTTAAAGTTGCAAATTAATAGTTCTTATTTGCTTGTGTCATACTGTTACAAATAATTGGTGTGGCAAACTGTGTCCAGCAGTAAAAGAGGATTCATAGTGAATAATACACATGATACGAATCTTCCTTCACCACTTTGAGATTTCAGTGCTTTCTCGTGGTGCAGCCAACCCCTTCCTGGTGTGCTGGAGGAGTACTTGGGTGCATCATTTCACCATCAAACTCTGAATTCCTCCTCTGTTACTTCTCTGTAACCAGTTTGTGTTGACTGGGTTTGTTCTGACCTGAATGTTTTGTGTAAGTAACAGCATAATCTCAAAATGTTCTTATTCTCTGCACAACTGTAACAATTTGCTTGTAAAACAAGAAAATATCATTTTATGGAGTGAAGCAAGGAAGCCCCTATGCAGCTGACTGCTCAAAGGACAGCAATGGAAAGAGCCCAGTTATGTACAGCCTCTCCTCAGCACAGGGGGTTCAATACTGGGCAAGATGGGCCTTGTCTCTGAACTCTAGAGGTTGTCCTTTTGCGTCTGGTTTTGTCTTTTATCACACTGTCACTCAGAAAAGGGTAACTGGATAACTTGCTCATCAAGGGTTCTCTCAATCATTTAAAAACTGTCACGCTGCAGTGAGGAATACCAAAATGTGAATGATTAAGGTAGGTTTGGGTCTAGAGGGTTAAGCATACCAGCTCATTTATGAGACTTAACACATGCAAATAGCACTTATGGCCATGTGGTAGAGCATATTGGATGCATCAAACCATCGTTCTAGGCTTGAGGTTTTTTTCCCCCCACTGCTTGTGCTGCAAAATGTTGGCAGGCTGGCCTGCAAATGTGGAGGTGCAGACTACACCTGCTACAGGCTGGGCGCATTATAAGGAGCCTGCCTTAACAGAGGAAAAAAATGTTACATCTTCAGTTAAAGGTATAGCCCTCCTATTCTGGGTGGCTATCTGCAACCTCCTATGTTACCTCGCTTTCTGATAGTAAAGAGTAGCTGGCTCAGTTCCATTTTACACTGAGTAAAGTGTGAGTTGCGCAGCTTGAATATTTATGTTGACTATAATTGCGCAAAAATAATTCTTTAGATTTAACACAGAAACACAAAACTAAGATTCAGATATACTCAAGTTTTTATTTCTTGGGAGAAAATACTCTACTGCCACATAGTCTCTTTCATGTGGTGTCTGAAAGGATATGATGATTATTTTATTAGCTTACTCTATTTAAAAGCAGAAGGACTTAAATTAAATATGCCATGCTGGATTAGAATATTTGATTTGTAACCAGTTTGGGCTGTAATATGACAAATTGTTTATGGGCGCACTGCTACTGGAAGAAGCTGTATTAGACACCCCCGTATCATCGTCTTTGTTTCAGAACAAACATTTGTGTTGATACGCAGTTAACTGGCTGGGGGAACTGACACAGCTGAAAATAAATTCATTTAAAAAAAACCCCAAAGTTAAAAACAAAACCACAACAAAACAAAAAAAACCCCAAACAAAATAAACCAAAACCAAAAAAGAACTTAAAACCAGACAAAGAGTAGTTTATCCTACCCATTCCACCATCTCACCTTACAAACATCTGCTGGTGTGAATCTGAAGAGGTAATACCAGGAGAAAGCTGGGAAGGCTGGGAGAAGGTGCAACTACTTTATTTTTTAATGCAAATACTGCCTTGTGTCAATGTAAGGTCCTGGTTTAACAGGCTAACATGAGTGCTAGTGTACAGAATCACTGTGTATTTGTAAAATCGGTCAATGTAACATTGAAGAAATGCTACCTATCTAGTGTAGCAGAAGTATTTTCAGTTCCACAAATTGCATTTAGAAAATGCTAATGTCTGAACATGCATCTTGCTCATCTTATCAGTGTGTGAGACAGATAAATGAAACCCAAACCTGTTGTAATGTTTTTAAAAAAAATAAAAATCTGTCAACATGTTGTCAGATATTTATAGTATTTGATGTCCTGATCAGGAGAATTTAAAAATTAATTTAATTTTGAGGTGTTTACCCAAATATATTTTTTTCCCTAGAACAGATGCAATTGCTCAGTTGCATGGCATCTCTAAAGTGTATAGGAGAGAGGGTGAACAGTTGACTTTCTAATGCCAGAAGATAGCAATGGTGACCGTGTCTCAGTCTATATTCTGCTACGTATTTTTCTGTCCCTCTTAACCATTTCCTCATATTCCTTAAGCGTGTTTCTTTCTGCCAGCTAACTTATGTAGCTGACATGTTGGCTAAAGCCAAGTCTTTGATTCAGACAGGAACCTGCCTGTTTCATAGGGAGGCTGGAACAGAGATCAAGAGACACCCAGTTTGCTTCCAACAAGTCTCCTGGCAGACAAGATACTGGAGGGGGGAAGAAAGAGCAGACTGTTCCTTAAAAACAACCAGGCGAGAAATAGCAAAAGCAGAATAACACAATGTGTTCCTTAAAAAAGAAATGCTCAGATGTGGTATAGTCTAGCTCGAGCGCTCAGACCTGCAATCAGGCATACTGGTTAATGATGCGGCGCACACACTGCTGATTTGCAGTGCTGGAAACTCTCAAACAGATGGATTGTACTGCATAGAGAAAAAGGGGATGTCTGAAACCAGCCATAAAAAAAATCAGCATAAGAGGTAGGTTAATGCTTTGTTGATAGGTGATCTAATGATTTGACCCCTTTTCTGTTGCTCTGTCTTTCTCTTACGGTGATATTTATTTTATATACAGTCTGTACGTTACAAAAGATATATCAAGTCAGTGCCTTCTAGTGTGTTCTTTGGCAAGATAAATTTTTCTTGCATTTGGTCTCTTGTGCTTTTTTTTTCCTTCAGTACTCCTTGTTTCTCTGACCTCATTATTATTTTTGAGCTGCTTTTGTGATTTGACATTGAAAACAGTTATTCCAACAAAAGCAGCACAGCGTGGTACTTAGACTTTACAAAATGTCAAATGGGGATGCTCAGGACTTAAAGTTGCAGCCTAAAATTAACAGTTCCAAGTTCCTGGAATAAATTGGAAGCTTTTGTTAAATAAAGCTTATTTTTAAGTAGAGAGTTGCACAGACTCCTGACAGAGGCGGAATGTTCCACTTAACTGCTGTAGCCCACTTAAGGGTATAAAGTACAGAACAGAATAGGGAGGCCAAGCCCATCAGCTCTATAAGATACCAAAGCATGGAAGGACACAACCTGTTTTCTTATGTAGCAGTTTGAGTTCAGTTCGTCATGAACCAGGAGGGCATAACTAGACAGGGGGAAGCAATTACCCTGTAACAAAGTCTCTTTGTTTCACAGGTCCCTAAAAGTATTTTCAGCAGAGATAGCGATTCTGTACAAGAAAAGCTTCTATGTGCTGACTTGCTCTTCTTAGTTTCTTTTGCCCCACATCGGAGTAGTTGAACCATAGGTGGGATAACTGCTCTTCTGCATACTTTGAATCTCTTTTTGGTCTAACAGCATATGCATGCTAGGCCAAAATGTGAGCTAAAACATGTGTCTCAGCTGAGCAAGAGTGATGGCTCTTATCAGGACAAAATCAGATCCTAGTTTAGATTTGATTTCTCTGTGTATATTTATCCTTTCTGACCAGTCTAGATATAGTGTCTAGTTGCTATAGGGGCTTACAGTCTCTCACTTCCACCTGTATTTCAGTCTCTGAAATCACTTATGCAGTATAGCGTGCCTAAGAAGCATTAGCTAGTACCACTCAGGAAGATGGTAGCTCACTTTGTATAATTCTTGAACATCATTGGAAGGGGTGGAAGCCAAAAGTTGCCTTGCAGCAAAGCTGATTTTTCTTCTAGGCAAAAGAATCTCACCAAAAAAAGGGGAGGGAGGGAGAGAGTCCTTTATCACAATTCGTAGATTTTGAGATCTGGATTTTCTGTAAACGCTTACATCTATGTCATTACCAGTCCTGTGCTGAGGAGGTGGTACAGATTTTTAGATCCCCAAAAGCTGAGCACATTTTTAACAAATGTTCTCGGGGGGGGGGGGGGACGACAAACCACACAAAACAAAAAAAAAACAAACACCACCACACCAAAAAACAGTGCAAGATGCAGATAAATTATAAAAGAATGGCTGATTTGTTTGAAAATTTTCCAGCCAAACAGTAGGGGTTATATGAGAGTCAGCCTGGGCCCAACAGAGCAGGCATTGAACCAGACCTAATAGGAACAACTAGACCCAATACCCATATTATGTTCAGTAACGGAGAGGATTTTTATAGTATAAGGACTTCAATGTTGTAATCTTAATGGCTAGAGGTAACAAACCACTCTGAAAGGAAAAAGGAAAAAATGAAGTCCAAAGCAATTAGAAAAATCTCTTTTGTGGATTTTGGGTATTGCCAGCCACATTTGTTTCTCTTTACAGATGAATGGGTTTTTCTGTCACTGTAAGAATTAATTCTAAAGTAACAGACTTGAACTAATTGTGTCCTGTAAACCTATAATAATAACAATAAAAGGTTTTTGAAGTTCAGACATGCATGTAGTCAGCTGAACCAACCAAGTGGATCAGCAGTGCAGTGTGCCACTTGGGGTTAACAGGATTCAGGAGCATTTTAGGAAAAACAGTTGGATAAGGCAACTCCTGGGAAGAAGCAACTGAAGAGAGGAGTCACAGCTGGTTGCCAATTCAAGCAAGGTTCTTGCCATCTGCATTTCTAGACTGCTTTCAGTTACCAGCAGGTGCTGGAAGTGTCTGTTCTGACTCAGATGGAAGTATTTACCATGATACAGATGGAGAACGGTGTAGGTTTAGAGATGTGGTCTCAGGCTCTTCATACCTTGTGGCATTTGGAGAGTGAAAGAGTGAGCTCATGGTCTTGTGTCTTCTCATGATGCTTTTTTCTTTTGTTTCTTAAACCCTGCATTTTTTGGGGTGGGGGGAACGGACATAATACATGGTTACAATTATAAGGGTATCTCTTCTAACCTGACCAGAGGAAAGCTGAGCTGTGATCATATCTCCAAACACTGCCCCAAGAAGTTTATTCTTCTGCTTCAGTGCTCCCAGCTGGAAAAGACAATAGTTCATTCTTTAGATAAACTAAAGCTCCTGTTATACTCCTACTAGATTTTTCCCAAACCCTCACTTCCTTGAAGCAAGCCCCTTGTCTTCCCCTCAGCATCCCCAAATTGTTCACACGTAGTAGGCTTCCCCCGGTGGTCAGTCATTTGCTAATGCTGAATGAATGCCTACTGCACCCAAGCAGCAAATGCAAAACTCACTGGTACACTTCCACAGCCTCCATACCATCAGAGTTCATGGAGCTTATCTCCAGGATGCAAATTAAACATGCCAGAATGTGGTGTGTTTGTCCAGCTCACCAGGTACCTCCTGGAAGCTCTGTATGTGCTCCTGGGTAATGTTCCCTCCTGGATGGTGTTTCATCCCTCAAAAAAAAAAAAAAAAAAAAAAAAGTGTAAAGGACAAAAAGAATTACAACCTGTAGTGATTGTCTTTTAGAAGGGTGTTAGCTGTATTTCATCTCAGTCCCAAATCTTCTCATAATCTGTAACATACAAGAAAATCATAGACATGGTTTTCTTGTACCTTACCTGCTAATGCTTTCCCAGCTCCGTAAGTGGTGTCTGTCTTGTTTTCTGCCTGGGGTTTCATATTTGGTGGCAGGGATGCAGTGCCCCAGGATTTCATCCTTGTGCCCTCCCTCACAGTGTGCCAGCAAAGCTGTTTGGGTGTCAGCGTGGGAAATTGGCAGAAAACCAATTTGCATCCTCCTGCTAGCCTTGTTCGTGGTGTGGCTGCGCAGTAGAGGTGCAGCACAAGGACCAGAAGGACTTGTCACAGGCAGGATGAGGGTTTTGGCTGCTTGGGCTGCTGCAGCTGGTTTTAACAGGGCTTCCAGATGTTTCATCCGGCAAATACGTGAGGATATAGTTGGAGGAGTTCAGATGCTCCTCATCACTGTTCACAGAATGCCCCAAACAGTAGCTGCACTGACCCAAATGAGGGATGGGTGAACTGTGCCACAGAGCACATACCACTGATACCATAATGTCAAACCAGGCTGTTTTAATAATGCTCGACAGTTCTCGTTCCTTCATGTTTGGCTTTTTTTCCTCCGAAGATGTGAATTATTTACATGCCAAATACATTTGCATGCAAATATTTTTCTATTAAATATATTATTGAATGTAGATATTTGCATGTTAAAACATATTTGCATAACACTATCTCTTCCTAAAAATCTTGCTTCGCTTTGTTCCTCAAACCTGAGAAAACATCCTTCTTCAGTACCCACTTGAGGAATGGTGTTTGAGTGTGCTTCTGAGCCTGATTCTTTACATGAAAATTCAGGTGCCTGCTTCTTTGCTTTTGATCCAGTTCTGTTTGTGTTTACAAATGCTTATCAGGTTTTTTAATGAGATTTTAAGCGTAGCTTTGGACCAAGACATGAAAGAGGTTTTTAGGGTGGTGGTTTGTTTTTTTTCCCTCCTAGTATAATGAGCTTCAGTGAGAATCTTTGCATACAACTGCACACAAGAGGAGAAAAGCTAAAACTCAGCTGTTTGCCATGGATGCAGCCCAACATACAACCTTTTCTGTAGTCCCCTTGGTTTCTCTGAGTGTCTCCTGAAAGTGCAGACACCAGACAGCTCTCTGCAGAGATCCCTTGGCAATCTTTGAGCGGCTTGGTGTCTTGTCTTTAAGCTGGGGTTATAAGATGCTTTGGAAATGCTATAATTGAGGAATGTCATCGTTCAAGTTGGGAGATGAGGTCTGAACAGATGTTAAACAGAGGCCCCATCTTCTGGGGTGTGTTTGCTTTAACATGTCAGGAAGGAGGGCTATAAAAACCTTGGGGGGGGGGGTGATGCGTGCAATGAGAAATGGTACAAGAAAGCTTGTCACAAAATGTTGTAAGTCATTTCTGATGTCATATTTCTTAATTGTATGCTGTTGGGGTTTTATTTGAACTTGAATAGAAATGGTTATGCGTGATTAGAGAATTCATTACTGTTTTTTAAACACTTTTCTAGAATTTTTCCTTAGTCCTCTGATTATGATAATTATTCACTTGTTCTCTTTTCATTTTAGATGTTGTTCGGCAGGGATGAAAAAGAACATTATTTGTGTCCAGACTTGGAAGTTATATTCAACACCCTCCTTTTAATTGTTAATCATTCTTCCCTCTTCTTGTTTCAGGTGAAGCCTACCATCCGCGGTGTTGAAGCATGAGTACTGATGCCAGTCAGGTGGTGATCACTACTCCTCCCCCAGCCACGATGCCTCACAAAGAGCGGTACTTTGATCGCATCAATGAGAATGACCCAGAGTATATCCGGGAGAGAAACATGTCTCCTGACCTGAGACAGGACTTCAATATGATGGAGCAAAGGAAGAGGGTCACTCAGATACTGCAGAGCCCTGTGAGTGGGGTTAAGGGGGGGGATGAGAATGAAAGAATATTATTTTCTGAGATTCCTGATTAACTTTTTGAGACTTAGAAATACATACTACACCTAGTTAGAATATCTCTGGACCATCTTCTGAGAAGAATCACTAAACAGATTATCCAACATTTCGTTTGCATGGTGTTTTGTCTGTAAACAAGCAGCCTTTATTTTGTTAGTTTTTTCTCCTGATGCTTTTATATTCTTAGGCTTCACTGCAGTATTGCAAGAAGATCTGGCTGGCTGCAGGGTACTTAGTTAAAACATAAGGGGTAGGGAAGAGAGTGAAGGAGTCAGTGGTCAAGTAAGAACAAATTAGGGCATTACTCAGAGTTCTGCTTTCTGAGTTTGAATATTAACCTATCATTTGCATCAGGAATGCTTTAATTAACATTTATAATTGGCTTAAGTTTGTTTAAAAGCTAGGCTATGTTCTTTTCATGTCCTTGGAAGCAGTCATACCCGTACTTGGCCATATTAGCACTCATCTACTCATTGTATAAGTTCACTACTTGTGTAGGCTACATATAAAACTGTTAAATCTATTGAACCACACTGACATTAGTTTTAAGTTACATTTTAATATATGCATTCTTTTGGTTTAACCTGATTAATACATTGGAAAGTTATACTGTTGTCTTGAGTATTTTGAAGCCATGGGGAGTGAGTAAGGATGGTGGAGGGTGATCCTTTAAGGATGTTGGAATATAATGTAATAAGGATAACGGGACTGGGAAGGGGTTAAGCAGCTTTACAGATCCTTCTCTCTCCAGTTCCTCTGTAAGTTGGGGTGCTTCTGTAATTTTTTTTGAAGCTTTTCCATATGTAATGAGATTGCAAACAGCTGCTAGTAATCACCCTGTTATAGTCATCCATGAATAACAGGATTGTTTGCTAAAGTGTTATCGTGGAGTGCCTCTTGGATCTGTGTGTTGCTCTGAGTATAATGTGAACCTGTTGACTAAGGAATTTATTACTTTCAAGTCAATTTGTGCAAGTTTGGTTTTGCAGCCAAGCTCTTTTATAAAGAAAATACTCTTAAGGGAGGTATTGCATAATGCTTTAATCACGATAATTTTATGTTAAACACTCAATTATAAAATGTGATCAGAATCTGCTTCTTCCTGTTAAAATATTCACGTTATGAATAGCCAGGACTCACAGCACAGACCAGATCTTTAGCCTAACAGAGAAAAATAAATTGGAGAGCTCTTGTTTGGGCTTGTACATGTGTTATTTTCTTGGTCCTTTCAATGGCGGTATTGAATCTGATGAGTGTAACTATTTCCTTAACGTTTTGGGGGACCTTTTGCCAAGTCTGCAAAATGTAATGAATTTCCCTTTGCTACAGCCTCTGTGGTTTTTTTAATAAATGCAGTATCACTGCAGTGCAGATGTTAGGAAGAGGGATGAAGAGGGGCAACCCCTGAGTTTGGGTAACTGCTTTAACAGAAGGTTGGGGGACAAAGCGCTGCCGGGCTGTTGTTAGTGTCCTGCCACAAGAGAAGCTGAGCCCAGCACTTTTTGGGAAGTGACTGTTTGGAGCTGCCAATAAGTTGCAAGTTTTTGTTGTGTAAGGGAACAGTTGTCCAAATAAGCCAGGACCTGCCGCCTGCTCAGCTCTCAGCATCTGCCAGGGAGAAACGACAACATGGGAGCCAAGTGTGCGATCAGGCACAAAGGGGAGTTGTCTGAGCTACTATTTCCCCTCAAGTATCTCTTTTTATTGTCTCTTGATGTAAAAAATTCACAGGAACCCTGTTATGATTTCTCAAGTGAGGAAATAAAAGCAGTTTTAATACAGTATCTGTAACTGAATGTCCATCAAGCAAATTTCATAACTGATTTGGGGATAGAAACTGCATTATTTCTTCCAGGTTCCAGCTGCGATGTGCCATAATGTTTTGAGAGTCAGGACTGAAAACAATTACCTTGTCTCCTCCTGAATATAATATTTGTCGCAAAAGGGCTGGAAAGCATTTTTCCTGTTACCAGTCTGCGTAACAAAGGTTCAGGATTGAATTAACGAGAATTGTGTGTAATGTTTTTGTTCTATAGCTGCAGAATTACATATTAGAAGTTTGCATAGAGCTTTGTTGCTTCTCTGGTTTATTCCAGTCGACAAGGAAGAAATAGTTTGAAGGTGTTTAGAAGAAGAGGAAGAGAGGTTATCAGACACATTTTAAAGAAGAGCTTGCTTGCTGGTAAATCTTCACCCAGTCTTAGGTACATGCATTCATATCTTTACCCAGTCTTGATATATACATTCAGAACAGAGAAACAGCTATTGACTCATCTTCTAGCAAGTATTATTAAATGTGAGGTGAATGTAGGAAGGATAATACCTTTCTTAAAAATGCAATAGCATGTATGGACTTGAGGTGAGCTGGTTTGAACATGCACTTTCTCCAAGCAAAAGGTTATGGTGTAAAACTAAAGGGTTAATCACTGTCATATACTAGGAAACATAGATACTGATTCCATCTGTTTTATTAACAAGCTTTTTTCTTTCTTTCAAGTAGGAAAATCTAAGTCCTTTAGCAAGAAAATAAATTAGAGAATACATTTCAGGATCAGTGGTGTATTTTGCACAGTGCATGTTACTGTAAGGGCTACAGCCCTGACCAGACATCTCCAGACATCAAACTGCTGAATCTCTCTGATGTACTGTTTGATGCACATATTGATGTGCAGTCTGACTACTTGTCTCTGATGTGCAATTTCCCTTTCCTAAATTAAATAATTTAAAAGCTACCGAAAAGCTATTCCCATTACCTCTGACGTTTGCTAATGTCTTAAGAGTCTGTTCATAATAAATCTTAAACAAATTACAGGCATTTTATGACTGCTGCCCACAAAGAATGTCCTGGCATTATCTGTGAATTCTATGTTTGCTGAATCCTGCATGTAACCCATGAGCATCTGATGGCCTGGAGAATCTGAGAGAACCCACGTGTTTGTTGTTCTATGTCTGTTAGAAAGGTGGAAAGAAATTAATGTCAGCTGGGTCTGAACAGACCGATAGCATCCAGAGGTACTGCTGGCCAATCTTTGAGATAAAGCCATTTGAGTTTATTACAGTACTTTCTGCAAGTTCAGAAGGTTTGGGTGCTGTGTTGTTATTTTTAAAGAAAAAATACTACATCTGTGAAGTGGACTAATTTTATTGCTTTACATCGGGTCTGAGATAATTGACCTATAATATATCCGAAATTTGAAAAGATGGGGTTTTTTTTTTAGATTTTCCAACTTTGAAATTAAAAAGTTTTTTCTTTTTATATGCTAAACAGTCATATATTGTTTGCTAACACAGGGTAAGTACCTCTTTCAAAGAGTAAACATTTGTTTGCTGCATCATCAAACCCCTTATTTCAGTTATGGTATACAAGTACTCCTGGCCTTCATTTCCTTCTGGCATTTCTCTGGTGCTTTTACCATGGCAACTGGAAGCTTCAAAAACACTGGGGGGGCTGGAAGCAATGGTTGCATAGTTATGCTGTGTGAAGACTGAACAGTCTCAGTTCAGCATTGAGGAGCTCTGTGAACTTACTGAAGGGAGAAATGCCCTGCAGCCCTCCCAGAGAGGCCACGGAAGGCGTCAGGTGTTTCTGTGGGCAGGCAGCAGTGGCATGCTGCTTCCAGTGAAGTGAGACCATGTGAAAGAATTGTCTAACCAGCAGGAAAACTAACTACAGTCTTTAGCTAACAGGACAGTGTGTGTAACCCAACAGGAAGTTAGGATCACTCCTTAAACTGCATTGAGGAGTACCTTACATCCACTTTACATCACTGTATTTGAAGAAGAGCCACAGGTCAGGGTGGAAATGGGAGAGGACGCGTTCTTATACATAAGATATACTGTTATATGAGATATATTTAATTATTTTTATTGATGTAAGAAAAAGTTGGAGTACTCAAATTTGTGTATTAATTATAAGTTGAACAGTTGAAATATATAAACATAAAAATCCTTGGTTATTGGAGTTTAAATGCCCAGTTTATGTTTTGAATTTACCAGTGAAAGTTTTGTGTGGCTTGTCGAGACCCATTGAATGTGCACTTGCTGTTTTTACATATGAAACACGGTTACTTGGAGCTTGTTTGGTTTTAAGTTGAGCACTTTGCTGGCAGGATCTCATCATGCTCTGCTTTAATTTCATGTTGTATATAGAGAGCATCTACCAATCCTTCATGGTTCTGCAGGGTGTTCAGGGCAATTCTAGCTTGGCACTACTGTAACATGAGGGCATTGGTTCAGGTTTAGCCATCCAGATTGCAAAATCAGTTCTTTTTATGCTGAGGTTAAAAATGTACCTCTCTCCTGTGCCTCCCTTCCTTCCTTGTACATGTACACACACCCCTGCCTACCCATGCTAGCTGGTCTTGCCCAAAAAAGTGGGGAGATAACAGTCCAGCTTAGCAACTTGTCTATTCAGAGGTCTGCCTTAGCAGGCAGGATTTTCTCCTCAATAACAAGCAAACCCACCCACACTTGATGATGATTTTTTTTTTCATGGCTGTGTTATTTTCAAACCATCAGGACAGGGATGAAGGATGGTTTGATTTATTTTTTCCCCCAATTTCTGCAGTTGTCTAGCTTGCTTCATTTTGTATCAAGTGAACATCCAGTATCTTTGCAACACCGCTCACTTTTGGGGCAATTTATTTTCTCTAAAATATCAAAGTCTTTTCAGTTCCTCCCATGTTTCAGCTTCTGCTGCTCTTTCCCCACAAGTTCAAAAGCCTTTTGGATCTTTCAAGAGCATCACCCTTTGGTCTTAAAGGGCTCACAACTTTGTACATCCCCTGGGACCTCCTTGCTGGGCAGGCCTCTCGCACTGCAGCTCCTTCTTTGATCTTCTCTGCCATCTTCCTGCTGGGGAGTCCTGACTCTCCTCTCGTCACAATAGCTTATTTAATTGCATGCTTTCATCATACAAACTGTGCAGCATTTCGTTCACCAGGGGAGATAAGCTCAACTTGGCATGTCATTTAAGACATGCCACAAAACGTCCCTTAAAGATCCCCTGTGAGCCGTGACAATACCCTGCTGAGCCTGGAGCAGACCAGGTGGCCTGGGCAAGTTCAGCATTTTAAGTGAGGAGGAAATTATGCTCAGGGTAATGGTGTCTTAAATCAAGGCCATCCACTAGATTTCTGAGAGGGAACCAAGAAATCCTATTGCCTAACTTCCATTTCTATAGCTGTGACAGTGTGCGGTCAATTCATATCCATCTGCACCACAAGAGCAATTGTGAGTTTTTCCCCACTTTGTTACATTAAAAATTAGTTACTTTGCACTCCTCTCATTTCCATATTGGTGCTTTCCATTTAGTTAAAATCATGATATAAATGCCAACAATTTTCAAATGAATCCTTGCCCCCCTGTCTCATCCATATTTCTAATCTTTCTGCTGGTTGTTAACTGCTTGGGTTTGGGGTTTTGTTGTCTTGGCAGGTGTCTACAAATTCTGTTGTACTTTTGGTACTGTGTCCTTTAGATTACTCGGATCATTAAACATTCAGATCCATCCTCTTTGCCTGATGACTTTCCTATGATTCTATATGTATTTGAAGTTATTAATTGTGAATAACACTCTGATCTGGATTAATTCCCTAGGTAAGTGATAAGGTGATCTAAAATACAACGCATTGTAACAAAATCCACCATTTTTCTTTCATTCACTAGTCTTGTAAATTCTGTCCAATGAAGGCATCAAATCTGTCTGGTGAGAGCAGTACAGATAATGAATAATGACTGAAAGGACAAGCTCAAGACAGGTGCATCCCCATGAGCAGGAAATCAAGGGGGCAGGAGACCTGCATGGACGAGTAAGGAGCTTCTGGCAAATTTCAAACAGAAAAAGGAAAATTACAGGTTGTGGAAAAAGAGACAGGTCACT